>NW_005842150.1:654624-669605 GCF_000455745.1 Alligator sinensis | reverse complement strand
GTCCGAGGCCCTCAGGGGCGCGTGGCAGGCGGTGGCCAGCAGCCCGGACACGCCGGGTCGGGGAATGCAGGCCGGTGGCCTAGAATTAGGCACGGACGCTTAGCGGTTGATTAAAGATTATTTTACTTACACCGAAGATGGTCGCGGTGCAGGCAGGAAAACTTGCTTGGGTTGCGGTTACAGACAGAAAAGAAGTAGCCTTCTTAAGGTACACGCTGGGTCCGATAGGCTCCGCAGCGCTTAGAGATCTTCACAAGACGTGAAGTTCTCCTCCTCCTGATAGTTGTGGAGTCCTCCCTTGCGGGGTTCTCCTCGGAGTTCTCCAACTAGGGCGGAAACCGCTCAAGCCTCTTATACAGCTAGCAAGCCAACCGCTAGCCGCCACGTGGGAATAATTTAGAACTGGCCAATAGTGGGACACAAATTTGCATGCGAATGGCGGGAATTCCTTTGCACCGTGCATTTCTCTTTGCAACTGAGAAATGCACCCTGCAAAGAAAGCTCCTAGGGGCGGGAAATAATTTAGCAGTGCCAAAGCACACACAAACAAAATCACACCCTTGGGTTGTGACATCCAGGTCTTTAAAATCTCAAAAGATGAAGAGTCCACAACCTCTCTGGGTAGCCTGTTTCAGTGTTTTACTACCCTCCTAGTGAGAAAATTCTTCCTAATATCTAACCTAAACTTCCCTTGCTGCAACTTGAGACCATTGTTCCTTGACCTGCTTGCAACACTCCTACAAGTGCAACCCAGTATGCCATTAACCTTCTTGGCAACAAGGGCACACTGTTGGTTCATATTCCACTTATTGTCCACAGTCACCCCTAGGTCCTTTTCTACAGAGCTGCTGCCCAGCCAGTCAGCCCCCAACCTGTACTGGTGCATGTTCCATCCTAAGTGCAGGACTTTGCACTTTTCCTTTGTTGAGCCTCATGAGATTTCTTTTTGATCAATCCTCCAATTTTTCTAGGTCATTCTGAATCCTAGCCCTACCCTCCAGCATGTCTCCTACTCCCTGCAGGTTGGTGTCATCCACAAACTTACTGAGGGTGCACTCTATACCATTGTCCAGGTCACTGATGAAGATATGGAATGAAACCACCCCCAGGACTGACCCCTGGGGCATTTCACTTGATACTGACTACCAACTAGATATTGAGTTATTGATTACTACCCTCTAAGCCTGATGCTCCAGCCAGTTTTCTATCCACCTTGCAGTCCATTCATCCAGCCTGTACTTCCTTAGCTTGCCTGCGAGAATGGTGTGGGAGATCATATCAAAATCCTTGATAAAATCAAGGTATACCACATCCACTGGTCTCCCACACCCACAGAGCCAGTCATCTTCTCATAAAAGGCATCAGGTTTGTCAGGCGTGACTTGCCCTTGATGAATCCATGCTGACTGTTCCTAATAACCTTCTTCTACAAGCGCTTAGAAATGGATTCCCTGAGGATTTGCAAGCAGATTCTGCTCTATAATTTTTCCAGGGACTGAGGTGAGGCTGACCAGTCTGTAGTTCCCTGGCTTCCCCTTTTTCCCTTTCTTAAATATGGGAACTATGTTTGCCCTTTTCCAATCATACAGAACCTCTCCTGATCACCATGAGTTTTCAAAGATGATGGGCAGTTGCTCTGCAGTTATATCAGCCAACTCCCACAGTACCCCCAGGTACATCCTGTCCCACCCCATGGACTTGAATATGTCCAGCTTTTCTAAATAGTCTCTAACTGTTCTTTTACCACTGTTGGCTGCTCACCTCCTTCACAAGCTGTGCTGCCAGGTGCAGTAGTCTGGGAGCTGACTTTGTCTGTGAAGACTGAAGTGAAAAAGGCATTGAGCACTTCAGCCTTGTCTGTATTTTCTGTCACAATATTGCCTCCCCCATTCAGTAAAGGACCAACACTTTCCCTGATCTTCTTTTTGTTACTGAAATACCTATAGAAGCCCTTCTTGTTACCCTTCACATCCCTTGTTAGCTGCAACTCCAGTTGTGCTTTGGCCTTCCTGCCTTCATCCCTGCATGCCCAAGCAATAGTTTTATACTCTTCCCTAGTTGTTTGTCCAAGTTTCCACTTCTTATAAGCTCCCTTTTTGTGATTTAGTTTACTGAAGAGTTCCCTGATAAGCCAACCTTTGTCTTCTACCATACTTGTTAGTGTTCCTGCACATCAGGATGGTTTGTACTTGAACTTTCAGTAAGATTTCTTCGAAGTACAGCCAGTTCTCCTGGACTCTTCTCTCCCTCAACTGGGTTTCCCAGGGGATCATGTCGATGAGTTATCTGAGCCAAATCGAAGGCTCATTCAAACCTAGTACCAAATGTGGGCAGGACATGTGGTCAGCAGTTAATTCAATAGTACAAGCCCCTACACTATTGCTACAGACCATACAATGGCCTTTGTTTCCCTCTGCTTGTTCTATGTGCTCTAACAGTGACTTTGCTAATAAACTGCATTATTTTCCATGCTGCCCATCTACACTGGAGTAAGTGCCATGCCTTGTTTCTCAAATCATTCTTTCCTACTCTACTGTACACTTGCTAAAGATGTATTACTTTGAACTTATTACAAGTGAACTAATTTACATATCAGAAATACTAAGCTTACTTAAATGTATGTTCTTATTACAAGAACCCTCATCCTTTTATTCCCCAAAGGTTTTACTCTGACTCATTGTGACATGATTGAAATTAGACTGCAAGCTCATTGGGGCAGAGGCCATGTCCTTGCATTTGTTTTGCAAACTTCTTTGCACAGTGTGGGGCATCACATATATAATTAACAGTAATCATCATTAAAATAATTAATGTTAAGTGTACTTCAAATGTTGGTCCAAGAACAATTTGTGCAGGATAGCAATAATCAGCCTTTATAAAGCACTTTGCACCTTTAAAGCACTGAGTATGCATTAGCTACTTAACTAAGGATGAATGATGATCCTACATGAAAGGATAATTAACTGAGCACAGGGTGCTCCTAACAGTGCAAGGCCCAGTAACATATTCTGAGTACTCACATGATTCTATGAACATGACATATGACATACGTACTCTGTACATAGCTAATGCAAAGTACAAAATATTTAGATTCTCATGATCATATCAGGCCTATAAATAACAGAAAATATGAGACGTAGTAATTGGGCAGGGGCTTGTTGTTTCCTTCAACAAAAGGCAACAGCCATATATTTCATGCAGAAACAGTGTCAAAGACCTAGATTGACAGAATATGGGTGGAAGGGACCTCAGCTGGTCATTTGGTCCAAGCTCCCTTGCTTAAGACAAGTTTATCTCTTACTGAACCACCCTAGGCAAGTGTTTGTCCTCCCTACTCTCAAAATCTTCCAAAGATGCAGATTCCACAACCTTTCCAGGTGGAATATTCCAGTGCTCAACTACCCTCTTAGTGAGAAAGTTCTTCCTAATATGGAACCTAAACAGTTTTCCTTGTTACAGTTAAATACCTTTGCTCCTTGTTCTGCCTTCTGTGGCCACAGAAGATAATCTATTACCATCCTCTGTATAATCTTCCTTCAAGTGTTCATGGAAAACTGTTATCAAATTCCCCTTCAGTCTTTTCTTTTTCAGACTAAATAATCCTAGTTCCATCAACTCTTTCCTCATAAGCCATGAATCATGTTACCAAGACCTTTAATCTTTTCATATATTTGGTTTATTCAGCCTCTCACCAAAATAATGGTGATGGTTGTGGGGGGGGGAATATTACATACATTACCTTATACTGTCCAAGTTGGATAGTCTTGCACCCATTAAAGAACTGTTTACCACTACTGACACTCATTGATTCACTTCCCCATACAGAAGCTTACAGAAAATACATGAAGATCTCACTTCATTAGTTAAAAAACCTGCCTATCATATATAGCATGGAAATGCTTTCTTTTGCAATTATCATCTTTTTTCTTAGGCAGATAGTGCCTGGGTAACTACATGCATTCAACTGATAGGTCCAATCTCATTTTGAAACTCGGGTACTTTAGTTTCAAAATTGTTCCAAAGCATTCCACATCAGTAAGGAGTGACATCAGAATATTCATCTGGAGCATCATGAATTCTAGAAACCCAGTCTCCTGTTGCCTCTGGGCAGCAAGTAGGAAAGTAGCAGGGCAGGGCTGCAGCTGGGCAGGAGCACAGGTCTGGGGCTGGTGGCAGCGCAAAGCTTGTACCCAGGGGAGCAGCAGCAGCAGCGTGGACCTCAGCATGTGGATGTGAAAGAGCGTGAGGGGTGTAGGGACCGCCCTGCCCCCCCCCCACATTGCCCCCATAGTACACAACCCCCACAGGTGGTGGCAGCAGCAGCAGGCAGGGCACTCAGGGCTCTGGTGCCTGGTGGGACGCAGCTCTGGCCAATGCTGTACAGTGCGGGCAGCCTCCACCATGCAGTCTGTATCTCTGATACTCCCCACCATGCACATGCAGCTCCCACACTGCCCTGACATGGGAGGGAAGCCCCACATGCTGGACCCAGCTACCTTAGCCACCGGGGATGCACAGCACTTGAGAGAAGCCCCAGGCACTGGACCCAGCTGCCTTCTTCACCCCCCCAGGGGAAGACACCCGCTCTGGATCTCTTTAGCCTCTGCAGGAGAAGGTTGAGAGGGGAACCTGTGGCCATTTACAAATTCATCAGGGGTGGGGCAGCAAGAAATAGGAGATGCGCTGTTTACCAGGACACCCTTTGGAGTAACCAGGAACAATGGCCACAAACTGACGGAGAGCAGATTTAGGTTGGATATCAGAAATAACTTCTTTACAGTAAGGGTTGCCAACATCTGGAATGGGCTTCCAAGGGAGGTTCTCCCCAACCTTGGGGGTCTTTAAGAGGAGTCTGGACAAACACCTGGCTGGGGTCATCTAACCCCAGTGATCTTTCCTGCCCAGGGTCAGGGAGTTGCATTTGATGATCTATTGAGGTCCCTTCAGACTCTAACAACAATGGAACTATGGCAACCCCACTCCCAAAAGGAGTATTTCCAGGGGGCAAGGGGAGGGACTTCTAGTGGCAAAGGCCAGGATTAGGGGTGGGACTTCCAGTCCCAAGATGGTGGCAAGGGGGCGGGGCAACTGTCAAGGGATGGGACTACCCATGCGGCCCTTGACAGCTCACCAAAACTCAATAAGCGGCCCTCAACCTGAAATAATTGCCTGCTCCGGTTTTAGAACCATGACTCACCAGTACTTGTGTCTTCTTTCAGCACAGATATGATCACACTGGACAACAACCAGCTCCTCAGAGAAGTAGCTATGAGCAACACACAGAGGAGGATTATTAGCCATGAAAAGTAAGGACGTGAGTTACAGCATGAAAATAGTCTACATATCTTTGCACTCACCTTCAGTAGTAGAACTTAGAAAACTGCCCATGTGTTTGCAGATATGTATGAAACTCCTAAGTACACTATCCTCACTCACATATCACCCACACACCAGTCACACCCTTAAATGCTATAGCAGTGCCTAACAAACATATGTAAGAGGCTCACAGGCAATATTTCTTAACATGCTCTGTTCCACCATAACAATCATAAGTATGATTGTCGGACTCGGTGAGCTGCAATAATTACAATCAAATCCATTAAACAATGAGCTGCTTTCTGTGATTCTGGGCCTATTTAGATGTCTGGGTAGCTCTGTAATGTAGCTCTAGGGGAAGCTGATCTATCCACTAAAATTCTCATCCAAACTCTCCAATGCTCCCTTGTCCTAGAGGATAAAAGTGTTGGGAGGGACTCCAATGGCTGTGTGTACCACCTCTGTGCAGCTCTTGCAAAGAATATCCCCCAGGAAGCATTCAATATTTTTAGTCTAAAGGGCTCTAATCTGGCCTGACATTTCCTTTAAGTACCAATCAGCACACTGATTCAAAAAAGTAAGATGAAACCATAAACATGGCCATAAACATGGCCCTACTGAAGTAACAGCAGGTTTCACCATTGACTTTCACTGAGACCAAGTTCATTCATAGCATTTATGCTACATCATGGTGCCTAAATTTGCTTCATGCTATGCCAAAGAACACATGTAAAATAACTAATGTTAATGATAGGGAGTATACCTCTAGGAGGGTTGAAACCCTTTATTGATTTTTATTTATTTATTTGTTGTGAGATTTTGCACCTGGGAAATGAACTGCACATGCACATCAACACACTTATACCACTAACTGCCTACTTGTTCTTGACATCCCACAGCTAGAAATGCACATGCTGATTTGTGCCAACAATTCAACCACGTACAAGCTGAGGGTTGTCTCTTAGGTACAAGCTGTACCCAAAAACGAAACTATGTATGAAGACAAAAATAGTGCCATGTTTAAAACTGAGGTTTTCGCTTCCCTGCTGATCAGGAATGAGCTGCAAACGGGGGTGCATGGGGAACCTGCAAGATTAAAGGAGCCGCAGCATAGCCCACTTCTTCCGTGATTCCATTAGGGCCCTAGCAATAACGCTTTGAGAGTTAACCACCATGCAAAAAAATTGGCTGCTAAGTCAACACAAAACAGTCATGTGCCAGCTCATTAGCATCACTGTAACTTGTATAGAGTAGTGAGTATATTAAAGAAAATGTGCTGACAAGGCAGCAACAGCAGGCACTGGATGGTTAACGGTGCATAGTAAAATGCCAGCTGCAAATGGAAGGGAAATGAAACTAGAGGCTGCTGTGACAGACTATGGGTTTTACTGTAATTTCTCTTGTTGCTGTGCACATGTTTTAATAATGCTGTGTGCCTAACTAGTGTGTACATGCGGAATGAAGGCCTAATAAAGTCCCTGCCAAGCCTCAGAGCTGCTTACATGTTTGATGAGACAAGATGAACAGCTGGCATTAACAGAGACTTGAATTGCTATGTTGACACTTCAACAAGGAGGGATTGCAGGTAGCACCCACGATGTATGTGGGAGAGAGAGATATAAGCAGGACAATGGATGGAGCAGCCAAGAAAAGAGGGAGTCTCCTATGAGTGGGATGCCTGAGCAGAACAAACAGCCAAGCAAATTTGAGACGCTCAGGACTGTGTGACCTGGTTTAAGGACAAAGGGCTTAACCCTTTGAAGGGAGACCCACCTCTGTCTGAGTGCCCAATAAATGCCTTTATTGAAGAGAAGCTATCAATTTTACTGCTTGGAACTTGAGGGTACAACTCTTTTTCCTATCAAGAAGTATAGCCCTCTCTCAGAAGCTGAACTGGAAAGTAACTCCTCAAGGAAGTGCCATGGATAGCTAGGGAGTGACAGGGACTGAAAGGCAGTGGTCTCCACGTCAGAAGAAGCCAGGGATAAATCCTACTCCAGAAGGAAATAGCTCTTCAGGGGGCAGTGAGAGACCAGTCAATGGTGGTCCCAAGCAATTACTGCCTCCCCCCACAGTCCCCTTAGTGGGGAAGGGGAATCAGTGACAGCCATCCTTTATAATATGGGCACATTACTGGTATTTCTACTCAGGAGAGGCAGTCATGCTCTGCTGCTGATGTGTCGTGGTTCAAAGAGCATGTAATGAGCTAAAGGGTTACCTGACTCTGTCATGCTATGTCCAGACTCTTCAGACCCTTTCACCAAGAGCCCCAGTATCCCACCCCGCTCAAAGCAGTACAGCATGGAAGTGCAATGGGCTTTGGGCTTCTCACACAAGGACTAGCAACCAATTCACAAACTCAAGAATCAAAAGTACACAATGCAGACAAAACCAGATTCAAGTCTGGTCCTCAGATCTGGAACCTCATGCTGATGTTCTCAGGATCTCAGTATGAGTGGCCTGGCCACCCCTCTCATGGTTGCCCCATTTTAGCACTCTATCCAACACAGTTCTCCCTCTGCTCCCTTCTTCCTGATATTTCTGCCTCTCTGCTTGTCATCCCATTCTCCCTGCTTACATTAGTCGTGGGAAGAAAAGGCAACAAATAGCCATCGGGTGATGGCTGCCCTCCTCTGTGTACTGTTGTTCTGTTCCAGGCTCAGTACTTTTTTGCAGCTGGGATGGGAAACAACACAGAAGAACTGCTAGCCACTTTCCCTGCTCAACAGCAGTATCCTTCAGGGAAAGTAGGGACTTGGCAGTTTTTTCTCTCCTTGTTAGTCTTCTGGCCTCATCTCTGGGACTGCCTCCCACTTCTCTCCTTTTCCTTTGTTGTTCCTTAATAAGGAGCAGCCCTTGGGACTCAAGGTACAAAAGTTATTTGACTCTTCCCCTCCCACCAAATTTGTGAACCCGCATACACAGAGGGGTTGCTGGGCTATAGAGTTACCCTAGATCCAATAAGACATGTGGCCCTAGCATCCCGAGGAGACTGCTGTCCTGGTACACAGGGGTACCTTGTTCAGTACACCACCATCTGCACAGCAAGAAATTCATCAAGGTGGATCTCATATACTGGGATGAACTGATATAAAATTTAGTATAGCCAACAGCAGGTAAAAGCAGGATAAGCAACTATAGCATAGTCACCCAGATACTACAGTGATACATTAAATAGCCTTGAGTGGTGATAAGGAAGTGTCCTCTAATTATGTGACAAATGAGTGTGAAATTAGAAGTGCATATGGACCACACCAGCCTAATTAATTCGCTTTGCTTTTGGCTTTAACAAAGACAGTGCATGTGATCAAAATATGTACACCCTTTTAAGGGGACACTGAAGTACACAGAATAGATCCTTTTTGGTGTGTACATTTCACTAGTAACTAGGGGCAAGAACAATATTCTTTTCTTTATTAGACACCTGGATCAGATTTTTGTGTCTGGTCAAATCCTAATGCAGTTGGAACAGATACCTTTGTCATTGCAGAGGCTAATTGTAGCCATCTGGTACTGCCACCACAAACTGAGATGACAATGCCACCCTGGTCAGAATAGGCTAACAAGCAATGATCAACTTGATAATGTCATACTAATAATGTGTGGTATCACCACCAGCTAATTGCACATGTAGCGTTTCAATGAGCATGCACTGTACCATGTTTATGTACATCCAGGTGGTGTAATATATCCTGCTGCATCCTGTTCATAGCAATGGTTGCACTGGGTGTACATCACCACTCCCACACCTTGCAACAAGTCCCAGTACACATCCACACCCCTCTTGCCAGATGCGGTTCTCTTTTCTATGAGCTGATATTTGGATGTTTGCAATGCTTCATGCTGTACATGTCTCCTATGTTCTATAATCACCCTTTTCACAGCACTCTGTGCTTGCTCACAGGCCGCTGTCACTGTACATATGGTCACCATATGGATTGTGTTGTAAATTCCCAGAGATTTACCTCCATAAACTCTTTGTTTCAAAGTGGCATAGACATGGCTCTCGAATATCCTGTTCAACTGGAACCTTTTCATGAAGCAACACTGTTGGCAGCAATGCCTCCTGTTTTCTCCCCTCCTATAGGTGTAGTTCCATCTCTGGTGTTCTACCAGGTCTTATCTTATATCACTGCTATGATATTGCTACAGCACTTTTCATTCACTGGTGACTTACATAAGCACATCTGCTAGCTCCTCACTAGTCTGTGGTACAGCTCCCCTGACCATGAGATCAAGCACAGATTGACCTCTACATTCTAGGGACACCAGCATCCATGCAGTGGGTCTTTGCCACCCAGCAAGGTCATCTTTAGGAAGAAGTATTTCAAGGAGAAGTCAAGATACTCTCAATCTGACAGAAGCAGATGCAGATACAACCTCAACAAGGGCTGTAGTATTGGTGCATCTAGACAGACAGCTGTGCAGTAGTGAGCTTGCTTTCAACACACTTTCCCTTCACATTCTGTGCACCCATTCCTCCCTGCCATCTCCATGCTCCACTCCTTTTCCACTCTTCTCTTCTACCTTGGTTAAGCTTCATTCCCATAAAGCTAGTCCCCTCCTAAAAGACTGTGCAGAGCTAACATGTTTAGCCACCATTCTCTGTTTGTTCTGATTGGATGTTATACTCCCCCCCCCTCCCCATTTGTCTCCTTAGATCAGTGATTCTCATCCTTTTTGGGTATAATTAGCCAAAAATTCAAATCAGATCTGAGTTTTAAATGCTTCAAAATTGAACCTAGGGCTTTGGTCCAGTTTATTTCAGAAAAAAAAAGTTCACAAACAGAAAATCAGAATCATGAGGTGAGATCATATTTTGAGCTTCCTTGTAAAAATCGATTCTGTAACATGGTTGGACGATATGGTTAAAAAATGAGTTGGTTCAGTCTATATAAATGCATCTAAATCATTTATATAAAACAAGGACCATAGGCTGTCATATAAAATGATCCCTGGAATGTACTGGAGTGGCCAGGTAGACCCTTTGTCATCAGATCTGTGCCTTTAAATGACCTGTTGTGGTAGAATGAACCATTGCCACAATACCTGGATGTTTTCCTTTAAGTTATGATTGCATAATATGATTTAAAATTCACATGAGTCTTCAACCCATGACCACAATCTCCCTCCACTTAGGAGTGTCATAGTAATTTGGATGAACTGGACATCAATCTGAATCCATCTCCAGGAAACTAGATAAATATCTGCACGCCAGACCTATTTATTAAAAAAGAAAATGCAAGGACTAAAATTGGCAAGGTATTTCATGGTATTCATCCTGATCCTTTTAGACAAACCATGTAAACAAAATTTGATTGTGTACACTCTTAACAGCCACTAAAACATTGGGCGGAAGAATACTGAATGCAATGAGAGGCCAGATTCCAACTAAACTGTAACTTTCTATTGGTCACTTACTTTCCAATAACGGGGAATGACGAGTTACTACAGACTTACTAAGAATCCCTGACACATAAAGGTGCAGCTAAGAATGCTTGACACCAGGCACATCTACATGTGACACTATACTATGTCACCATAGCGAGACACTATGGTGACGGTAGCTTGTTGCTACAGAAAAGTAGCATCAGTGAGCACAAACCATGGCGCCAATGCTATATCGCCGGAGTAATGAACTACCTTGCTATAACGTGTCTATACAGTGATGTAGCTCCTAAAAGTAATGGACATAGCTGCTAAAAATAACAGCTGTTACTGCGCTGTCAGTTAGTACTTCCTAACACAAGTACTAAATAACGGCACAGTAACAACTGCATCATGCATGGGGGGCATGTGTAGTTATGTACACAAAGTCCACAAAGGTGATGGAAATGAATTCCTTACAAGTTCTTTATGTGAACCTCTCCCATCAATTTTCCTTTCTTGTAGTCTTCTTCAGTTGGTTTTATCATACCAATATATAGATAGTTTTCATATTTCATTATCAGTATTATGAACAAATATTGTTGCAATTTAGCATTCTATTCCCAACAATATTGATTACAGAATGAGAACCACAAGTTCTCTTATCAGTGTCCTCTGCAGAACAGCAAGTTTTAAGATTTTTAAAAGTTCTACCTGCACAAATAACTAGAAAAAAGTGTGATTTTTTTTCATAAATTAATTTTAAATGGATGTTACTGACATATTTTTAATTATTTTTTTAATTATGATTATCAATTTTACTAGAATTCTGATAAAACCTGGAGGAATTGGAGTCCCTTTATGCTAAGCATGATACTCTCATAAAATAAAAAGGCAATTCACTGTTCTAAATGTTTACAATCAATCATGTAGTGAGAAAACAAATTAATAAGCAGGAGGACAGGATTCCAGTAAAGTGGTTGAATCTGGCATAATACATACCAGGCAGGGTACATCCACTGCCTACTCTCATCAACACATTTTTTCCCCAATAGTGGGGTTTTAAAAATTGTCAGATACTAAGGTCCCCTCTACACACTAGTTATTATGTAATTAACTGGTTAACGGCACACTTACCTGAGACCCAGTACATGTGCAAAGTACCTAAAAACAGCTACACCTCGAAAATGCCTACTAACTTTAAAGCCGTTTGCTATCCAGCTTTAATTTGCATGTGTAGCAGGGTCTGCCACCACAGCTGAGAGCCCATCGGGGTGCACCATGTGCAGCCAGCGCTGGGAATCCTGCAGCAGAGGAGACTCTCCACCCCAGCAGTGCCTGGCAGCTGCAGACTCTGAGTCCTGGCAGCGCCTCATAGCTGCTGGGACCAAAAGTTCCATAGCTGAGGATGGTGGTCCCAGGAGTGCAGGAGGCATGGCAGTGGGACCATGTATTAGATCCTCTTAAGTTGTATTATTGGTGCAGGGGGAGCCCAACTGTGGGCTCTCCCTTCACTGGCAAGAAGCAAACTCCTGCAGCTGAAAGTCCCCTCAGATGAGGCACTCGCAGTTGGGAGACTGCAGCTGCTGCGATCTTCCAACTTCAGGGTGCCCCATAGACCCCCAGCGTTGGAGCAGCTGCTCTGAGCTCCCAGTCACAGTGGCACACCACACACCCCTGGGACTGGGAGATCCCAGTGGAGCACCTCCAAGGTTGGGAGATAGTAGCAGCAGCCTGAGAGCCCAGAATCAGGCTCCCTCTACACCAGCAAAAAGACATAATGGGATCTAATGCATTATCCACATTATCATGCCTCCTGCCATGCATGCATAGCATTAGATCCCATTTCTCCTTTACCTGCACGTGTAGAGGGGTCCTCAGTATACTGGCTTCATAATATAATGGCTATAAAAGTCAAGATTTATAACGGATTCAAAAAGGTTATTTTTTTAGTAATGGCAATTGCTTAACAGACCTTGGTTAAGGATCACCATAAATTATTCCCTGTTACAGACACTAATATTTATGCATAGGCAATCACTACCACAGACCTCCTTCGCAAGCAGTGTGGAATGAAAAAAAAAAGGTTAAAAAAATTAGATCAAATCACACAAAATTAAATTCAGACAAATTAAGAGTAGATTACAATTAGCCAAACAAAACAGACAAGGGATATTAGAGATTATAATAGACTAAATAGATATCTAAGGTCTGCACAGAAGGGTTTTACACGCTCTCTCTATGGGAAGCTTTAGGGCTTGTCTAACCAGAGATGTACTGCAGCACAAACTATATGGCTTTATGTATACCAGTATACTCAAAAAGCTATTCAAACTTTCTAACACAGGACAGTTATAAATGCATCAAGTAAAAATGTGCTTATATGGCATACAAAGGAGAGAACAAGCTAAACTGGTATCAGGCACCTATACTGGTATAACTGCATTCACACCGCTGTAGTACTATAATTGATACTGTCAAAAGCATACCAGTGCTGCTATAGCTAAATAAACACAGTGTGTAGACCAGGTCTTATGTTGTTCATGAAATTATGGAGCACATAAAAATAAATTAGAGTTGATCAGTATTTTCCACTGAATTTTTTTGCAATAATAAACAAACAAAAAAACAAACTTTCAGTAAAGCTTCAGCTTTTCAAATTTTTGCTATTTTTTATTTTCCTCTCCCCCACCCCTGTTTTTTCCTTTATTACATTTTCTCACTTCATGAAAAAGCAAATGGTTTGGGTTTCCCTTTCTTGCTTTTTTCAATTTTTCCCTTTTGTCATGCTATTTTTTCAAACCTTTATCATTTTGGCAATGTGACAAAATAGCATTACTATACCACTAACTATATAATTCTGGAAGTTCCCAAAAGCTGTGGAAGCTTTTCAAAATAACAAAACAAGTGTTATAATTAGAATAAAAGCTTCTCTGTTTCATTTTTATTTCAACTTTCCTCAGAGATTAAAATCAGATATGTTTTGAAATGTCAAACAACAAAAGGAAAAATGAAAAGAAGAAAGCATGAAAAAGTAGAGGGAAATAAAAACTCTAACAGCAATAAACATTCACTCCATTGTGCCCAATGATGACAAGAAAAAGAAAAAGAAACACAAAAAGCAAAACAAAAAGAAATATGAGAGGAAAATACATTAAAATTTTGAAAATGCAAAATATTCAGAAAATTATATCGTGAAATGTTGCCAAAAATTGGAAATGTTCCAGTTACAACTGCTGTGGAAATGACTGCAAGATTTCAGAGTATATATTCATTTTTCCCCATGTTTTGATAAATATCTCCTGCCAGTAAGCATGCCCCTCTGGGTCCTGTCCTTTTGTTTCTCTGCAAGTGAAGTACACAGAGGTGACCTTTTTCTAACAGCAGGTCCAGTCCATTACAAAACAAGATACTCATTTTAGGGGAAGAAGCACATGAGATTAAGAACGTATAGAAATGACACTTCAACATAACAGGTCCTGGTGCAGTCTGGGTTTTAAAATAAATGAACACAGGCTAAGAACCTAGATATGGGCATGCGTGTAAGACATGGCAGATGCTACCTGATTGGCAGGGCCAGCCCATCCTATCCTGAGGAACCTGTGGCTGCAGGGGGCCCGCAGCCAAGGGGCCGTGCCCCACTTGCCCCCTGCTGCCTGGGCCATGTTTAAAGGGCTTGATGCAGGCAGGGAGCCTCTTCCCAGCTGAGCAGGGGAGGAGTCCCTGACTCTACTCCCTCCCTGCCCCAAGTAGGTAACCCAGGCATCCCCAGCATATGCTGCCCCCACCCTGCGCCCCCTGCAGCACAGCCCAGGTGTATGCAGCCCAGCCCCAACTATTTTATTTCAGTGAGATTATACAGCAATTAACCGCAATTTTGATCTTTCGATGGATTGGGGGCCCCCAAAACTATATCTTGCAGGGGGCCCCAAAAAACTGTGGGCCGGCCCTGCTGATTGGTCTTCAAGGTCTAACCCAGGAACACCCAAGGGTGTGCCCATCCTCAATTGGAAGGGATAGATGAGGCAGGTGACAGTACTGTGAGAGGGACATTGGTGATTTGAGCTTGGGTCCCTCTTTCCTCTATAGTCAGCTCCACACCAATGCTCTTAACTAGTTACAGTTAATTGAATTAACTGTCGTCGAGTGGGTAAGGTAACTAGTAGGGTGAAAGTGCTAGACTTTAGGAAAGCTGATTTCAATGAACTCAGGCGATTAGTCAAGGATGCACTGCAGAGTAGGAGTTTTGAAGTGATGGGAGCCCAAGAAGGGTGGCTGTGCCTTAAGGAAATGATCCTT
>NW_005842150.1:652175-653634 GCF_000455745.1 Alligator sinensis | reverse complement strand
TTGGCTGGAGGGTCACACCCAGAGAGTCGTGGTGGATGGGACGGTTTCGACCTGGAAGGGTGTGGGAAGTTGGGTCCCACAGGGTTCGGTCCTTGGACCGATACTCTTTAATGTCTTCATCAGTGACTTGGACGAGGGAGTGAAATGTACTCTGTCCAAGTTTGCAGATGACACAAAGCTATGAGGAGAAGTGGATATGCCGGAGGGCAGGGAACAGCTGCAAGCAGATCTGGACAGGTTGGACAAGTGGGCAGAAAACAACAGAATGCAGTTCAACAAGGAGAAATGCAAAGTGCTGCACCTAGGGAGGAAAAATGTCCAGCACACCTACAGCCTAGGGAATGACCTGCTGGGTGGCATGGAAGTGGGAAGGGATCTTGGAGTCCTAGTGGACTCCAAGATGAACATGAGTCGGCAGTGTGACGAAGCCATCAGAAAAGCCAATGGCACTTTATCGTGCATGAGCAGATGCATGACGAATAGGTCCAAGGAGGTGATACTTCCCCTCTATCGGGCGCTAGTCAGACCGCAGTTGGAGTACTGTGTGCAATTCTGGGCGCCGCACTTCAAGAGGGATGCGATCCTGCCTTGAGTAGAGTATTGCTCTAACTTAACTTCCTGAGGTCCCATCCAATCCTGCTGATCTATGCCTCCGCAAGAGAAGGTTGAGAGGTGACCTTGTGGCTGCCTATAAGTTCATCACGGGGGCACAGAAGGGAATTGGTGAGTATTTATTCACCAAGGCGCCCCCGGGGGTTACAAGAAATAATGGCCACAAGCTAGCAGAGAGCAGATTTAGATTGGACATTAGGAAGAACTTCTTCACAGTTAGAGTGGCCAAGGTCTGGAACGGGCTCCCAAGGGAGGTGGTGCTCTCCCCTACCCTGGGGGTCTTCAAGAGGAGGTTAGATGAGTATCTAGCTGGGGTCATCTAGACCCAGCACTCTTTGCTGCTTATGCAGGGGGTCGGACTCGATGATCTATTGAGGTCCCTTCCAACCCTAACATCTATGAATCTATGAATCTATGAATTATAATATACATATTATTCTTATCCAATATAGATATAGATATATATATAAAGTATCCTAATAGATATCAAAGGAAAACCTCCCGAAAGTATGCTTAACAATACCTTTTAACAACACCAAAAGTATACAGATATATATTCATAATACAATAAGCCAGAAATCCACTATACAAAAGTAACCCAATCCTATAACGTACTTGTACCCGCCTCCACTCCACTAGGTGTTTCCGCGCCGCCTTTGCCCGGGCCCCAGGTTTCGTGTGCCCTGGCTTCGTGAGTGCACACTGGAGGTTACCCCTGCTGGTATCAGGGGGACCCCTGAACTCTCCTGCCACGACTTTGATTGTACCTTCGCTGGGGGGTCTTCTCTTGGGGTATCCCCTGGCATCGGCGCGTTCCTCAGCGGGTAATCTCGGGGCTCCGTTCTCC
>NW_005842150.1:651088-652161 GCF_000455745.1 Alligator sinensis | reverse complement strand
CCCCTACCTCCTATGGCCTCAACGTCGTCCTTGACTTGCCACCCTCTTGCCCAAATACGCTGGCCATCAACAACGGTCTTCGGGCTGGGCGTGCTGCCTATAGGGACGCCAGCCCGGCCCCTCCGGCCTGGTACCTGCGTTGCTCCGGTGGTCCACGAGGTCGCCGTATCTACTGCCGGCTCTCCTCTGTATGGGGCACCTGGTTACCTCACCGATGCCCCCTCTCCTGATGCGGCTGGCCTCTCCGCCGTTCCTGCCGCTTACGCCACAGCTGACTTTGCTACCAGCTCTGTGGTCTGGGATCCAGATAGCTCCTCCCCCGGCCCTATTGCCGGTGCTGCAGCTGATTCCCCGTCTGGTCTGCCTGGGACCCTCTCTGCCCATCCTCCAGCTCTATCGCCGGCGTTGCCGCTGGCTCCTTTCCCAGCTACGCTGACCAGGCTCCCGCCAGCTCCTCCTCCAGTCCTGCTACCGGTGCTGCCGCCGGTTTCCCCGCCGGCTAAGCCGATAATCACAGAGCTGGCTTCTCCACCAGCACTGCTGCCAGCTGCTCCGCTCCGTCTCTCGGAGCCGGGTCTGGCTCCGCCTCTTTGTTTCCCACACTCCGCGGGTGGCGGCTGACTCCCCACTTGCTGAGGCTTATCCATCCAGCTTCCTCCACTTCCTCCGCTCTGCCGCCCCGTTGCCTTGGCAGGGCCACCTTTTGTTCCTCCCAGAAGGCGTCCCCCACCCCCGCTGCTTTGCCGCAGCCAGATAAATGCCCGGCTGACAACCCGCGCTGGCGTTCTTGGCGCGTGTGCCTCCCTCGGATCTTCCGGCCCTGCAGGAGGTAAGCGGGACCCTTTGCTGTCCCGGGGGCCTTTCAGCGTCCCAGCTCCCCTGGGCGAGTACTGTACATCATATCCATAATAACAATCATGCAAAATATGAGGTTCAGTTCTTCACAATAAGGTGTGTTTTACCCCTGGGTCCCTGCTAGCAAGGGGTACTTCCCCTCCTACGGGTCTAGCTGGGAGGAAACTTTTACCCAGAGCTTCCCTCGGGGGGTGGAGGGGGTGTCTTATTTCAGGAAT
>NW_005842150.1:647604-651078 GCF_000455745.1 Alligator sinensis | reverse complement strand
ACCCGACTCCGCCAGCAACTTACATTTTATTTGAGGAGCCATCAACCAGGCCTCAGGGCCTTCCACTCAATCAGAGGCCCCACCACAGCTGTCTGCATCATGCCAAGACCACCTCTCCTAGCCACATACCCCGCTTTGGGCACCAAGGGTTCTTCCAGCTCTTGTGAGGGGAACCTAGCTGCTGCTGGCTAGGTTTACCTAGCCTTACGCCTGGGCCTCCCCTTTCCCAGGCCCTGAGCTCCAGGGCTCTTTTAGTTCTTTGGCCGGGCCACACTGTGGGGCTCCAATTATCCAACTTACACTGGGGCTGACCTGAGCATCCTTGAGCTGCTCCCAGGGCCTGCTCTCCGTGTGCCGGACTGTACATCAAGTGGGGCCTGAGCAGCCTCAAGCCACTCCCAGGGCCAGCTCCCTGTGTGCCAGTCTGCACACTGCTCTGTTCAGCCCTGTGCTGGGGATGCAGGCTTGAGCTGCCTCATTGCGGTTCCTAGAACCTGAGGCTCACGCTACGGTCTATGTCCTGTTGGGGCAAAGAAGGGATCCTGGTGGAGGCTCTTCCCTCTCAAACATCCCTCACCATTTCTCCATGCAGCTCATGCCACTTCTTTTATACCGTCAGGAGACTCCACCCCCTGAAGTCCAGCAGACCTGCAGCTTGTAGGTCCAAACTCGGTCCAGGGCTCCTCACCCCCTCCCTGCAGGAAAGGGGTGGCTCCTCCCTGCTCTTCCCCGATTGATGGATGGGCTTCACCAGTTGGCATTGAGAATTCCCCAGCCTGGGATGCGCTGGGGCTCAAGCAGGTAAGTCTGCCACAAAGGCTAAGTATAGGCGTTAAAGAAGCCAATTACCAAAGCACTCTAATTTATAAACATGCTCTGGGAGTGGTGGGGGACAGCACTTTAATTAAAGCAGCTTCAAGAGCCCTTCTAATTAAAGCACCTGGAGCATCACAGGTCACAGTGTGCCCTTGCTGCCAAGAAGGCTAACAGCATACTGGGCTGCATTGGTAGGTGTGTTGCCAGTAGGTGAAGGGAAGTGATTATTCCCCTCTACTCAGCAATGGTGAGGCCACATCTGGAGTACTGTGTTTAGTTTTGGTCTCCGCACTACAGAAAGGATATGGACAAATTGGAGACAGTCCAGCAGAGGGTGACAAAAATGGTGAGGGAGCTGGAGTACATGACTTATGAGAAAGACTAAGGGAACTGGGCTTATTTAGTTTAGAGAAGAGGAGACTGAGACGGGATTTCATAGCAGCCTTCAACTACATGAAGCGGGGTTTGAAAGAGGATATAGTTGGACTGTTCTCAGTAGTGGCAGATGACAGAACAAGGAGCAATGGTCTCAAGTTGCAGCAAGGGAAGTTTAGGTCAGATACTAAAAGAATTTTTTCATTAGGAGGGTAGTAAAATACTAAAACAGGTCACCCAGAGAGGTGGTGGAATCTCCATCCTTGGAGGTTTTCAAAACCTGGCTAGACAAAGCTTTGGCTGGGATGACCTAGCTGGGGATAGTCATGCTTTGAGCAGGGAGTTGGACTAGATGGCTTCCTGCGGTCCCTTCCAATCCTAACTTTCTGTGATTCTATGATCACGTGCATTAGCATCCCTGTACTGATAAATGGTGGTGGGAGGTAGTTTAACCAAAGCTCATTCAATCGGGGCAGCTAGACCATTGGCTCTGTGGCGTATATTAGCATCCCTGAAAAATACCTGAAAAATGGTGGTGGGGGTGCTTTAAGTGAAACTCATTTGATGAGCTTTAGTTAAAGCATCCCCACCACCATTTTTCAGCACAGGGACGCTAATACATGTGACACCAGAGTCTGCTGGAGAGCGATAATGAACACACTCCAGCAGACTAGATTAATTGAGTCTGTTCCAACACACTGTAATTACAGCATGTTGGAGTTGCCTTGCTGCACATGTTATAGGCCCCCTAACTTTCAAACTTTACTCTAAGTGCCCCCCTTTAGGCCAGGACGAAGCAGAACACACATTAGCGCTTGTTGAGGTAGGGGGCTTGGAGCCTGCCTGCACAGCCCAAGCTCTTGCACACCTCCCAATGTGTCCCACAGGCTCCCCTGGCTGCCAAAGACTACTGATCAAAGCCAAATGCCTAGCCACCCCTGATTGGCTGGAGGGGACATCTCGGCTGCTCACCTGGTCCTGATGCAGCAACAGCTCATCATGGCCATGAGCCATGAGCCAGCTGTCCTGTACATGCCCACCCAGCGCATCCTGTGCCCACTGTGTATGTATGCGTGTTCCCCAGATGCTTGGGTTCTGTGTGTGTGTGTGTGTGTGTGTGTGTGTGTGTGTGTGTGTGTGTGTGTGTGTGTGTGTGTCCCTCATATGCTTGTATTCTGCCCGCACTGATATTGGTGGCCCCAATCCTGCACTGTGACAGGTTGTCCAGATATGAGAAGCCCTGACTGAGTAGCTCCTCACCTCCAGGGACTAGGAGCCCTCCACAGATGAGTAGGGCCAGAGGGCTTCAAGTGCTCATGCCCCGGCACTGGGCCATGGGTCTCTTGCCACAGGTTCCTCTGGCCCTGCATCATGGTCACTGTTGCCCACAGCCCAGGCTGCCTCTTCCTTTCTCTTCCCCTTCCCCCCCCAGGGGCCTGCCACACTGGTTTGCAGGGGAATGCAGCATGAGGAAGAGATGTGCCTCACTTTAAAATGTTGTGGTTGCAAAACTTATAGTGTGTATATTAAACAAAAACTGTGCAACACTGCCCACTCCAGAACTTGGAAGCTTCTTCTCAGTTAACATTGAGCGAGTGGAGAAAGACCCTGCCTGCACCAGATGGTTGTACCATTGAAGGAGGGAGAGGTATAGGCAGCTGTGAGGGGCTTACCTTAACAAACACAAAACCTTGGGATGGCAGGGGGAATTGTGTGTGTGAAATTGCTGCCCCTCCATTTAATTAAATGCTGCTGCTGGCAAATATTTTGTGTTCATAATAAAAGAAAAACTGTAGCATGTTGGCCACTCTGGAATTTTGACCAGAGTCCAAGGGGCTGCCATTCCTCATAGAGGCTGTGCCACTCCCCGCCAGGGGGACCTGAGCCTGCAGTGGCCTGGCCCAGTGACACCTCCCCACCCCCCATTCTTTTTGAGGCCCTACACCTATGTCAATGATCACCAGCGGCCAAGGTAGCAGGGCCAGGATGGCCCTGGAAGATGGGCTGAGTCAATGCCAGCCCTGGCAGCGGGTCTTGGGCAGGCTGGTCCTCAACCCCTCCACCACTGTTGCTCCCCACAGTGGGCTCTGCAAGATGCCTTCCTGGCTCCTTGGACCATAGGTCAGTGGCTCCCAAGTACCATATCTCCTGTTTTGGACCCCACCCACCTCCCCCATCTCCCAGTCAATGCATGGTATAAAGCAGGGGTCGGCAACCCCTGGCATGCGTGCCAAGCCTGGCACGCAAGGCCATTTTGCTTGGCACGCCATGGCCAGCCCCTGC
>NW_005842150.1:637237-647526 GCF_000455745.1 Alligator sinensis | reverse complement strand
CATTGGGCAGCGACGCAGCTCCCCAGAGCCGGGGCCAACTGCAGTCAAGAGGCTCCAAACAGCTGTGCCAGGCTCTGGCATCAGCTCTGCACCGGTGTGTGCAGGCGCACCTTGGAGCGGGAGGTGGGGGCAGGGCCTGAGGCAGTGCAGCCCCAGTCTCTCCCCAGCTCCAGGCACAGAGGTGATGAGCCCGGCACAGCTGTTTGGAGCCTCCCGGCTGC
Source organism: Alligator sinensis (assembly GCF_000455745.1). Classification (NCBI taxonomy): domain Eukaryota; kingdom Metazoa; phylum Chordata; order Crocodylia; family Alligatoridae; genus Alligator; species Alligator sinensis. Next base: position 647,305 of record NW_005842150.1, on the reverse strand, counting down.
AGCCAGTCCCAGCTCTGGGGAGCTGCTGCCAGCCAGGTGCCCAGGCTACTCCCAGCAGGCACCTGGGATGCTGCAATCCCTGCTGGGACGAGCCGGGCCCCCAGCAGCTCCCCAGATCTGGGGTAGCTGCTGGCAGGCACAGAGCCTGGGCTGGGGGACAGGGGCTTTGGGTGGGGGGCAAGGGGCAGCAGGGCTGGGGGGCAGAGGCAAGAGTCACAAGCAGGGAATCCTGCCATGTACCCCTTGCTCTCATTTTGTTTTTCTGCCATGCCGGCACTCTGGCACCTTCTGAGGTAGGCATTATGGTGTTTTTCAGCGCTCCAGCCAAAAAATGTTGCCTACCTCTGGTGTAAAGCATTCCTCCATGGCCACCATCCAGCCACTGCCCTGCCCCCCCGGGACTCTCAGGCATGTCGCCCAAGGGAGGAATCCATGGAACAGGGCTTTCCATGGTAGTGGGGGGGGAGGGGGGAGCAGCGTGCCTTACCACCCCAACCCAGGATAGCACCAGTATCCCTGCAGGAAGCGGCACTGATGCCGCTCAGAGGTGTCATAGCTGGTGATGACTGAAAGCTTGACTGGACCGACACATGAAATTTAAATGACCAAATTAAAATAATGGTGCATCTTGCAGAAGAATGCAAGATCATGACTGGGACCATGCAAAATAGAGCAATCCCAACTGAGTTCATCTCCTGTGCTAGGTGTGAGGTTTTACAAATTTCTCCCTAGACCATTACTGGTGCAGACTATTGTTTAACAATTACCTAAAACTGTCCTGTAATCAATGCAGAATATTGTAAATTCTGCTCGTTTGTTAAAATAACTACCCAAAGACAGCATCCTGCAATTGATGCCCCAAAGTATTCTGTTCAGTCAATCAAGACGCATCCCATTAGATTGAAGTACAACCTCTGGAGTAATCAAAAGGTTGCAAAAACAAGTTTCACCCCTAAACACTCCTAAACAGGATCCTAGCAATTAACAATTGTAATGTAATGGTCCCTGCATACCTGCTTTGTTCGGACTTTAATCAAACTATCAAGAAGGAATGCTTTGAAGCTATACAGTTAAACTGTATAAAAACGAAACAGAGTTGCCAGCAAGGTATGCAACCTAGGAAGGACAGAGAAATCATTCTGCACCCAACCATACGCCTGCCAAGTGATGGATCCATGCTCAGTGAAAGCCGACAAGACTGAAAACAACTTCCTGCTTGCATCTGTGAGAAACACTCTTCCAGCTAATACATACCAGGACTTTTAAGATACTCTTTGCCCACATTCAGTAAATGAGCTCTCTTTCTCTCATTTAATTGTAACAATGCTGACATGCTAAGGCCAGGGGATGCACCATATTTTGGGTCTGTGGGGTGCCAGTAGCCCTGGGAGCCCCTCAAGCAGACTACTGACTGAGGTGTCCTGTAGAGAAGTGTGCGCCTAACCCTCACTGCCCAGGAATTCACTCTGAACCCAATGAACACATTATTCTTTATTATATACAACCAGTTTATATAAAAAATAAATACATAAACAAACAAGAAAACATTATAGCAATCATTAATAACAAAACTAACAATTTAGAAAAAAATTACAACTACAGCATTAAGTGGATAATTCCAGCACACTAAGTTAAACAACCTAAATAACTAAATTCACCTTGTTATCTTAGAGCGGGATCCACCACTTTTGCAGCGCTCTTTGTGCCCTGACTGTCTGTTCAGTTACAGCTGTAAAGCGCTTTCTGCATGCCTACCACCCAATAAGTGTAACTTCTGTACCTGGCCCAAGTGCTAAATCTGACTGTGCTCTCTGAGAGAGGTCCAGAAGAGCTTACCCACTACCCAACTGCCAAAAGGGAAATTTAACACTAACACTTGTGCCTCATAACTCTATATCCTGTTTCCTCTGTACCTGTTGGTCCTCAGAAACAATAAGAGTCAAATTCACCTGTGCTGTACTTCCATCTTTATTCAAGTTACATGACTTGCTTATAACTATTCCATGGATACCTGTACTTATCTGGCACCTGCAACACAGTGATACAATGGTGCAGAAAAAGCATTATGATCGGACTACTTGAATCAAGGTGGATGCATGGAAAGTATGTATGTGTCTGCACATGGGGTTACAATCCATGCTTAGCCCCAGTGGTATGGGAAACATTCAGCATGTATGACTGAGTAAATTCAACTTCAACTTCAACCCAGTGTTCATGGATGTACAGCAGTAATGAGGGGAGAACACAACCAGTGATTTTAGATGCTGTCATCCAAAAAAAAAAAGAGAGAGAGAAAAACCCTGGTATTTGCATTCCATATGGAAGATTAGGCAAGTCTGTATTTGCATTCAAAAAATAACAGAGGGGAGAGAAACCCTTCAAGGCCCAGCACAAGTCTGCCCCTGCCTACACCTCTACTCTCATTTCCTCCTACTCTTTTTCTCACTCGGTTCACTGTGCCAGTGCCTCAGGCACCACTGCTCTATTTCCCTCACTATATCAATGTCCATGCCATCCCTCAGACCCGAAACTCCTTCCAGCCCAAGGAAAGGCAACCACCCTCTTTTCATTATAATCCCTCCTTCGAACATACTGCCTCTCACCATGCCTGCCAGTGCAGTCAGATGTGCTGTTACACAACCAATAAAAGAGTAATTACAATTCTTTGATGATCTTCCAAGGCAGTTTTTTGTCTGTGGTTTTTTCTCTCCATTTACAATGTAATCCTTATAGGGCATGGGTCATGTTTTTCCCTATGTATGATCAGCATTTAACATCAATCTTAACAGAAATACCCAGATTCTGGACTCAGGCCTGGTCCCATCGTTAAATCTCATCTCACCTATGTCAGTCTTTCTATATTATCTACACCTACTACATACAAACACCAATTTCCACAGTCCCCTTCATTCCTAAAGTACGAGGACAACATGCCTAAAGACAACAAGCTTTACGAGTTTGAAGAATGTACAGACAAGCTACATTTTGTGAGTGGGGGAAGTCATTTTTATCACCCGTGAAACCCAGTCACAGCAATACTGTTTAGGGCTCCATCGATTAAAATGTCTATATTATCACTGTTTGGCTGTACTTTCCAAGCAGCAGCCAAACAAAGTCTCAGAAGGGATTTAGCAGAACAGACTCACATCAGCATAGCAACACACAGGTATGTTCTACTGCCATCTAGCCACCGCCAAAGGAATTTACAACTAAGCCATTTACCTCTTATAGTGGGTGTGTTACTTTTCTCTTAAATTAAAAGCTCTTTTTATAACAAACTTTCAACATTTTATTAGAGTCAGAGTAATTCTCCCAAAGTCATGGAATACCAACAGAATAGCTTTGCTGCTGCTTCAAGGCTGTATCTGTGAATCCTCTGGGTTGGAGTTCTGGACAATGGACAAACAGAAAATAATTCTAAGGAGCACTCCCCTATCGAGCCTCAACATTTCCTTGTATCACTGTATCACTCCAAAAGGAGCAGCCGTAGAGCAAGGAACAGCAGCATGGAGTGCATGCAGAATTTTTCCTACATGTCTCTCTACAGCCATTTAGTAGATGGAAAACAAGACTTTTCAAACTGAAAAATCTCAGTTTATTTCCCACATAGATGGCCCAAATTCTATCTTCTTTTCTCCACTAACATCAGTGGCATTGCCTGAGTAAAAAAACAAAATTTGCACATACATATGGTGTATAAATGCTCAAATTACACATAGGGTACATCTACATGTTGCCGTACAGCAATGTTGCTACAGCACCGGGCTTTAGTACTTTCTTTTAGAAGCACTAAAGCATGTCACAGTAACCTGTCCTGTGCCATGCACATGGTGCACAGTTAAATTTTGCTGTTACATTTGCTGTTACAGTGCGGGGGAGCGCACTGCTACAGTGACGTAGCTGCTGATCACGTGTAGACCCATGTGATCACTACAGTGCCATAGTGCACTGTACAGTGACATAGCATGCTACGTGACCATAGGGTGACATGTAGACATGCCCATAAACTCAAAGTTAAAGATTCTTCAGGTTTTCCTTTAGCATACAATATCATGTGCCATTTTCAATTAGTAAATAAACCTTCTCTTTGACAGTATATAACTTGATAAATGTCAGATTTAATATTATATTAAACCTGTTCAATTCAGGGATTATTTGCAACCTTATTTATAAGGAAAATGGTCACTTTTCTTTTTTCCTTAAGACTAAATAGCTGGTTTGCTTTTCAATTTATAAAACATTGTTGTTTCAAGATTATATGAATCCAGCCCTTCTCACAAAGCCTTCTGCCTTTTGTCATCCAGTTATTTTTGATCTTTTATAAGACAGGGGGTTGATTTTGAATCTTGCATTCACTAACTAACAGAATCTAATTAAACCTATTAAACTGACACAGTGTATTTTTCAATAGGATGAATTAACACTTCTGGGTATCTTTTCTTTCATTATGTTCTTCATTTTAAAAATGACTGTTAAATAAATGTATGTGTATTATGCCCATTAGGGACAAATCCTATTCTTAGGCTCAAAAAGCCTAAAAAGCTATTCTGTGGTGTTGCTCTGCAGGGGACAGGCTAGGAAGACTGCAGAAAATACAGAGGAGAGACAAAAATCAACCAAGAGAACAGGTGTTATTTAAGAGATGAAAGAAGTCAGATTGTACTGCTTTGCAGAAGGGTAGAGGGTTAAGTCCCAGAAAAGGGCAGGGATGCAGCTGGTATAACTGTAAGCTCCCAGGCTTCTATAGTCAAACGCCACACAAAGAAAAAAGTCAGGCTGTAGCCCCTGCTACTGTACAACCCATAAATTGCAAGAAATGCTATGCTGCACAGTTGCTCTGCCTCATGGCTGCAATGTGGGATGTAAAGCCTTATCTGTCCTATGACCAGGACTAGGTTTCCCCACACAACTGTATCTACGCAGGTGGGGATGGATTATGCATAAATTCTACAGGTGAATTCAGGTGAAAATGTAAATTATGCATAAATTCTACCTGAATCACTTTTATTTGGCTTGTTTGCAGAATGTGGGCTATCAGGTTAGAGCTCCCTCTTGCAATGAGCAGAGCACTTTTGCAAAGTTTAAAGCAGTGGGATTTAAAGACATCTTTTTGGTGGATGAAACATTGAACCATTTGGTATTTAAATCAGCTCAAATGTAAGATGCACAGTATCTGCTTTTCCACTGCAGAAAAGAAAACTGACTATCAATTCACGTACAGAAGCATAGAACTGGACCTCTTGACTTCATTGGGAGTTTTACCTGATTAAAGATTTGTGAGTTCACTCTAGATTTGCTGAAAGAGCAAAGAGAAGCACATTGATGGCAATACCATACAAAATATATTTTAAATATCAACATTCAGTTTATAAATGTGTACATTCATTAAAATGAATTTTAATGCAAGTTCAAACGGTTTTTTACTCAATTTATTCCCTATTATAACATTCTGAAGCTAAATCAAGATGATTTGCACCATCTACTGGTGAAACAGCTTACTACAATGTTAAAGCAACATTCGATTTTGAATTAAATTAAATCTAGTTTTTATAGAACCAGAGTTTAATATATTTAGGGTCACTTAAAATTATTATTCACTGTACATGTGTTTAGTAGTCTATTGCAAGTAGTCCACTTAGTAACCCTGCCTGAGAAAAAAGAGTGTTGACATTAAGATTAATATCAGCATACAGAACAAATTTACCCATTGGCAGCTCCAGTGAAGTGGTCGATTTTAATATGATTCTATTATGGGCCTGTCTTGGATCAATTTGTTCAAATCATAGAGTCACAGGGTTGGAGGTTACCTCAAAGGTCATATAATCCAAGCCCCTGCACAGATGCAGAATTTGCTGTTCCTAAACCAAAGCTCTCATTAAGAAAGAACTGAATCTTGCATATTGAATCACGTTTGAAGATTTTCCTTGCTCTATCTTCTGTTTATCAAGATGTATCAGAGTTCTTTGCTAGCTTCCTTTTCAAAAACTCCAAGTTGCAAGTTTAAATATAAAATAGTAACTCTGGACCAAGTTCATTGTGAAAAAGTGAAATGATGCATCAGGAGAGGTATTTCTAGCGGAAATAGAGGAATACTGATATCATTGTGTGAGGCAAGTGATGAGACCTCATCTGGAACACAGGACAGAAGTCTGGTAACCCAAGTTCAAAAAAGCTGAAATTCCAACTAAAATAGGTCCAGAGAAGGGCCATGAGGATGGTCAGAGGATTGCAGAGCTACCATCCAAGAGGAAGATAAAAGAGCCAGGCTAAAGCTGAGAGGAGGTAGTATGCTTAATGAAAATGCACCATGGGGATAAACACTAGTGAAGGAGAAAAGCTTATTATGCTAAAGGACACTGTTGGCATAAGAACAAACAGTGGTCCACTGACCATGAATTAATTTAAGCTGGAAATTAGAAAATGTCTAACCTTCTGAAGCAACTTTCCAGTGAGAACAGTGTAGCAAACAAGCTTACCAGTTTTAAGATAGAGCTTGATAGGTGTATGAGAGTGATTAAATTACATGGTTACCTGAAGTAACAGGGGATCAGACCCAGGAAGTCTCTTCCAGTTCTATGTTCTATATTTCTCAAGCAGATGCACCTTCTTCGCTTCAGTGTAGTTGTGCCCATTTTTGAGAACAGGGAACTTAGCTGTTCCCTATAGATTCTGAATTAGGCAATAAGATTTTTGATTTCCCAACCCACTTGTTAGATGGGATATGCTGCCTTGGCAGGGGCAGTCATTTATCAGACATCTCTTGATGTCCCATACTGTTTTTGACAGACATGTCTTTCAAAGCTTTTAAACACATTCTGTATACATTTTATTGTATAGTGCTTAGGTTCTAGGCAATTGATGTTTTACAAATGGATTAAATTACTTTTAAGTGCAGTAACTGAAAGTCAGATAACCATGTGAGTATTTGTCACATGGAACAGAAAACACTGTAATATTAAAAAAGAGTTGTCATAATTTTGACTTGAGAATGAAAATGATAGAAGTGAGAGAATTTTTCAAGATTTTCCAAAAAGGGTTCATTGTGTGATGTATTGAAAGGTGTGACAAATAAGACCAGCAGGCTAGAGACTTGGCCTCAGTCACCTGACCAATCACATGACACCTATCCATAGCTTGGCCTTAAAATATGCTGAGAAATTACAAATCTAACTGAAATCTACATTCAGCGTCTCTGAAAGTCAGGTTTCACATAGGTCAGATTGAACACCCAAAACCTAAGGTACTCAGAATTTTGAATCCCTTTTGAAAATTCATGTAGCGGTCATGTAAATAATGCTATCGATTGTGCTGTTTGGAACATACGCCAGGGAATGGGCTCCCACATATCTTTCATTGTCATTTCATACTCTTCAGGTGTTGCTGCGACAATTTAAGTATAATAAAGTAGCAGTGTAGTGCTTAGGAAGTAATATGAAAGTAAGCCTGTGAGTCAGTGTATAAAAGGGCAAGGAAAACATGACATGAGCGTTACTCCCTAGGCACAGCGCTGGAATTTCTGTACCTCATGCTGCCTATGATTAAGCATGTTGCAAATGGTTTTTACAAGGATCCTCTGAGAACCATTTCAGTTTGTTTTCCTGAAATGGGAAAATGTCAGCGTTCCTGAATTCATTCATTCAGGTCTCTGAGTACATTTTAATTCTGACAATGTGAAAATACAAAGGAGACAGGACCTTACATGACTTCCAGTTACATTTCGCTGCTCTTTACCTTTTCAGATGCATTTGCTTTTTAGAAACATTTTGCCTGGTTGGACTCTATTCCACAGCCAGAATCTATTTAAAGAAGTATCAATCAACATTTCAAAAAACATCCATCTGATGCGTCTAGCTGCATTTTCTGTAAGACGTGTGCTCATCTGAGAATTAGAGAGAGACTATACATACAAATTTGTTCAAGAGGAATCCTTCTTGTACTACTGTCCATTATGTGGGTGTGCATATGCATGACCAAATCCTCTCACTACTCAGATAGGTTAGTCCCATTGAGATCAATGGGAAAAAAACCTGTGGGTGGAATATGGGCTATAATTTGTTCTTTTCCTCAAGGGTTACTTCCCTGCCCCCATTTTTGAGGCATATGCAGAACAGCACATAGAACCATGTTAATGCCAGCTTGCTCATAGCCTTGGGACAAGTCTTGAAAAAAATTCAGATTTTTCTCTCCTTCTCTATACAATTTTTTTTTTTAACCTCGGCTGCGTGAATTGCAGAAAGCTACAAAATATCAACATTATTTCCTGCTGCACTCCCATTTACAGCCCTACAGACTCAACAAATGTGGTGCCTTGGGGAAATATAGCAACAACCAGGTTGTAAGAGAAGTCCCAAATGGGTTTTCAAAAGGGTTCTGTTCTCTGCTCATTTTCCCTGCGTTAATGCAGGTGTACAATAGGCCATTACAATTTAGCTTTGGATTATATGCAGCATGTTCTGAAGGAGGCTCTAAACTTTTCACATTGGTGATAGAATATTCTTTTAAAAAATAGGGCAAACTTATATAAATAATATTGTTTCTTTAGACACATCCCTAGAAAAGCATGTTTCACTATAGAAAAACATGTTTTATTGTTATCCATCTGGATTGCCTGTTAGGTTGTTTTTTTTAGAGTATGCTTTATCCTACTGCCCCTTTATTTCAAGGAACCACACATGTGTTCCTTACATTAATTAATGGTAGAAAGGAAGGATTACAACAGTGGGGAACCTGAGGCCCATAGCTGGGTGATTTGCTCAAGGTTAAATATGCATGGAAGAGAAAATGTGTGCAGGGCTGAGACCAGAAAATCTGGGAAAAGAATCTAAAGGTGACCTTAATCCCATTGACATCAATAGTTCTGTCATTAGATAACAGTTTCACCCCAAGATCCCTCCTAGTCTTGTGCTACAGCCTTTAACACACCCTTCCCCCTCCCCACAGGCTGCATGCTACACGGACCACCCTCTGGGCAGTGGGTGCCCCCATGCTGCACCATAAAAATGCTCCCTCCAATTCTGTGTAGTAGGTATCCTCTACAGCACCCTACCCACACCTAGGTCCCCTCACATCTCCAGCTGCAGGGTCCCTCAGCCCCACAGGTTACACTACCCTACCCCCAGGGACAGGGGCAGGCAGTTGGAGGATTAAGGGGGAGGCTGCAGTAGCACCAGGGCAATGGGGTAAGTGATATCCAAAACAGGACCCCATGTCTGCAGGTTAACCCTTCAGAGGCTACATGCAATAGCTTAATAGGGTTACTTTAGCTCTTGCTTGATTTCTCTTCCATGCCTTGATTTTTGCCTGTTTTGCAGGGTTTTCTCCATCTTTGATACCAAAACAATGTCGCAAATTAATTATGCCATTTGCAAAACTGGCTCTTACAAACTGAGGTGTGCATATCTGGACTTAACATCAGAATCACAGAATCGTAGAAATTTAGGGTTGGAAGGGACCTCACTTGGAAGAACTGGATGCCTTTAAGTCGGCAGGCCCGGATGAACTCCATCCGAGGGTGCTGAAGGCACTGGCCGACATAATTGCAGAGCCACTGGCGGGAATATTTGAACGCTCGTGGCACACGGGCCAGGTCCAGGAGGACTGGAAAAGGGCCAATGTGGTCCCCATTTTCAAGAAGGGGAGGAAGGAGGACCCGGGCAACTATAGACCAGTCAGTCTCACCTCCATCCTTGGCAAAGTCTTTGAAAAAATTATCAAGGCTCGCATTTGCGAGAGCCCGACAGGACAAATTATGCTGAGGGGAAACCAGCACGGGTTCGTGGCAGGCAGATCGTGCCTGACCAATCTAGTCTCTTTTTATGACCAGGTTATGAAACTCCTGGACACAGGAGGAGGGGTGGATGTCGTATACTTAGACTTCAGGAAGGCCTTCGATACGGTATCCCACCCCATACTGGTGAACAAGTTAAGAGGCTGTGACTTGGATGACTACACAGTCCGGTGGGTGGCGAATTGGCTGGAGGGCCGCACCCAGAGAGTCGTGGTGGATGGGTCGGTTTTGACCTGGAAGGGTGTGGGAAGTGGGGTCCCACAGGGTTCGGTCCTTGGACA
>NW_005842150.1:626199-636870 GCF_000455745.1 Alligator sinensis | reverse complement strand
GGATAACCTGGAGAGGGTCCAGAGAAGGGCCACTCGTATGGTTGAGGGCCTACAGACCAAGCCTTACGAGGAGAGACTAGAGAAACTGGACCTGTTCAGCCTCCGCAAGAGAAGGTTGAGAGGCGACCTTGTGGCTGCCTATAAGTTCATCACGGGGGCACAGAAGGGAATTGGTGAGTATTTATTCACCAAGGCGCCCCCGGGGGTTACAAGAAATAGTGGCCACAAGCTAGCAGAGAGCAGATTTAGATTGGACATTAGGAAGAACTTCTTCACAGTTCGAGTGGCCAAGGTCTGGAACGGGCTCCCAAGGGAGGTGGTGCTCTCCCCTACCCTGGGGGTCTTCAAGAGGAGGTTAGATAGGCATCTGGCCGGGGTCATCTGAACCCAGCACTCTTTCCTGCCTATGCAGGGGGTCGGACTCAATGATCTATTGAGGTCCCTTCCAGCCCTAACATCTATGAATCTATGAATCTATGAGATCATCTAGTCCAACCCCCTGCTCAAAGCAAGACCATCCCCATCTAAATCATCCCAGTCAAAAACTTTGTCTATCCAGGTTTTGAAAACCTCCAAGGGTGGAGCTTCCACCACCTCCCTAGGTAACCTGTTCCCGTGTTTTACTACCCTCCTAATGAGAAAGTTCTTCCTAATATATAACCTTAACTTCCCTTGCTGCAACTTGAGACCATTGCTCCTTGTTCTGTCATCTATCACCACTGAGAACAGTTTAATTCCATTCTCTTTTGAACCCTACTTCAGGTTGTTGAAGGATGCTATTAAGTCCCCTCTCAGTCTCCTCTTCTCTAAACTAAATAAGTCCAGTTCCCTCAGCCTGTCCTCATAAGTCATGAGCCCCAACCCCCTTACCATTTTTTTGCCCTCCGCTGGACTCTCTCCCATTTTTCCACACCCATTCTGTAGTGGGTGCCCAAAACCAAACACAGTACCCCAGATGTAGCCTCACCAGTGCTGAATAGAGGGGAATAATCACCTACTGGCAACATACCTACCAATTCAGTCCAGTATGCCCTTAGTCTTCTTGGTGACAAGGGCACGCTGCTGGCTCATATTCAGCTTATTGTCCATTGTAACTGCCAGGTCCTTTTCTGCAGAGCTTCTGCCCAGCCAGTCAGCCCCCAGCAGGTACTGCTACATGGGATTGTTACATCCTAAGTGCAGGACTTTGCACTTGTCCTTGTTGAACCTCATGAGATTCCTTTTGGCCCAATCCTCCAATTTGTCTAGGTCCCTCTGAATCCTACCTCTATCCTCCAACATATCTACTACTCCACCCAACTTGGTGTCATCTGCAAACTTGCTGAGGGTGCACTCTATGCCATCTTCCAGGTTGTTGACAAAGACATTGAACAAAACCAGCCCCAGGACTGACCCCTGGGGCACTCCACTTGATATCAGCTGCCAACCAAACATTGAGCCATTGATTACTACTCTCTAAGAACGATGCTTCAGCCAGTTTTCTATCCACCTTACAGTCCATTCATTCAGCCCGTACTTCCTTACCATGTCTGTGAGAACGTTGTGGCAGCCCATATCAAAAGCCTTGCCAAAATCAAGGTACACCGCATCCACCAGTCTCCTTGCATCCACAGAGTCAGTCACTTCATCATAGAAGGCAATCAGGTTGGTCAGGCATGACTTGCCCCAGGTGAGTCCATTGCTGACTGTTCCTAATCACCTTCTTCTCCTTCAAGTGCTTAGAAATGGATTCCTCAAGGATCCACTCCATGATTTTTCCAGGGACTGAGGTGAAGCTGACTGGTCTGTAGTTCCCTAGATCCTCCTTCTTCCCTTTTTTAAATATGGGCATTATGTTTCCCCTTTTCCAATAATCTGGAACCTCTCCTGGCCACCATGCGTTTTCAAAGATGATGGCCAATGGCTCTGCAATCACATCAGCCAACTCTCTCAGCACCCTTGAGTGCATCCCATCTGGCCCCATGGACTTGTACACATCCAGATTTTCTAAGTAGTCCCTAACCTGTTCTTTCACAACTCTTGGCTGCTCACCTCCTTCACAATCTGTGCTGCCTGGTGCAGTAGTCTGGGAACTGACCTTGCTTGTGAACACTGAGGCAAAGAAGGTATTGAACACTTCAGCCTTTTCTGCATCCTTTGTCAAAGTTGCCTCCTGCATTCAGTAAAGGACTTACACTTGCCCTGATCCTCCTCTTGCTACTGACATACTTGTAGAAACCCTTCTTTTTACCTTTCACATCCCTTGCTAGCTGCAACTCCAATTGCACTTTGGCCTTCCTGACTTCATCCCTGCATGCCCAAGCAATGCTCTTATCTTCCCTAGTTGTTTGTCCAATTTCCACTTCTTATAAGCTTTCTTTTTGTGATTCACTTTACTAAAGAGTTCCCTACTAAGCCAATCTGGTCTTCTGCCATACCGGCTAGTCTTCCTGTGCATCAGGATGGTTTGTTCCTGCAGTCTCAGTAAGGCTTCCTTAAAGTACAGCCAGCTCTCCTGGACTCCTCTCCCCCTCAGACTGGCTTCCCAGGGGATCCTGCCCATGAGTTCCCTAAGCAAATTGAAGTCTGCTTTTCTGAAGTCCAGGGTCCTTACTCTACCATCCTTCCTTTCCCCAGGATCCTGTACTCAATCAACTCGTGGTCACTGCTACCCAAGTTGCCATCCACTATTACAGTCCCCACCAAAGTGAAATCACTAAAGGTACAGCTGTGGCCTCTCTATATTTGAAAACAGTAATTTTGGCCTTAGTCTTGGTAATTACTAGGTCATACATATTAAAAACATTAGTTTTCACTCCCACACTGTTATCACAGTAACAGAAGCATGCTTACCTTTTTAATTTCCATAGAATTGCAAAAAACTGACCAAACTGTTGCCAAAAGTTTTTCTCCTGTTGGTTGCCAGAGTAACCAAAGAAGCTGAAACTTATGGAGCATTTTCTGATGCCTCATTTCATATCATTTTATTTCTTGATTTCAATAATTTCTATAAATGTATTGACTTTGCTTTTTAGCTTGTATTTAGATTCTGTACACTTGTTTGTCTCAGTTAATCACTGCATCAATAGTAATATTCTAAGGATGCATCCACTCTTCAAGGTGCTGGGTCCTTTAAATCAGGGTTGAGTGCTCTTTGAGCAAGGAAACTTGAAGGGTCACTTTTGCATCTGGTGGTTTTCTGCACTGTTTGTCTTTGGGTCACTTTAGTATATCTACATATCAACATTTTTAAAGAAAAAACTATGTTGGTGCCTCCACACACAGCATGCTTCTTCAATAATATTTGTACCAGTGCATCCTGGAACTGAATCACCTACCACATGAAGACATTGTGGTTTTCTGTACTGTAGATGGGATCCAGGGCTTCTGGGTAGTTTCCCAAGGAAGACACTGCATTGTTAGCCAGATTTAGGAGGACAAGATTTGTCGACATCTGCTCACACTGGGGAGACACAACTATGGATAGCACTGGGTCCACTAGACCTGAACTAAGCATCTTCTTCCAGGTTTTCCAATGAACTGATGCAGCAAGTATTTCAAAATGTTTTTGTGGACACAAGGCATCACACAGGCATTGCAAACTCAGTGCATTCAAACCAATGAAAGGTCTGTTTCTTGGCAACATTTGTTCTCCTAACTTATTCTGGGCTTGGGAGTTCTGAAATCCCATAACCTTGGATTTTCTTATACCATGGTTTGAGCAGGCAAAAGCTCAGGTAGAATGTGGACCTTTGGTGTGGTTCTTCACCCATGGAGCAGCAGAATTTTACAGAACAAAAACGATACCTGAAACCCAGACTGATTCAGGTAATCCCACCAGCTTCAGTGAGACCACTGAAGGAAGTAAAACCTTTTAGGCCAGGCTTGAAATAATCAAAAGTTCAGTAACTTAGTTTGGCAGACATTCCTCATTTCCAGCCAGACATGGGAACAGCAGCAATTAGGTGGGGGGGAAAGTGCTGAAAGATTCTTAATTACCGAGCAAAAGTTCTATTATGCAGGGACTGAAAATTTACATAATGTTCAGTCAGCTCCAAACTGTAAAACACTTGTACTGTAGATGACTGCTGAGCTGCAGCCACCTCACCCTGTAGCTACAATATCTGCATAATGTTTGCAGTCACCAATTCAAAACAGATAAGGGCACACAGTATTCCTGTCTAGACAGGCTGAAGTAAGAAAAATTCAGAACTATAGATACAACTGGCACCTTGACAGCTAGGTTCCCTTCATATTATTTTACCATTTGAGAAATCTTAACATCTTACACTACCACTGTGCCCTAAGAGATGAAGCACAGAACTTCACAAAGAGAGCGCTCATTTAATTTTAAAGACAAGGTTTGAGTGTTGTCACATTTTAACAGAGAGCAGCAAAAAATGAGATTGGGAACATGAAGGCTGATTTTTTTTTTATATGGCACCAATATTGCTTTATTTTGGAAGTCTCTGTTACAGAAGACTATTGATAAGGGGGAAACTCACATACTGGTAGATTTATAGAAGCTAGGGTCGGAAGGGACCTCAACAGATCATTGAGTCCAACCCCATGCCTAGGCAGGAAAGAGCACTGGGGTCAGATGACCCCAGCCAGATGCCTATCCAGCCTTCTCTTAAAGCCACCAAAGTAGGGGAGAGCACCACCTCCCTTGGAAGCCCATTCCAAATTTTGGCCACCCTTACCATGAAGAAGTTTTTCCTGATATCTAGCCTAAATCTGCTCTATGTCAGTTTGTGACCATTGTTTCTTGTTACCCCAAGAGGTGCCCTGGTGAACAGAGCATCTCCAATCCCCTGCTGCGCCCATCTAATGAATTTGTAGGTGGCCACAAGATCACCTCTCAGCCATCTCTTGTGGAGGCTGAAGAGGTCCAGGTCCCTCCGCTTCTCCTCATAGGGCTTGTCCTGTAAGCCCTTAACCGTACGAGTGGCCCTCCTCTGGACCCTCTCGAATCTATCAACATCCTTCTTGAAGTACAGCGCCCAAAACTGGATGCAGTACACCAACTGCAGTCTGACCAATACTGCACAGAGGGGAAGTATCACTTCTTGGATCTATTTGTCATGCATCTGCTGATGCATGATAAAGTGCAGTTAGCTTTGCTGATGATTTTGTCACAATGTTGACCCAACATTCATCTTGGAGTCCACTCCGAGATCCCTTTCTGCTTCTGTGCTGCTGAGAGGGTCACTTCCCAGCCAGTAGGTATGCTGGATATTTTTGCACCTTAGGTGCAGCACTCTGCACTTGTCCTTGCTGTACTGCATCCTGTCATGTACTGCCCACTTTTCTAACCTGTCCAGGTCTGCCTGCAATTGTTCCCTACCCTCCGGAGTGTGCACTTCACCCCACAATTTAGTATCATCTATAAGATGATATAATAAATCTACCATTGCCAAAACTTCTGAATCTCACAAGGAGGCAGAAAAATCAGTGACCTCCAGATATTTTAATTATATTAACATGAAAATGTCACTGTTGGAATCTAAGTAGCAATGATGCCTGGACAACATTCAGCACTTTCACTCAAATCTTAGCAATGCATTCATTTCAGAAATCTAGCAGTGCCTGTTTAAGTGCCAATTACTAGGGCTATAAAAGTGCCAGTTACTTAGCTGGGCTGAGTTCCCATCCCCAGGGCTACCATTGGGCAGGGGAAAGGAAGTCAGCCCAGCTGGGCTGAGTTCCAAACCCCAGTACGACCATCAGGCTGAGTTCATTTCCCCAGCCCAATGGTTGTGCTGGGGTTGGGAATTCAGCCCAGCTGGGCTGAGTTGCCTTCCCCAGCCTGATTGTAGGGCTGGGGAGGGAAACTGAGCAATCCAGCTCAGTTCCCTTCTCCAGCCTGATGGTTCTGTTGGGGTGGGGAACTGAGCCAGGGCTTGGTTCCCTGCCCCTGCACTATGACCCGCTTCCCGCATTCCAACCATGGTAGGCAGGGAGAGCCAGGGCTGTGTTCCCCACCGGGCTGAGCCTGGAGCCACTGGCAGCACAGCCCTGGTTCTGTTTCATTTTGTTTCAAGGCTGTTTCAAAGCCCTTTGTTTCAAGCTCAAAATAAGTCAAAACAGTGTCGAAATGAAACAGCTGGTGAAATTTCGCACAGCCCTACTGGTTACTATTGCTATTATGCCCCATTTTTTTTCTTTATTACTTGGAGAATGAGTTCAGTACTTTGGATTACATTGCAAATGCCATACTTTTCCATGACTCATCCTTTTTGCTCTTTAGCTTATAGACAAGGAGGGAAGATGGTGGACAATCCTACCCACATTTTCCGCAAGGAATGTATGAACTCTGGAAGCACACCAAAAAAGTATGGAATCACATTCTGCTTTCAATTCCACCTAGGCAGCTTCTCCAAAAAGATTGCATGAACACAATTTGGAAAACAATATGGTCCAATATATCTATCACCATAGTTATGGGGAATCCATGAGATGATTTAAAGCCTTTTTAGGAGACTTTTAGTTTCCATGGAGAAATGATTTACCTTGTATTGAATGGTGGCAGCCAAGCAGTACAAAAAATGTTCATAAGATGTTTATAAAAGGAAGTCATAATGTAGACGTGCTGAGACAGAAGGCTCATCCAGAACAGTGTGTCTGATAAAGACAATGTAAAATCTGCTGCCCAGTGTCTCATTGTAACTGATTCTCAAAAGGATTGTGACAATGAACTGAAAGAATAGGTCCAATACTGTGTTTATTGCACAACGTTTATTCTGGGAGTCAGGAGGTACAAATTTAATTCCTGGCTAATATAGACTTCTTACCTTGTAGGCATCTGAGCCTCACTACATGTGCTATAGGGATAGTATGTATTTTTTAATAACAGGCAAGTTATACTGTGCAATTCTCTTGCATTTCTAAAGTACTTGGAGAGCTTTAGAGAGAATGTACTGCTTAAGCACAAATACAGGTACTGTCTGGAGACCTGAGCTGCCAACAGGAAATACACCTTTCCCTAGATTTCAATGGCACATTCACTGTCACAAGTAAATGTATTTGAGCAGTAATGACTGGGTATATTCTGGGCATTACCTGTGCAGGACAGAAGCAAACAGACTGTCTCCAGGAGGAAGTACTAAAATGTAGTACAGGTTTTCCTTGCCAACCATGGTTTTGCCAACCACAGTTTTGTGTATCCATGCTTCAGAGAAGGGGGGTACAGTTGAAAAATACCCCCCACGGCCCTCCTGGCCCTCCTCATGCCTCTCACTCCCACCCCACAGCCCTCACAGTCTTGCTGGTGCCCCTCATCCCCAAGTCCCTGCTCCCCCAGCCCTGCTGGTTTTGCCACCCTCAGGAACTTTCAAGAACCTAACCCCTGTGGTTGGCGAGGAACACCTGTGCTCATGCACCTTTAGAAGGGTACAGTGCCATGATGTTTGCACCTCTCATTGGAATGAGAGAGAGAAAAGCCTTGGTTCTCAGCCTCTCTGGTCACACTTCCTCTGAGGTGCTAACAACTATACCAGTAACCTCAGAAAACAGTCCAACTGCCACCTCTGTGTATTCAGTGGAAAGAAAAGGAGCGTCCTGAAACTCTAAACCTATGCATAAAGGCAGCCAGAACGTAGCAACACTCCTAGCCATGCACAAGAGGAGCATGTACAAATTCATGCTGGTGAGCAAAGAAACTCTATTTGCTAGTTCACAAAGAAAAGATGATGTGCAAGTGAAAAATGTAGCGGTAAGGGCAAAGAATTCTGGCCTTGGAATTCTGGCCTGTGAAATTATTCTTTCAACTATAAATGGCTCTATATGCACTCACAGACAAATGTGGGATTTGGAACCAAATGGATAAATATAGAACAAATGAACATTTGCAAAATCAAAAGGTAGGTCAAAATAAATTGTTTCCAGAGAAATATGCAGATCAGAAGCCCATCAGCAGCCTACCCACATAACAGATCCAGAGGCTACTTAACAGTTGCCAACAAAATGGTTGAGAGAGCTCTGCCAAAGACAGCCACGTGCTGCTGTTGGAAAAAGTCTTGCACAACTAAGCTTGACATTCACATCTCTGAAAGCCATGCAGTAATTGAGAGAACTGACTAAATTGTACCCACTAAATTGATTGCAACTATTGAGAATACACGTTAAATAGGAAAGTTAGAAATGCAAACCACCATCAGTCCAGCAGTTCATCTGTATTTGTATGTGGGCTGTGTAAGTATTGTCTGGGTAACACCCAGGTAAATGAACTGAAAGATACACAATAAGCTTAACAAGTGAAGCAAACAGATTGGATGACATGATAGTGCCAAATTCCCATTCACCTCTTCTTCAGAAATACTGTATTTGTGTATACGCTAAGAACACAACAAATAATTAAATAGCAATCCCTCAGCTCTAGGATAAGTTCACTCTCTCTTACTGTGTTTAAAGTGGGCATTAGCAGATAAATGTTTGCAGAACAAGCTTTGCAATTAGCCACACTGTGTTTATCAGAATGCACTTTCACAGACACAGACTTACACAGATGCGTGGGTACATGGTAAACATCATCCAGAGACCCAGAAATCAACCGCAGTGCTTGGTTTGCCACAATGTAGACATCAGCACAGATTTCAGCCAGGGGCAGTGTTTTATTATACACAAATGAATGCAGAGTTAATTTGAAGCAGTTATAAATTTGTTCCTTATTCACTGATGCATGTAAAAAAGCTCTTAAACTATTTAGTGTTATCTGTTTATACTGTTCATATTTTGAAATTCTAATGACATTTTTCATCAGAATTTAATATTTCAATATGAAAGTAAGAGATTGGATTAAATTTGCCATATTTTTACCTCACATTTCTATATTGGCTTTCTGATAGGGTCTAGAGTAAAAAACCTGGAAGTATATAGATTTACCTTGGAATTCTCCATTCCTCCCAAGATACAAATCACAAAGAAAGGAAGAAACATAAAGGAGAATAATGAGGCACATTCATATAATAGGGAGCTTGGAAACATAGTTCTAATTCCTGGCTCTGATGCTGAATTCTCCAGGTCAGGATGCTGTATCAGCCTGTGTTTCAGTTTTCCCATCTAAACAACAAAGATGGTAAAACTTATTCCAGGGTGGGCAAAATAGGGCCTGCAGACTGGATCTGGCCTGACAAGTGATTTTATTAAGCCCACAGTGAGTCATAGTTTCATAGATGTTAGGGTCGGAAGGGACCTATTAGATCATCGAGTCCGACCCCCTGCCCTGGGCAGGAATGAGTGCTGGGGTCACGCCAGCCAGGTGTCTATCCAATCTCCTTTTAAATAGCTCCAAGGAAGGGAACAGCACCACCTCCCTTGGAAGTGTATTCCATATTTTGGAAACCCTCACTGTAAATAATTTTTCCTGATGTCCAATCTGAATTTGCTCTGTTTCAGTTTGTGGCCATTATTTCTAGTTACCCTGATGGGTGCCCTGGTAAACATTGTATCTCCTATTTCTTGCTGGCTGCCCCCCCCCCTCCCCTGGGGAGTTTGTAGGCAGCCACAAGATCACCTCTCAGCCTCCTCTTGTGGAGGCTAAAGAGGTTCAGGTCTCCCAATCCCAAAAACCCACATAGGGGTTTTTCTGTGGGCCTTTAACTAAATGAGTGGCCCTCCTTTGAACCCTCTCCTGGCCATCCACATCTCTCCTGAAGTCCCTCGGACCCACCCAGCCCAGCCATTGAGGGCAGCCTGGGCCGTGGCATGTACTGCTGGTCTATCACCTTTGGGTGCAGAGGTGCCACCTGGCGTGGAAAGCAGCCCACTTGCATGTGGCTCTTAGGCATGCCAGGAACTGAAGTCCACAGGGCCAGGTGGCACAGTGGTGGGGTGGGGGCTGCGTGGCTGTCAGACTCCACTTCCCAGCAGTCACCAAAGTGGTGGCTCCTTCAAGCTGCTGCTGCCACTGTCACCAGACCCAGTCCCACTACCTAGACACCCCAGTCTGTCTTCCCTGCACCCACTGCTGGAGGTGCTGGACAGACGGGGTGAGTAGGTGGGTGGGGGGGTGAGGTCTCCATGGAGATTGGCCCAGGCCCACCACAAGCAGAGTGTGGTTGGCCAGGAGGATTGGATGGGTCCACAGGTGGGCAGGGAGTAGCATCTGGGAGTGGGACAGGCAGGCTGGGCCAGGATTGCAAGCTCGTGACAATATAGGGGTCAGGGCCTGTGGCAGAGCTATGATCCCCATACGTCTCTGTAGTGGGCATTAGCCCCACGCTGTCACTGCCCTGCAATCCTGCCCTGGCCCTGGCCCTGCCCATCCCACTCCCAGATGCCACTTCCCCTCCCGCTTCCCGCTCCCCTCCCACCTGCAGACCCATTTCATCTGCCAAGCGCACCCTACCCGCCCACCTGCCCACTGTATCTGGTGCGTGGGTACATGGTAAACAGCATCCAGAGACCCAAAATCATCCTCAGTACATAGTTTGCCAGAATGTAGACATCGGCACGGATGAGTGGTGGGTGTAGGGTGGACATGCCTAGGGGCTGGATAGGATAGGCATACAGGGCCATGGCTGGGCCAGCACCCCCCCTTCCTAAACAGCTCACCCCCTCCCCCCAAAAGTGGCCCTCTGGCCGAAATCATTGCCCATGTCAATGTACCCAGATTATCACTTTAGTAGCTCCCTCAGTTTTGTTTCTTTGACCTTTGAAAAGACTGTCCTCAAAAATGATTATCTTGGTGCC
>NW_005842150.1:618976-626168 GCF_000455745.1 Alligator sinensis | reverse complement strand
TCCTGCTGCTCTGACCACATTCTCTTACACAGCTGCAACCATTAGGTCACAGCACTCCTTCTAGTCCCAAAGAGTCAAGCTGAGAAATTCTAGATTCAATTTTGCATGAAACAGCAGCTGATGAGTAAGAGCGCAATATATTCTCTGTCAATAGAGTCTTAAAGAGAATTATGCTTAAATGCATTGCTTTGTGTGTCTAAAATCTGTGAGGTAAGTGGATTAGATCATTTAAATATGAATGTAGGACTTCTAGATAGCAAAAAAAAAAACCCAAAAAACAAAAAACAACAACCCAAAAGACAATTAAAAAAAACACAGAAAGGACCACCTATGATAGATTCACAATAGTTTTCCAAATGAACTTAATGGGAAAAATGTTTTGGCGATAACATTGTCTCACATGCAAAGCAAATTGAAATATAGTAAGATATTCCATTTCATATAGTCATCATGATCCTTTCCACAACCAAATACCAGTAATTCCTCTGCCTAGACAGAACAACTTCCACTGTTACTTAGAGGAAACAATCATTTCAGATTCACATCTCAAAAACATCAATCTCAAAAGCTTTTCTACAAAACAAATTACTCATTCAAGACATTCAGTTAACAGTATCTATTTTTCTAGCAGAATGTTCCAGAAACAGCTTCCAAAACTCAGCTACCCTCTTCCTGTTGGAAAAACTTGAAGTTTTGTTTACCTTTTGGAAAGAAAGAGTTTCCAGAACCTACTAATCCATTGTGAAGCAATCTCAATAGGACTCAAAGCATTCATTACTAGCTCTTTGGATGTCAGTGATAAAGAATGGCAAGCCCTCACAAAGAAATTGCTAAAGAACAAATATTCTTTAAAAAAGGCCACAGGCAAACATTCCAGAAATTCCACAGACATTTATCCAAAGAGATTATAACCTTCATTAGAGTATTTAAAAATTTCAGCTGCCTACCAGAAAGGAGCATATTGATTAAGAGCCAAGATCATTGTCCCCAGATCCATAGATGTTTAGATAAAGGTTTCTGATTTCATCTCAACTCCGTCAATTATTTTAACTGATCATCCCATAATTAAATGAAAGCTGAATATCCAAAAGTTTAGTGAAGTGCCTCTTAGTCTAAATTCTTTACCAAACCTTGTGATAAATTTACAGAATTGGTATGGAAATGTCACAGTAACATATGCTTTCCCTTCTTTCCAGCCCTCCTGATTCTATCCAAATAGATACAACTCAAACAGTCTCTGTTGTGATATTTGGCCACTGGCAACATTACATTTATCATGCAATTAATGTATTATCATGTGATAAATGGCAATATGCCACATAGATTTCTAGAATCGGAAGGAACCTGGTAGATCACCGGGTCCAACCCCCTGCTCCAGGCAGGAAAGAGCGCTGGGGTTAGGTAACCCCAGCCAGATGCCTGTCTAATCTTCTTTTGAACACCAGCTTCCAAGAGAAGTGGTGCTGGCTCCTACCCTGGGGGTCTTTAAGAGGAGGCTAGATGAACACCTTGCTGAGGTCATTTGACCCCAGTACTCTTTCCTGCCATGGCAGGGGGTCGGACTTGATGATCTGCTCAGGTTCCTTCTGACCCTACAAACTATGAAACTATGAAATCTCCAGGGTAGGGGAAAGCACCACCTCCCTTGGAACATGTATGACATTTAAGATGTGTAATGCCAAACCAGTCAAAAAGATACTCTGTCAAACATGGAATATCTTTGTAGGTAATTTGTATCATGTTTAATTTTGAAAGTGTAGTATGTATACATCCAGGGCATTTATATACATGCTCCAGGAGTCGGGTGCAGGGGTGGGGGGCATTTTAATTAGAGTGGTTTCAAGAGCTGCTCTAATTAAAGCACCCAAAGTGTTGTGTGTATCAGCATCAAAAGGCCTTTGATCTAATATCTCATGATGTCCTAGCGAGAAAAGTGGAGGATTGTGGGCTTAACTCTGAGACAGTCAGGTAGGTGAGAAAGTGGCTGCAGAATAGGACCCAAAGAGTCGTAGTAAATGGATCTGTATCATTCTGGTGAGAAGTAGGAAGCAGTGTCCCATAGGGGTCAGTGCTCGGTCCCGTACTATTCAACATCTTTATTAACAATTTGGAAGTTGGGGTGAAGAGCTCACTGGCCAAGTTTTCAGACAACACTAAGTTCTGGGAAAGCATGGTCATGCTTGAAGATAGGCTACAATTACAGGCAAACCTAAAGCTAGTAAGTTGAGCGGATCGGAACCTGATGAAGTTCAATGTTGAGCAATGTAAAGTGCTCCACCTTGGGACCTGTAACCCCCAACACACCTACAGACTTGGTGGCACCAAACTGACTAGCACCATGAATGAAAGGAACCTGAGGATAATAATAGACCACAGTATGAATATGAACAGGCAGTGTGATGTTGTAGCCAGTAGTGCAAATAATACCCTGGCGTGCATCGATCGATGCATCTCCAGCAAAGCCAAGGAGGTGATTCTTCCACTCTATTCAGCACTGGTGAGACCGCAGCTGGAGTACTGCATCCAGTTCTGGGCACCACACTTTAACAAGGATGTCAAGAGAGAGAGCTTGAGAGAGTCCAAAGAAGAGCCACCCG
Source organism: Alligator sinensis (assembly GCF_000455745.1). Lineage (NCBI taxonomy): Eukaryota > Metazoa > Chordata > Crocodylia > Alligatoridae > Alligator > Alligator sinensis. Next base: position 623,571 of record NW_005842150.1, on the reverse strand, counting down.
TATGATCAGAGTCTTAAAAGGCAAGCCATATGAGGAAAGGCTGAGGGATCTGGGACTCTTCAGCCAAAGGAAAAGAAGGCTGGGAGGGGGCCGGGTAGCAGCTTACCACCACAGTAGGGGAGTACATCAAGGGCTCGGTGAGCATCTGTTCACCAGGGCACCTAAGGGGAAAACTAGGAGTAATGGTCACAAACTCCTGGAGGATCGATTCAGGCTCAACATTAGGAAAAACTTCTTCACAGTCAGCATGTCCAGACGGTGGAATAAGCTCCCTCCAGAGATGGTGCAATCACCTACCCTGGAAATCTTCAAGAGGAGACTAGACAGTCACGATGCTGGGGTCACCTGATCCCCAGTTATCTTTCCTGCTTGCTGCAGGGGCTGGACCCGATGATCTTTTGAGGTCCCTTCCGGCTTTGCAATCTATTAATCTATGAATCCGCATGCTTCAAAATGGCAGCAGGGGTGCTTTATAGGGCTGTGCAAAGCTTCGGTCGCTGATTCAATTCAGTGGAGATTCAGTCCAATTTGGTGGCCGAATTTCCAAACCCAAATCAAAACAGGAGACCCTTTAATTTCTCTGAATCAAATCAGAACCCTCTGAATCGATTCACAGAGATTCATCAATTTGGACATAGACACAGATTTAAATGTTTTTTCTACATACCTCAAGGAGCAGGCGGCTCATGAATGCTGCAATGCTAGGGCGCATGGAGTGTCCTACAGGAGCACAGGGAGGTCCCCCACCCCAGCTCAGTGATTGGTGCCTCCTGGGCCTGAGGGGGCACCCACGGTCCCCCTGCAGCTAATCACCAAGCTGGAGGGGCACTGGGGGGCCCCCCAGCACACTCCCCAGGAGACCTGGAAGTGGACCAGAAGTACTTCCGGTCCATTTACGGGTTTGTCGCTGAGCATGCAGTGGGCCCCTCCCCACAGTGCTCCTGTGGGATGCTCTATCTGCCCCAGCATCACGGCATTCACAAGCTGCCTGATACCTTGAGGTATGTAGAAAAAAACATTTAAAGCTGTGTCTATGTCCGAATCACTGATTCTCCAAATCAGCATTGAACTTTAGATTTGGATTTGGCCGAATTGAATCAGGGACATTGATCTGAATCAACTAATCAAATCACTGTCCCTGATTCAGGGCCCGTTCTGCACACCCCTAGTGCTTTATCTAAAGCTTGAATGATAAAGTGCCCCCACTGCTATTTTGAACCACAGGGATGCTGATACATGAGATACTGGAGGCTGCTGGAGCGTGTAGTCTGCTCTGATGCACTGTAATTGCAGTGCACCAGAGCAGCCTCACTGCTCCTGTATAGGCACCCTCAGGGGTGATGCATGCAGCCCAGTTGCATGTACACCCTTTGAACATGCTGGTCTGCAGGGGGACCTATAATATTCAAAGGGCAGCAATACCATAGGACTGTACCAAGCCTTTTCAAAGGCTTTAAAAATGTCCCAACGCACCTCAAGTCCAACACTGGAGAGAAGCTTCCCAGGTTTAGACTCATAGCACCCTGGGTCCTTAATGAAGTGTGCATGCTAGCCAGCATGGGGGAACCAGTTCCCAGTGAATGGGGAACCCAGCATCAGGGACTATATCTCAGTGCCAGGCTCCCTGCACCAGCAGCCAAATAATTGGGGATGAGAGGAATGTTATGCCCAGTCCCAAAAATGACACATCTTGCCATGAATGTCTTGCATGGCAGGATGTACAATTTTGGGGATTGGGAATAACATTCCTCTGATCCCAATCATGCATCTATACTAATGTCTGCCAGAGGCCTTAATATAAAGAAGAAAAGTTGCACGATAATCAAGAAACAGCCTGGTTCAATTATTGTAACATTGTACAGACACAGCAGGTAAATGCTAGATCATAGAAGCATAGAAAGGGACGTCAGGAGCTCATCTAGTCCAAACCCCTGCTCAAAGCAGGACCAGCCCCAACTAGATCATCCCAACCAAGTCTTTGAGTACCCAGATCTTAAAATCCTCTAAGGATGTAACCTCTGGGGAGCCTGTTCAAGTGCTTTACTACCCTCCTAGTGAGAGAGGTTTTTTCCCCAATATCCAATCTAAATTTCCCTTGCTGCAATTTAAGACCATTGCTTCTTATTCTGTCTCCTGCCGCCACTGAGAAATCCAGTCTAACTCCATCCTCTTTGGTACCACCCTTCAGGTAGTTGAAGGCTGCTATTAAATCCCTCCCCCGCAACCCCCGGCCAGTCTTCTCTTCTCCAGAGTAAAGAAGCCCAGTTCCCTCAGTCTCTCCTTAGAAGTCATGTGCTCCAGCCCTCTAATAATTTTCATTTTCCTCTTCTGGACTCTCTTCAATTTTTCTACATCCTTTCTGTAGTGAGGGGCCCAAAACTGGACACAGTACTCCAGTTGTGGCCTCACCAGTGCAGAACAGAGGAGAATAATCACTTCCCTTGATCTACTGGCAACACTCCTACTAATACAGCCCAATATGCTGTTAACCTCCTTCACAACAAGGGCACACTGTTGGCTCATATTCAGCATATAGTCCACTGTAACCCTGAGGTCCTTTTCTACAGAGCTGCTGCTTAGCCTGTCAGTCCCCAGTCTGTACCAATGCATGGGATAGTTCTGTCCTTTGTGCAGGATTTTGCACTTCTCCTTATTGAGCTTCATGAGATGTCTTTTGGTTCAGTCCTCCAATTTGTTAAGGTCTCTCTGAATCCTAACCCTACCCTTCCTACTGCTCCACCCAACTTGATTCATTTGCAAACTTGCTGAGGGTACAGTGCATCCCATCCTCCAGGTTGTTGATACAAATATTAAATAAAACCTGACCCTGAACCAACCCTGAAATGTTTCATAGTTGGTAGGGTCAGAAGGGACCCGAACAGATCATCAAGTCCCACCCCCTGCCATGGCAGGAAAGAGTACTGGGGTCAAACGACCCCAGCAAGGTGTTCGCCCAGCCTCCTTTTAAAGACCCCCATGGTAGGAGCCAGCACCACTTCTCTTGGAAGTTGGTTCCAGATCCTAGCCACCAACAGTGAAGTAGCACCTCCTGATGTCTAGCCTGAATCTACTCTCTGCCAGCTTGTGACGGTTATTTCTAGTCACTCCTGGTAGCACTCGAGGGAACAGGGACTCCCCCAATGCCTGCTGGTCCCCCCTGACTAGTTTGTAAATGGCCATCAGGTCACCCCTCAGCCTTCTCTTGTGGAGGCTGAACAGGTTCAGGTCCCTTAGCCTCTCCTCATAGGGCCTGTCCTGCTGCCCCCTGATCATGCGAGTGGTCCTCCTCTGGACCCTCTCCATGTTGTCCACGTCCCTCCTGAAGCGCAGTGCCCAGAACTGGACACAGTACTCCAACTGCGGCCTGACCAGTGCTGCATAGAGGGGAAGGATCACCTCCTTGGACCTGCATGAGATGCATCTGTGGATGCATGAAAAGGTACGGTTAGCCTTCCTGACCATGTCCCCACACTGTCGGCCCACGTCCATTTTGGCATCAATAATGACTCCAAGATCCTTTTCTGCCTCTGCACTGACGAGAAAGGAGTTCCCCAGCCTGTAGGTCTGCTGCTGGTTCCTCGTCCCCAGGTGCAGTACCTTGCATTTGTCAGTGTTGAAACCCATCCTGTTCTCATCCACCCACCCCTGTAACCTGCTTAGGTCTGATTGCAGCCTATTCATCCCTTCAAGCCTGCCCACTTCCCCCCCACAATTTAGTGTCGTCTGCAAATTTGAACAGGGTGCTTTTCATCCTCTCGTCCAAGTCGCCGATGAAGATGTTGAACAGTGTGGGTCCGAGGACCAAGCCCTGAGGAACCCCACTGCCCACATCCCTCCAGGTCGAATAAGACCCATCCACCACCACTGTCCGGGTGCAGCCCTCCAGCCAGTTAGTGACCCATTTGGCAGCGTAGGTGTCAATGCCACAGTCCTCAATGCCACAGTCCCCTAGTTTTTTAATGAGAATGGGGTGAGAGACAGTGTCAAAGGCCTTCCTAAAGTCCAGAAAGACTATGTCCACTGCTACCCCTACATCTAAGGATGTTGTGACCTGGTCATAGAAGGCCACCAGGTTGGTCTGACAGGACCTGCCTCTAATGAACCCATGTTAGTTGCTCCTAAGCATAACCTCCCCTGCTAGCCCCTCGTGGACATGCGCCAGGATAATTCTCTCCAAAAGCTTACCCAGGATCGAAGTAAGATTAACTGGCCTATAGTTTCCTGGGTCCTCCTTCCTCCCTTTTTTGAAAATGGGAACCACATTGGCCCTTTTCCAGTCCTCTGGCACCATGCCAGAGCACCACGAGTGAACTCTAAATATATGTTTCACGAATTCATGAATACATGTTTTGCTGCACTCCCACAGGGCGATGGCCCCCACACAAGGGGTACGGGCCCTCAACAGGGGATTCAGCCCCCACAAGAGGGGTACGGCCCCCCAACAGGGGTTCAAACCCCACACAAGGGGTACAGCACCTTACGGGTGCCAAATGGCCCCCACAGGGGCTACCACCCCCCTTGCAAGGCCCATATGCCCCACCCCAGCCCCCCAATTGCTGCCCCACCTGGCCCTATCCCCTACCAGTTGCTACAGA
>NW_005842150.1:607317-618583 GCF_000455745.1 Alligator sinensis | reverse complement strand
TGGGGTCCCCCCTATGGTCCCCTCCCCCCTCCTCCAGCCCTCCTCCCCGACCCCTTACTCATGGCACCAGACCCCTGGTGTGTGGCAGACCCTGGTGTGTGGCGGCCTGGTCCACCACATGTTTCAGCACCAGGTGAGGGCCAACCATAGACACGCTCTGGCAGCCAGAGCATCTCCATGGAGGACCCAGCCTCTGGTTGCTTCAGTGCACAGTCCCTGACCATGCCCTGCTCTGCTTTTTTAAACATCTATTTTTTTAGACCCCTGGATATCCAGGGGTCTAATTTTCTCCCTGCGCTGCAAACTTGCAGCACGGAGAACATTTTTTTGTTCCCGCACATGCCTGTTGCCCCACGTCAAAGGGGTTTGAGGCAGGACAAGAGGCACATGTGTGCTCTTGCGGACACGCCCCATGACGGCATGCACTAGCATGGTACAGCAGGCATAATCATAGAACCAAAGAGAGGTAGGGCTGGATGTGGCCCATATGCATTTTGATCTAGGGTAGGTGTAGCCACTCAGAAGTTGGACAGCCCTCCTGTCATCTAGTCAGGCCCTCAGATACCCCAAATCTGCTCTAAAGAGAATATTCCTGACAATCCAACTCACCAACCTGAAAACTTCCTTTACCCAGGAAAAACACTCCAGCAGAGAAATAAATTATCTCTCTAACTAAACCAACCATATATCCTACAGTAATCTTTACAATACAAAAAGAAACCCCCCTGGCTGTCACTTACCCTCCAACACTGGAACCTGTAGGAAGGATCGTCAACCAATTGCAGCCTGTACTCAAAGAGGATCTGACCTTGAGAGAAATATTCCCAAGCCCCCCACTCTTGGCATTCAAGCACTCTTTCAATCATCAGAAGCAAATTCCCCACCAATCAACAGACACCAAGTGGGTCATAACATTGCCTCAACAATTGGTGAAAAACCTATCAACACACCTGTACTACAAACACAATCAACACCTCCAACAACAAAACCATCAGAATCCACAGATCCTACACATGTCTACCCCAGCTATTGTACAATACATGCTAAAACCATTGTCTGAGTGTCTTATTACCTTACAAATCTGTACCAATGTAGTTACCATGTGCAGTGTCCTCCTTCTCTTCTCTCCATAATGTCACCTTGCAACTTTCGTTTAACCTCCTTTACCCCAGGCTAACATAGGCTATATGACTAACTGCATGTTTTAGACTGTGCCAACATAGATCAACTATATACCCATGTAGTGACCATACATGGAGTCCTATATTCTCGTCCAACTGTACAAAGTCATATAAATAACTATACTTTATAGCATTCACTAATAAAGTTCTCTCTCTCATATGCCTTCATGGAAACTATGTGGGTGAAACAAGACAAAAAACACACTCAGGCAGGAATAAACATCAGAAAAAGATAAAGGCAGGAGACATACAATCACCAGCAGGAGACCAGTTTTCACATATTACTAAAATCCTTGTGATCAAGGAGGAAAATCTATGAAATACCATCAAAATATTGGCCTGGAAACAAAAATTCACAATCATTTTTGTGAATTAATTCAACCACACACTAAAAGCCATGGACTAAACCTAGACAATGACTTTATGACTCATACAATCTACCCATCTCTACTAACATCTCTGTGTTCCACAGATAATAATGACACTTTACCTTTTTGAATGGTCTAATTCATCTACATACTTAGATTATCCATTCAACTATATTTTCCTTGTTTTGAACTACTTTTGATTACCTCTCTTTGCTCTTCCTTCACAGCTATCCTTCATTCCTTAAGTGACTACAGGGAGTTAAACACAAACCACTAACATACTTAGTCATTACAACATCACAGCAAAGTAGGCATATAAATATTAATAACCCCATTATTAACTGCATTTAACAGAGGAGGAAGATGACAGAAAACTGAAGCTAGCTAGGCATTAAGCCATTTGGGTAGAGCAAGATCGAAACACTCTTGACTCCAAAAAACTTCACTTATTACTTTGAATCACTGTTTGTTCATAGTACTACAGAGTAAGCTCCAGATCTTGCAAATAGTGAGAAAGTATGCAAGACTAAAAGTTGTACATAGTTTCCTTGTGGATCAAGCAACAAATTCTACCTAATAAAACGGCAAGGGGAGGAAATTTACATACTCAGTTGTGCTTCAAATTGAACAATACAATATAGAGCTTGGGCCAAAATTTTGCAAGTATCACATTACTGCCTCAGAGAAGGTGGAGTACATGTTCACCTGGGCAACAAACTTCAATAAATAAAAATGCAAGAGAAATGAGATTCGAGAAAATGATATGTTGAAACGATCCAAGAGAGTAGAATGAATAAGGTAAGGAAATATTTTAGGTGATCAAATGAATAGGATAATTTAAATGTTGAATGATAAAAGTTGTTGAATTTTTTAATTTGGGGAGGGAGGAATTAATCTAAAGAACCTGTATAAAACCTGTATCTTAATATAAATAAAGAACCTGTATCTTAGAACCTGTATAAAAACAAAATTCAAGTAGGATTTTTTTTTACTCAACAAGTCTATTATGTAAATTACTAAAGCAGACCATATAACTATGAATTTGCCCAAGAGATATTAGTGTTAGAACGAGGGAAAATAGACTGATAAGAAAACAGAAGGATGGGTCCAAAAATCAATCAAAACCATACTAGCCCTGATCTTATTATATTTTATGCAAATAAATTTGCTGATATTCCAGTGGCATAAATAAAGCAAGTAGACGCCTTCAGCAAAATGTATGGGTGCTATATTACAGTGCTTTTGGAATCAAGTCAAGGTACTTAAAATATGCCTGTTTTAAGCATAAATTATTTTATTGAAGCCAAAGAGACCATTCATGTACTTCAAATTAGACAACTCCCAAATTTATCCCATATCTCATTTCTTTACAAGATTTTGCACTATCTTTAATAGTGTATTAGTTGTGAAAGAAAAGCTAGAATTAATTTCTAGTGAAATTTTCATAACAAGAACCAAATTCCTTCAAGTGAGAAAAGTGCTTCTAGTCCAGTAGTACTCAACTTTCCAGCCCCCCAGTCCAGATGAGTGGAGTGGAGCCAGTCCGTGGGCCCGATCCTGTGGGTGTAGTTGATCCATGGGCCAGATCCAGCATGGGATTGGCACACAGAGTCTGTCTGCAGGTCAGATCCAGCTTGAAGTCTGTGCATAGGGTCAGTCTGGAGTAAAATATGGTGCACCGGCATGACCCACCCCCTGTGCCAAATCTGGACACAGCATAACCCTGCACGTTGGCCCAGCTCCATGCACTAGATCCAGCCATAGAACATCCCTGCAAGCCAGGGCAATCTGGAGCACAGGGCCACGTCATCCAGGCTGCAGGGCTCCCCACAGGTTGGATGATATAGCCCCAAGGGCCACAGACCAGAGGTTAAGCACCACTTTCCTAGACAGATGAAGTGACTGTATCTCAGAACAGCTAATTCCAAGAAGACTGGCTATTTTAAACTTTTAAGATAACGGATGGGCTAATTTATGTGGTTGACAGTAGCTAAACCACTAAGTGATCACACTAAGATTCAATAAAATAAGGTTTGTCTAAAGGTCAGAGATAAAAGCAAAGAAAACAAAAGTCTTAGAAGTGGCTTGGCTACTACTTAAAAAAAAATAATAAAATCTTGAAAGGTATATAAACCATTGAACAAAAGGGGTACCAGGAAAGCAGGAACTATACAAATCATTAAATACAACAGATGTTGATCATTTCAAAACCTGCCCCAACACCCAATATATGACCTCGTTAGAAACAAAGAACTAATATAGCCTGCACCACTGAAACCTGGCTAGATGATACAGCACGCTTCTGTACTAGCCAACTCATGCCCTCCTCCCCCTCTCCCTCTACAAGCACTTCACAAACATCATTGACTCAAATAGGACAAGAAGGCATACACAAATATGTTTGAATTCACTTACCTGACAACTGAAATCAAAGCTAAAGCTAACATAAGTATGTTATGTTTGTTTATAGACCATAACAGAATAAAAGGATTCATAAAGAAGTTCAGTGATACCTCAGTGGTAGTAGTGATGAAATACTCTAGATTTGTCATCTTGGGTGGTTTTAACATACATATCAGCAAGATCACAGCTACAAAAGTAGCAAAACTTGCTTGTCTCCCTTGGACTTTTACAGATCAGCTTCAGTCTGACCCATGCAGACTGAATGGGTCTGCATTCAGACCCATTCAGTCTGAATGCAGACTGATCTTTGGCCTATAAACCAATATTAAAGAACCCAACTACTCGTGTTAGATCATTCTTTCTTTAATGTAGTGGTCAAAGATCAGAGAAATGGAAATGTCATCTGGAAGGGAACTAAAGAGATGCCCTAGTTCATCCCCCCGTTCTGAGGAAAGATCAAGTATACCTGAAAATTTAGCTGCTTATTTCTTATCATTCCCTTGGGCTAGGGACAGACATTCAAAAAGCCTGAGCCTTAATTGATTCAATCTTTGCAGGTTATTCTAACCTGGCTAGACTGAACTGGTTTGTACCCAGACAGAAATCCCCTCTGGACTGAAGAAATGTATGCACATGCCTACAGTGGCTCAGGTTAGAAGCTGGAGGGGGAGGGGCACTAGAGCAGCCCTCCCTTCCCTTTCACAGGGTTGAGCTGAGTAGGGGGTATGGCCAGGCCCAGGCAGGACCTCTGATTAGGGAGGTCTGCCCGCACCATCCCAGGCTTTTCCCCACTGGCTGCCCAAGGGGTGGAAGTGTTGCCAGACCCCAGGCCCCTGCTAGTACTCTGAGGCAAAGTGGGGGGCAGGGTGCAGCACATGCTTCTGTTGATGATATGGAGCTTTTCAATCTCCCTTCCTGCTTCTTTATACTGCCTGCAGAAAACTGAAGAGCAAGCCAGCAGGGGGCTGATAACAGTATTTATCACCTCATCAGCAAAACAATAGGCTCTCTCCATTAGTTCAAACTCTTAAACAGCTTATCAACTGACCTGTTGATTAGCTCAGAAAAGCCCTAAGCAATCACTGTTCTGTCTGCCTATCCCAGGGAAACTGGAGACACACACACACAAAAACACTTCTCAGCATTAGCTAGCATATCACACGCCTAGGGTCTGTGGGGCTGGGGTTTGTGCTGTGGGAGATAAGAGGGAGGGATGGGGGTTGATCCCTGCTTGTCCAGCAAGCAGCAAAGAGGGAGTAGGGCAGGGGGAAGCCAGCAGACCCTTCTGTACCTGCAGTCTCTGCCAGAGCTCCAGGTAAGGAGCAGAGGGGAGGGGCCAGCCCTGCTGTGAAGCAGAGAGCCCTGCCCAGCCCAGAGAGCATGCTGGGATGCTGGAGGACTATGATTTAACTTAAACCATCAAGGGGTCTGGGACAGACATTGCATAAACCAGCGTGACCCAAATCAGTTAAGTCTGATACTACATTCAACCAGCTTTATCTCAAACTGGTTTCAGCCATTTTCAAACTGGTTTATATGCACTGAATGTCTGCTTTGTTACAGGTTTAAACCAGTTTCTGATCACTTAAACCAGTTTATGTGTAATGTCTGTCCCTAGCCTTGGTGTTCATAGAAAACTATTTATCACTGTCCTCATAATAAATGTTAACAGATATGAAAACTGTTATCCTATCTTCTCTTCTTTGGACTAGACAAATCAAAGGTCTTTCAACTTTTCCTCTCAGATTTTATTTTCTAGCCCTCTTACTATTTCTGTTCTCCTGTAAACTACTGATAATTTGTCTACATCTTTCTTAAAGTGTGGTGCCCAAAATGAACCAGCATTCCAACTCCAGTCTCATTAATGCCAAATAGTGAGTAATAATTATTTTCCATGTCTAACTACGAAACATCTGTTAATGTATATTTTCCTTTTTTATAACAGGAATGACATTTTCCCTTCTATAAAAAAAAAAGTATCAAATTCAAATGCAGTTCATATGCAGTTTGTGATCCACTATAATGTATGGATCTTTTCAGCAGTACTAATACTTAGCCAGTTTGAACCCCTAATGGGATGCACTCAATAACCATGTACAGACGAGCAGAGGCATGTGATTTGTGGTGCCACAAACCACACGCAGTGAATGTTAAAGCATGTCCCACACTGCAAATTTGCAGCGCTGGGTCAAAATTTCCTACCAGGAAATCCTGGCAGCACAAAAAGCACAAGGGAAAAAAAAGTATCATGGTGCACATGACAGGAGTGTGCACCCAAAGACATAGAGGCTTAGTTCTCCAGGGAGATGCTGTGGCTGCTGCCCAGAGCATCTCCACTCCTTCTGTTGTGCCCCAGCTCCTACATCATGCAGGGAGTTGGAAGAAGCAGGGTATGGGCAGTTTGCCTGAAGTGGGACAATTTGTCCCTCCACAAAGTACACATACAAGCAGCCTTCCCCATACCACAGATCCAGAGAGCACATGCCGTCCCCCCCATGCCTACCCAGGGTGCACACAGCGGTGGGAGATGCGCCCCCCACCCCTCTGGATGGGCCGCAGCTCTGTCCCATGCCCACCCCACCCCAGCTGGGCAGTGCCTGCTCCAGCCTCTGCCCCACTTCCTCCTTTACTGTGGGGGGCATCTACCCCCCCATGCCCCTTCCCTCCCCCCTCCCCTTCTACCACAACACAATACACTTACTGGCTACTCTGAGAGCAGTGTGGTGGAGGGAGGGCAAGCAGCCACTGGCTGATTTTAGATGCATCTGTGCATCTTGGTGACCATGTAAAAGTGAATCCATACCATGTACAAAAATAAAAGGTCACAATTAATTGACTGTGCATAACTGAAACCATGCAAAAAATACCATGTACATCGAGGTCCGACTATACTGCACATTAGGGCAGCCTAATGTGCATTTATTTTGTACCTGACATTGGAGGTACTAAATTTAATTTGTACCAGGAAAAGTGCATTAATGCATGTGTTGATGTGCCCTCAGAAGGGTATTACAAAGAGGATGGAGATGGGCTTTTGTATGTGGCTGTAGGAGACAGGACTAGAAGCAACAGCGTCAAGATGCAGCAAAGAAAATTTAGATTGGAGACTACGAGGGTGGTCAAGCACTGGAATCTCCATCACTGGAAGTTTTCAACAGCAGGTTGGACAGACACTTGGCTGAGGTGATTTAGTCAGGGATGATCCTTCCCTGAGCTAGAGGCTGAATTGGACCACTTCATTAGGTCCCTTCCAGCACTACTTCCCTATGATCCTAAAGTCAGTAAGCAGGAATTTCTGTTCTTTCTCCTACCACAATAATAGGGCAATATCAAAAGGTGGAAATTAAAAATGAAAAAAATATTTTTTTCATACAATGTAATTATATAGTGAAGCTCATTGTCACAGGAAGTTATTGATCTTAAGTAGTAAGCAGAATTCACAAAAATAATTGGACACTTATATGAATTAAAAGATTATATAGTTATAATGTGTAGTAGTAATGTGTAGTAGGGATTGTTAAACTTTATGCTTCAGGGCTTAAACCAATCTTTAATTATTATAAGTCTGGAGAAGGCACAGTGATGAGGGAAGGTTAAACCATACCAGACTACATTGGGATTTCTACAACTTCCTCAGAAACATCTCCTGCCGACCACTGTCAGAGATCACACAGTAGACTACAGGGGCCTGATCCACTATAACAGTCCCCGTGTTCCCACATAGATCAAAGACTTAGCTTTCAGTTAAAAAAGGTGTTTGGCATAGAATTGCAGAAAGGAAATTTAATCTGTTAAGAAAAATAGTGGCTATTGGGCTTTGTCTTTTGCTCAGCACCACTGTTTCAGGCACTGCTTTCTGTCTACCTATTCTGAGAAAAAGAAAATAAAGAAAGCTAAAGAGAGATTCTCACATGCCAATAGCCTTCTCCCATATATTTCCCTTAAACACTTCACCATTTTAAAGGCAGTTTTTCTGCTCCCTTAAAGTTCTAGCTCTTCAATAATCCAAATGTCATTTCTATTGTGGTAGTAGGAAAGGTCGTGATCAGCAGCATACTGTATTGAGTAGATACTGTGTTAAGCAGTATACACGCAAAAAATGAGAAAATAGTCCCTGCCCCAAAGAAGCATCATCTTCTCAGTTTAGCTCTTGCTTAATTTTGAAGGTGATATCTGTGCATGAGAAGTTATTGGGGGGAAGGAAGTGAACTACCTATTAATAAAACTGAGTAGCTTAATAAAAACTCTAAAGTTTATTAAAACATAATTATAGTATTTATTTTAAAAGGGGCATGATATTCAATAGAGCACATATATTTTATATTTCACTCTCATCCATATGAACTTCATTTCTAAATTCACTTTCTAACTATTTTTGAATGAGAGAGAGCAGAGGTTAACTAGGAATGAAACAGGAAATGGAACAACAAATAAAAACCATGAAACAAAACCCTGTGTTTTCTGTAATTTGGCCACTAATGGCTTTATCCAGCAGGAGCATTACACATGGGGGAGGCTGTGTAAGGCAACAGATGGTTGCATAACCTACCCCTGCGCCCTACCAACCTACTCAGCAGAAAGCTGGCCTGGATCCAGGTCTAACTGGGGAATGCAAAAGGGGCGGTGATTCTAATCAAAACATCTCTTTCAAGCCCCCTGCACATTGCTAAGTCCTTCTCTCAGACGCAAAAATTTTCCTCAAACAGCTGCAGAAACATTTTTTTTAATGTTTTGGAAATTAACCCAAAAGCTGGATTAGAAATGACATATCTGCTTAATCTTGAATCATAAGGCTCAGGGCAAATTCCATTTAGATGTTTCTGGCTAGAACTTGTGCCCCCAAACACATGATTCTTATACATGGTCTCTTGGCTGCCTTTATATACAGTCATCTGTTAGGCAGAATCACCCATTCACAAATAGTTCCAGACTGTTTCATGATATCTTAGGTCCTAAACAAACACTGGTTTAAGCAGGTCTGTCACCACTTGCTGAAGGATCTTCTTGACTGTAATGCCTACAACATTAATACCTCACATCTCTGTAAATTTGATCACACCTCCTGAAACTGTGTCAAAAAAGAAAATAATGGATTACAGGAAGACTGCTTTGTGAGTGCTTGTGGCCATGACACTAGGACTATAGTACAGTAGGTGCTCAGAAAGTCATGAAAACCATAAGGTGTCAAAATGTAGACAGTGTGACCATACAGGATGGAGGCACTATTAATACAGGCCTCCTGAATGAAATCAAACATGAAGGAATCAAGATCGCTGTATCCTAGATTTATATTTTCAAATCTCAGGAGGAATCTTTGTAAATAATAGTGCTGTCATTTCTCTGAAGGCCAGCTGGAGGATTTGATAGCGATGCTCAGAGATTTCTCAGAGTTAAATGCAAGTCCTTACATGAAATCTTTCCTGTCAGTGGTAAAAGAGGACAAATGTTTGACAAGAAGACACAAATGTGCATTTTTATGGGCTATTAGCTAGAAGATTTGAGTAATTTACCTTGGAAAGATCAGCCCTGTATAATTGTTGTGCCTCATCTCCAATGCACATCAGCATCCATATTGGGTGGACCCTAGTCTATTTCCACATAACATATGGAAGCTGTTTTATAGAAAAACTATACTTTTGGAGAATCATACCTAAAGGTGTTGGCCATTATCTAGAAAAGCACTTAAGCATGTGCTTAAAATGATCATCTCATCACATTATCTGTCTCTTTGAAATCAATGGAACTACTCATACGCCTGAAGTTGGGCAGGTATTTAAGTGTTCTACTGGACTGAAGCCAAAGTGCTCAGTGTCTTTCAGGAGTACTGAACAAATCTTGGGGGAAGATTTCGGTCTTGGACAACAGGCTACCAGCATGTCTTGAGAACTTGAGCTATTTTACAGGACATTTGCCAATACAAAAATGAATAAATTGATGAGAAGTCAATACTGTCATATCTGATGTAAGAATCAAATACTCTGTCATGCCTGTGGAACTATACAGGCCTATAACGTTCTGACTGCCAAAATTCTGAATTTTTGTTTAACAGGTCTCTACATTTTACTTGAACATACCAGTGGCATCAATTCCAGTTCGTTAAAAAAGTTTGGTATTCTAATTGCATACATCAATCTGACATGATTTTTTATTGGAGTTTCCCTCATTTACAATATAGTCAGTCTTTTCATCTAAACATCTGAAAGAACAGTACATTTTTAGGTTTGTCATCTGATTTTTTATAAACTTCTCATTTGGCATTAAATGCGATGACCATGTTGATTAGAGCAACAATATGACATGGGGATGGAAATGCTGTCAACTCATTACCAAAATATATAAAGCCTCACTTTTAATTAGTCACTTAGTAACAGATTAGTTCTTATTGCCTGCCAACAGCATGACCTCTTTCTCTCTCAAGGTCAACATAAATCAAAAGAAATCAGATGAGCTTGAACTTGTCGTTTATTCACTTCTAACCCTTTCATAAGAAAATCTGTTTAACAAAAAAAGCAAGTCTCTGTTCAATAAAGAGACCATTATTAGGGCTAAAGAGCCAAATTTCCTGTTTTTTTTCCTGAATAGCCTCAAGTAATATTCCAGGAAAAAAGACCTTGATACTGTTTTCTTTGTGAAATAAAAAGAAAATCAGCATTAGAAACATGAGATTGCTTACAGGTTTCAAATACCAGTATGAATAAGGGTTTCCTGGTTCCATGCTTTAAGGATTAACAGTATTAAGTACTACAAAATGACATTTGTCATGTTTACTTTAGCTGTCTTGATCTGACAATATTCTGCAAAACTTATAAATACAGGTTGATTGCAGCTGCTTTCTGAGATTTTGGGTTAATAATCACAGGGAATGCACAGACTGTACCATTTTATTTCAAAAAAAGAAAACTTCATAAGACCAATAAAGTCGTGTTCTTTTAAAGTTTTCCTGTTTCTACCAAATGAAACTCAGTAGTGTGGGGCTACTGCAATGATAATTGTCAATTTTTTGTTCTGTGAAACAAATGTTCCAACACCTAGGCACTCCTTTAGACAAAGAACTACATTTCTAGCCCTCCTGGGCATGAAAAAAGTGTTTTTATTAGTTAGCTAGCAGGGGTTTATTTGACAAAAATCAGTGTCTTTCTGCAAGTACCCAGCCAATTTCACATGAAGAGCACTTTCACAAATGTCTGACCTACACAGGATTTTATATCATTACTAGTGAATTGCCCATCAAGAATGAGGTGGGGAGGGGGCAGCTGGGGATGGAGTGCCACCACCCACCACCCACCACCCCACACCACCACTGCCTCCCAGGAG
>NW_005842150.1:587683-607286 GCF_000455745.1 Alligator sinensis | reverse complement strand
CCATGTCTAGCTGCACACCGCACCCCACCCACACCCATGTCTGGCTCTGCACCACCCTCCCCGCCCTGCCCCATGTCCACCTGGCCCACTTTGTCTGGCTCGCTCCACTGGAGCCCCACCCCATCTGTCATTCTCTGGGCATTTTTGACGCAGCACTGGTTGGAGCCATGCCCTGCCGGGAGCCATGGCCCCCAGGAGTGTTACGAACCACCAGACAGACACACAGACAGATGGACTAAGCCCTTTATATATAGATAGATTAAATAGCTTGGTTAAGGATGTAGTTGGGTTTTTTTTTTTTAACAGAAATCATTATAGCAGCATAGCCCTCAGTATGGACACTCCTATATTGCTAAAAATGTAGAGCTTATTTCCAGTTCCACATGGGAAAAGACTATACCAATATAACCAGATTCATACCAATACATTTTATTCCTTGCACATGGAGAGAAAGAAGGACATGTGCCTAAATTAAGCACAATTTCATCCTTCATGCTGAGGTATGACTTTAGACTATAGGGCCAATGGACAAATTCTGCAAAGAAGCCTCAACAAAGTAAATGGAGTTCCACAAACATAACAGTAAGAGAGGTCTCTCTCTCTCTCTCTCATATATGGCCTTTTCTGTTCTGGATCTGAAAGTGCTTTACAATCATTAGCCTCATTTTATAGCTGGAAAAGCTGAAGCACGCAGAGTTGAAGAGGTCATCCCACAGGCCAGAGGCAGATCTAAAAGTAGAATCCAGGTCTTCCAAATCTCAAAACAGTACTCCATCCATTGAGCCATACTGGGAACAAAAGCTCTCCCCTATATAATGAAAACATTCTTTTCAGACACATAATAGTAATAATAAGATAGATGTAATGTTAAAGAAGAGGTAACAGTTATAAAATTCTATTAAAAAAAAAAAGAGTATATGCAAAAATACTTCAGGATACATCCATTCCTATTTATCTTCCCTGATACACATCTAGTTACTTAGGTATTAAGCTTTCCAAATGCAAGACATCTTCAGTTCTGGTATTCAAATGTCAACTTATTAGTAGGGCACCCTGACTAATTCAGTCATCCATATATTTCTTGAGTATGATTTGTGGCTTAATTAAAGCAGGAAAATTATAATGACAAATATATAGACAAAGCAATATACATTATTCATATCGGCAATAAAAACATCATATGTATTGTCATGACTTATTGCAGTGCGATACATATGGGCTATTTGGCCAGATGATACACCAGATGTTTCCTTTCCTTTAGATTTGAAAAGTTCACATGAAGCAGAAGTCAAGGCCTGGGGCTAGAGGCAGGGTTTAACTGTTTAAAGTTAAACCTACAAATGATGGCATTTAAATAAGCTGTTAAAGTCATATAACTCATTTTCTGCTTTTTTTTTTTCCCCTGCCCATCCTCTCAGATGAATGCCTCAGCTGATATGGGGCAGAGGAAAGGGGCTTGTCTATTGTGTTTCCCTGGGTGCATTTACACATGTGCTTTACTGAGGAGCTGACTAAATAGCTCTGCAGTAAAGCACCGCTGTCTACATGTGCACCCATATTAGGGCACAGAAAATTCATTAACTCCACTGTAGGACACTACTGTCTGGGACAAGTACTACAGTGGAGTAATTATGTGTGCCGAAATGCACATATAGATGGTGACTGGGGCATGAGGGTGCTACAGTGCAGGGTCTGCCTGTTAGCTAGTCCCACACTGTAGCACCTCATGCCCCAGCCAGCCCCTCCACAGCATGTTCAGCTGGGGTGGAGCAGCCCCAGGCTGGCAGGTTGACCCTCCCCCCCACAATCCCCTGCCAGCTGTGGCTGCTTCACCCTGGCTCAACGTGCTGTGGTCCTGGGTGCACATGTAAATGCTGCATCCAGAAGCAATAAACTCCAGTATAAACTGTACCCGAGTTTATTGCTACATGCTAATCACATATGTAGACGCACCCACTGTCTTGTTCCCCCTACCACTCCCCTCCTCTGCTTTAAAGATGTTCTAATTTATTTGTTAGGGCCTACCAGCATGAATTTATCTCTATAGTAACTACTGAATAGATTTATAGCAAGGAACTGGAAAATAAGATTTAACATATTTTTAATAATATCATAGTCACTTTTTTCTTTCAACACATTTTACTAAGAGAAGAATAAATTATTATAGCATGAACCTGTCCCACAATCATTCTATGCCTGTATCCCCAGCTGAAATGTCCAACTGAGTTTTCCATGTGGAAGGAATGCAGAGCTGAGTATAATGTATACCCAAGTAGTTACACAGGTATGATAAATATATAAAGTAATAAGTAAAGAGCAAAGAAGTATGTAACCAATACCATAAGTAATGCACTTGGCTCAGCTTGTGTGTCATTACTGTACCTGAATGAGGCAAAAGCATTATTAAAGCATTAATTTGAAATATAATGCTTTCCCCTTCACCACCACCATGAGTAAGAAGGCTATAAAGTGGCCAGACAATTTGTTCCCCCTTAAGGGAAGGAAGCATATTGATGATCCATTCCTTACCTGTACAAAGCAGGTAGATGCCCACAGGAGCCAGCACTCTTGGTCCCAGTGAACTTTGAAAATGTAGCGATACTCAGTAGTATCTCCCAAAACTGCACCAATCCCATGGAGCACTGTGGGATTGTAAAACCTTGCAACATACGAGAAACCTGCCTTGGATTCTTGCAAGAGTGGTCGACCTCTCGGAAAGAAAGCAGGAGAAATCTTGCACGCTCCACAATTTTACAGTTCTAAAGGGGACCAGGGGTGTAAATTGCAGCTGAACCCCTGGGTACTGTTAAATTTAAAGAGTCACTTCCATGGGGTTTGCCAGGTCCCATGTGCACCTACATGCAACATTTATAGGCATCCTAAAAGGTCTGCTTCAGGTCTTAAATCAAGGCATGGGAATAGATCTGGCTGATTTTTACTTTCTCAGAACCTATTCACCCATCCTTAACCCTACCAAATATTAATTCTTGGAAATAAAACAGAACAGATCATAATGGAAACTGTTTTAACACTGCACTCTGCTGTATGTTATAGGCTACATGCCACTGCTACTATTCCATTTTTATTACTGTGTATTGTTAACCTTGTAAAGCCATTTGAAATATGGTTTGTACAAAGTTCCAATGCAAAAATAAAACTTTCAAGTTTGATCCTTTTGGGTGTCTAGATTTTTTCTTCATCCACTGAGAGGGTGAATTGAAGATGAATGAACTTGATGGCTTATGTAAAATAAAGTAGAGAGTTACTGGGCATGTCTACATGTTCATTAATGCACCTTCGCTACTATGCATTTGTTACCTCTAATATGAGGTACTAGATAAAGGTACAGTAGCTGCACTAATGCGCAGTAGCAAAGGTGAATGTTTTGCTGTGAAATGCATAGTAGACTAATTCTACTGCGCATTAACACGGTTTTTGCCATGATGCAGTAATGCTCAGTAGAACAGTCCACTGTGCATTAAGGCATCTTGTGTAGACACGCCCACTGATATGTAAGAATATTCTCCCTTGAAAAAAACAGTCCTGGCACTGGGATGCAGAACTGCTGCAAGGTATCCATGTTGCAGCAGCCATAAAGGAGTAGAACATGAGCTCCTCTCTGCATCAAGACTCTCTCTACTGGGTGCTTCCCAGCCTAAAAAAAAAAAAAAAGATCTAGAGGTTGCGGAAGGCTCTTTGTCCCCTCTTTCCTCTGACCTGTTCATGCTGAGCCAAGCCAATCCTAGACTTGTATAATAATGGTCAGGCAGATTTTTCTTTAACAACCTTCTCAAAGATGAAGATTTTTGATGCATAGAAAAGGCAAAGCTACTAACCAAATTATGAGGGCAGTTAAACTCGTATCAGACACATACTACAATATAAAACAATTTTTACACTGGCACATATTCAGACTGGGAATAAGACATGGATGCAGTGAGTATGTGCAAACTGAAGGATTCTATAGCTGCTCACTGAGAAAAACAGCAAGAAACATTACTAAAACTAGGAACTCATTCATTAAAATGTGCACAAAGTCCAAGTAAAAAAGCTCTCTGCATGGCTAAATGCTGAGCTGCAACAGAGCAGGGATACTAGAAAGAAATTCTCATGTACCAGAATGCATCATAGGGCTAAACAAACTGTTCTTACATTCAGAGACTGCCAAACTGCAGAAAAAGAGATTATGGCAGTTGTGTTTTACCCCTGCCAAACTGCAGAAAAAGAGATTATGGCAGGTGTGTTTTAACTATTCCAAACAGGGCATTAACCTAAGAAAAAAGATTTAGAAGACTGGATCAGATTCTGGGTCCTTCTAACTTAATATCCTGTCTCCCATAACAGTCACAACTAGACACTCAAAGAAAGATGCAAGAAGCCCAGTAGTGAGAAGATACAAACTAACCTACTCTGGGGAAGGTTCTTCCTGTTTCCCATCTGTTAAGACACAAGTTGTCTTGTGCTTTGAAACATGGCTTGCAACTTTTCCAATTCGTTTGATCCTATATAACGTAACTGTGGCAACTGGGATTCAAGTACCACAAACATCCTCTGGCCCCACCTTCTGTTATATGATTTTCTTTCTTCCTCACCCCTCCACCCATAATGTTCTACTGAAAAAAATCGATTATTCATTTCCTTTGCCAATGTGCTTAGGTGGCAGTGAGGATAAATGAGTTTCTTACTGTACAGCAAAACGCATGCCCTCTTTACTGCACTATGCCCCTGTGTAACCACATGAACCCAGTTTAAGGTTTCACACAATGAAGAACTTATAATAAAAGGACAGTGAGGGAAAGACTGAAAATAGATGTATGCACTACAGACAGTTTTGCAGAAAGATCCTTGATTTTATTAGGTTTGAACTGTGAATCACATTAAAAGACCTCTTCAAGAAGATATTCTAAAAGGAAAGGGAGGAATCAGAGCTGCATAAGTACCCTTACACACTAGGTGGCACCAAAGCAAATATTATTTTCTCACTGCACAAGTACAAGTGGTTAAAAACTGCAAATAGATTTTTTTTTTTAAGTAAGACTAATATTCTTAAACAGCATTAGAATAGTTGGGACACAAACTGATGTAACAGTTGAAAGAACATAAAAAACATTAGTCAAACAGGTTTTCCACTACTCCATACAATATTTCAATGTCCTATCACTCTATGATGCATCTACACTTTGTTCTAATAGAAAATACTGAAGTCCAGGGTTCTGAACCACACACATCTCTCTTTTCCATAAAGCATATACATTTTCCAGGCAGCTTGTTAGCTGATTTTAGCAACATGGATGTCTAGAGTTTATCAGTGAAAGGAAATTGTTCAATACACAGGATAACAACATTGGGGTTGGGAGGAAGCTAGTGAGTATTAACAAGCTTGGACCCAAAGAAAAAGGTTCCACAAATGCTGCCTTGCCTTAGACCACAAGAGCTAAGTACCGATGGTCAAAAAGCCTGAGGCTGAATCAATTCAATCTTCACAGGTTCATCTAAACTGCACAGATTGAACTGACAGGCAAATGAATAGACATTCACTTTTGATTCCAGAAATGAAGCCACATGCCTGCAGAGGCCCAGGCCAGAAGCCGGAGGGTGCTAGAGTGTATCTTCCTACTAGGCAGGAGCAGACAGCTCGCACCAAGGCTAACCCACCCAGCCTGCAAAGAGGCAGTTGCAGGGGAGGTGAAAAGCATCCTGGGATGCTAGGAAGACTGTGAGTTAACTTGAATCTGGAAGGATACTGTATCCATCCAAGTTTATCTTGGACCAGTTTTGGCCATTTTGAAAGCAGTTTGGCTAAGTACAGATAATCAAAAAGCCCAAGGCTGAATTGATTCAATCTTTGCAGGTTAATCTAAGCTGCATAGACTAAACAAACAAACAAGTAAACAGAAATTCACCTTTGATTCTAGAAATGCAGCCACATGCCTGCAGTGGCCTAGGCCAGAAGCCAAGGGGTGCTAAAGCACACATCCTTGTTGGGCTGGAGCAGACAGCTTGGGTCAAGGCTAGTCTGCCCACCCTGCAAGTGGAGAGGGATTTGCAGGAGAGGTGTAAAGGATGCTGGGATGCTGGGGGACTGTGGGTTAACTTGAATCTGGAGGGGATCTGAGACAAAAGTTCAATAAACCAATTTAATCTAAATCAGTTAAGTCTGATACTACATCCATCCAGGTTTATCTTAAACTGGTTTCAGCCATTTTGAAAGTGGTTTATGTGCACTGAACTTCTGTTGTGTTACAGATTTGAACCAGTTTCCAATCCCTTATACTGGTTTATGTATAGTTTCTGTCCCTAGCCAAGGAGCTGCTTTTTACTTTTTCTATGTTGCATTTCATGAATTTCAAGCCTTGCCATTATTGCGCTCTCTCTCCTCTTGATTATTCTGTCATGATTATTCTGTATCGCTGCTCAATGCACCCCAGAAAAACACCTGTGTTTGGCAGGAACACTTGGGATGCATGTCCCTATGGGCAAGTCATCAATTGCAGGTCTGCACCTTGAGCTGACTCTTAGGAGCATGGCCAAGAGAACAATCACAGTCTCAGGCCAGAAGGAAACTACATAACATTTTTTCAGCAAACTTCACATGCAGAGACAGAAGGAATGGCAAGGTTCGTCTTTCAGCAGCAGTAATGGGATTGCGTATGATCATACTCAGACACACCCAAAGAGTAGAAGAACAGTTTCATGAAAATCCATGGCAGTTTTGCATAGTTTAAGATGTCTTGAGTTGAAAATAACAGCAGAGCCTTTTTGGTCTAAACACCCATATTTGCAATGTTCAGCCCATCCAGTCATCAACAGAAAAGCATTTTTGTTTGCTTTGCTCTGCTGCCATTTTACAACTTTTCAAATTTGGAGTCCAAATAGGAAGGAAAATTATTCCATAGCATTCCACATTGTTTGAAAGTGGAAGCATCCCAAGGAAATACAGTAAGATTCTTGGCTGAAATATTGAAATACCAGATGTTAGACTGGTTCTTCGGTAGCATGCTTTACTTTAATCACTGAAAATTGTGAAATGTGGGCTAGCTCCTCCCTTCAGGTTTCCTGCCATGCTAGTCACTATACCTAGTGGCAGTAGTAAAAACTGCTTTCATTTATGTATATATACACATACATACACACACACATACACACCCTAACTTAAGGTACCTCCTCTTCCTTTCAAAAATTCCCCTGTAGGGTATACAATGCAATAACAGTAATTTTATTTATTTGAGATGGGGGCTTTTTTGTGATATGTGCTTGTTGGACTAACTGTATAGCTGGGAAAGAAGTTTGACAAGATTTTAAGTATGCACTGCTCCTCCTTAGTAAGTCCAATAAAAAATACTAAAAAAAAAAGCCCTGGCCCCTCATATTTCCTGAACCATCATGGTTACAACAACACTTCAACCCTACTGAATTAATTCCTGCTTCATGTCTGATAGCTGTGAATGAACTAGAGCACATATTTTAGAAAAATATCCAAACTGGATTTAAAAAGTAATAGGCCATTTACCACTACCCCTGTCAGATTGTGTCAATAATTAATTACCCTCATATAGTTAAATATTTGCATCCCATTTTCACCCATTAAATTTTATTATACCCTGGTCTGGTAAATTGAATAGCCTTCCATTATATTTTTGTTCCATGGGTAGGTATGCTTGTAGACAGAGATCAAATCTAATATTGCTGACTTACCCTTCTCTTTGATAAACTAAATAGAGCTCATTCTTTCACTTACAAAGCATGCACTGGAGTCCTTTAATCACTCTTGTGGTTGTTCTTTGAACCCTCTACAACTTTTCAATAATTTCTTTAAATTGTGGACACAAACGAAGGACATAGTATTCCATAAGGGTTTGTGTTAGTGCCAGATGAAGAAGTAATACAATTTCTATATTTGTATTTGTTTTATTTCCTTGCTTATACAGCCAAACTTCATACTAGTCTTTCTGGCCGGAGCATCTCACTGGCTACTCAGGTTCATCCTCCATACCCTCCTCAGCTGACTATCCTCCATATCTTTCCCAGGATATAGCCACTTTCATCTAAGTTAAGCATACATTCCTGGTCCCTAGATGTATGATCTTGTATACAATGAAACCTGTATCGCTTCCTTCACTTAGCTTACCAAGCGATTCCAATCTGTGTCCTTTCCCCAATTTACTACATCCACAATCTTCATGTAATTTGCAAATGTTATACTTTATTTCATACTTATGTCCAAGTCATGAATTTACATGTTGAACAGTGTCTTTAATAAATGAATGCAGTACAGTTCCATGAAAGCCACCGTATGGTGTACAATTATGTTTAAGAAAGTTCAAGTGACCAACTCTAACCAGAGTTAATACAAAGGCAAAATCAGCAGGCTTCATGCAGTATCCCTGCCCCATTTCTATCTTGGAAAAAGGAAGTGTAGGAAAATTGACTGATATTTTGAAAACGAGAACTCTCTCTAAGACACACAACTATTGACAGAAACGTTTAGAAGACACTATCATAATTTGCCCCCCAAATGTGCACATACCAAGGAATCATGGTGTCTTCTACAGAAAAGATATACCTCCCCTAAGGAGTGACAATAGCAATGCAATGAATCCTACTCAGAACCAAAGCAACAGAGGCATGTTCTCATCTGAAGATTTGAATCCAATGCCACACTGCCTGTAAGAGTTTATATTAAAACTTGAAATGCAGACAACCTAATTCATCTCATGTGATTCCAAGCATTCAGGTTCCTCCCAGTTTTGACCCAGTTGTATTTGGAAAACTAGCTTTTCAAGCTGTAAAATCCACTTTATAGTTAGGCCTTAAAACCTTGGCAGTGTCTTTGAATGACAAATGCAGGCCTCTTCTGCAATACATTTTAGTTTTGTGACCCTCATTTAAGTTAAAATTCATAGACTGTTAATTAGCATGTGAAACAGGAAGTTTCTAAATAGCTCACCAGGTATGTTTTTTGGCAGGCTGTACACCAACACTTGAAGTGTGGTTTAAAAAAAAAAGGGCTTTTTACATCACTGAAACTTTAATAAATATTTATTTCTTTGGGGACCTCCTAAATTAATTAAACCTGTCTGTTCTTTTTTGAATATTTGAAACTTGCGCATTAAATAGTAATGCTGAGATAGTATCTCTGAATACTGCAGCACTAAAACAATGCAATAAATAGAGAGTGCATGCATTTTCTCTTTCTCTTTAACATTTTTGTGTGTCCATTTAAAAGCTTGGTTTCTGTTTAGTTAATCATTCCATCTCTTATAATAATTAGACGAAAGAGGAAATCACAGTCTCAAATGTTGCTGTTTCTCTGGTTCTCCAGAGTTAAAAGGAGGAAGCAGGATTAGATGTTTTTTTCAAATGTTTTTTCCTTAGCTAATCATGCCAAGATCACATTTCTGTGCACATTAAACACTTAGATAGCTCCATCAAAACACTATGCAATTTGTTTAATATCAGGAAGCAATAGAGTTTACTGTACTTAAATAATGTGCAGGGAGCCTGAACTATTATTTTACCAATTCTATCGCTTTCCAAGATCCATTTAAACTATATCTAAACTAGAAAGCTGAACATGTGGACAGCCAGAAATACAGGCTGTCCATGGTTTACTAAGAGTTTTGTGTCAAATCCATGTTTGCACAGTCCTGCATTGTTGCAGATAGGCTGAAATTACAAAAGTCAGTCTTTAACTAGCTTAAGGAAATTATGACAGAAGTCAAATTAGTATTCACCTTGTATGGAAGAACAAACTCCTTTGAAATTTTGGCTTGCACTTTTTCCTAGGTCTGGAGATGGCAGCTGGGTTGAATGCTCCCCTCTCACTTACCACTCAGCAAGTAAAGCAGTAGTCTAGAATTTGAGAAAAGTAGTTGTAAGGATCCCGAGACAGCTGTAGTGAGGCAGTGGAAGATGTTCCTGGAGTGCCAATGAAAATTACTGAAAGTAATAATTAACAGGTCTTCTTTTGCAGTGTTTGTGCACCTGTAACAGTTGGTGGTACATTGGGTTCTATGGCTAGAAAGTTGTGTTTGAGTCTGGCCAAATGGATGAACCCACATTTTCTTCAGGACCATGGGCAGCCTGGACTCTAAAGTTTGCAATCTATCTATGTTACTACTTTAATTCAGTTTTATGTTATGGCCAAAATCTTCTGTAAATGTAAACTTCCAGCCATCGAAACCTCTGTCTTTCTAAGCTTTCAGCCTCATAACTTACATACGTGTCTCAGTTTATCCAAGCTAGAAGTACATCTGTTCAAAATTTGGCAAATGAAATATTACAAAGTATGCACTGAATAAATATCCCAATTGAGTTATCAGCTTTGGCATAAAAAGGGATTACACTGGAACTTTTAACTTCACCTTTCTGATCTGTCTGGCAGATCTCTCTAGTGCTGGTCTGTTCTTCTTACATGAAGGACACTCCCATAATGCCAGTGGAGTTGCCATGCACATAAGGGCAGCAGAAACAGCATCAAGAGCAATGATAGGGTTGGCAAAGAGAAAGAAAGTGGGGTAGTTCATCTGAGATTCACCCTGAAGATAGAAAAGACTAATTTAGCATAAATTTCAAAGTGGGAAAGGACAGTAAATTCCCACTTCTGCTATATGACTTCATATTTATTATCATATTTGTAATACAGACACATCAGGTATTATAGCCTCATTTTGCTAGGCAAAAGGTGTACACACCTGTAATAAAAATATGGTCCTACCCCAAGGAAGCTACCTGGTTAGATGACAAGGACGTAAGATGGATACAACCAAGACAGGGAGCACAAAGGAAGAGTGAGATAATTCTGGTATATTAACTTCTTCCTAATTCTGCTTCTCCTTTCATAATACACTTTGCCCTTATGTAGCACTTTTCATCCAAAGACCTCAAGTATTAATTAATCAAGCCCCACAATACCTCACTGAATTTACTTACTTCACTTTACAGGTAAGGGAACTGAGCCATGGAGGCATTAAGTGACTTGTTGAGGGTACAAAGGCAAAGCAGAAAATATGACTGGCAGCCCCATGCTCTAGTATTCGGTCAGCACATCTACACGTGCTATTTATGTGCATAGGCTTAACAGTAAGACAGCCTTGGGATGGTGTCTACACATGCAGCCTCTTGGGAGCAGATTTCCTCCTTATGGGAGTAGGCCCCAGCAGCAACAACTCACACCATGGGCTTCTGTTTGCTGCTGCGCTTCACAGCTGCAGTGACCACAGCCTGATTCAAGTCAGCCTCAACCCTGTCTGTTCCTCTGTGCCATGCAACTGTGTGGCCAAGCTCACTGCCCCACCTGTGGCCCACTGCCCCTGGGCTGTCATCTACCAGCCTCTGGGCCACCACCCAGACCTTGGCAGGGATGCTGATGACATCCACATGATGCTTCTATGAATGCTGTCCATGAACTCCATGAGGTGTCAATGGGGCTCCAGCCACACTGCTTGTGGGTCTGCCCTGCTAGCCAGGACTGGTGGCTCCACATCTCCCAGCGTTCTTGGGACAATGAGCAGTGGGTGGACTCTTTCCAGGAGCTTCTTGACCAGCTGTGGCTAGAGCAACAACTCACCACCATGTGGTCGCCCCTCCCCATGGAGACCTGGGTGGCCATCACCCTCCTCAACTTTGCCACATCTGCCAACCTGCACTACATCAGCCACCACTTTGGGGTGGACAAGGTGACCATGAGGAAGGCCATCCTGGAAGTCTGTGGCACCCTTCAGGATGTGCTGGATTTGAAATTCCAGGGTTTGAATTACACTCTGACTCTTGCTGGGGGTCTGCAGCTCTGACAGCTGGAAGGAGCCGCCACTGCTGCCTGAGCTACTTAGAAAGGGGTGGGGTGGGGTGGGATGGGAGCTCTCATCAATTATAGCGGGGCTTATTGGGGGCTCTCATCTCTTATGGGGGAGCTCAGCCCTCCTTCCCCCGCCCCCTGCATTTTGAACCTTGGCTCTGCTACACTGTGCTCCGAGTCAATGACCTCCTGGAGATGGTGGCAGATTCTGAGACCTGGGCTTTCTACAGTGCATCAAGGCCCTGAAAGACACACATCTCTATCACCTGCCCACCCTGGGAGGACCACCCATACTGCAGCCCATGGTGCTTCCACCTGGTTGTCCTTCAAGCTGTGGTGGTCCACTAGGGCACATTCCCCCCAGACCTCCTTCCTGTCTGGGGCTTACTGAATGGGTGTGGCAGGAAGTTTTGGCAGCCTGAGTCTGTCCCTTCAGGCCAGGGAAAGGTGCAGCTGCTATCAGTGTCCCAGGGTGCAGAGGCACCCAACTGCCAAGGCATTGGCCCCCTTCAGGGAGGAGCTGGAGCTGGTCACAGCTGGTTCCATCCCCAGCCTGTCCTCCCCACTGGGGCTGTGCACCCAGACTTGGTGGGGCAGTCATTGACCCAGACTCCTGGAGCTGCTGGATGAGGCGGCGGGGGGACATGCTGGGACCTGTGCCTAGTGCCCCAAGGGGCCCTTTCCCACAGACTGGTCATTGCTGCTGGGCCCTGGGAGAGCCTCTGCCAGACTGCCCGTGCTGGAGTACAGTGCATCTAGGGTCCCAGGGAGCCAGGATGCATATAAAGAGCATGGACCTGCAGGCAGCCCTGGACTGGCTATTATGGTCAATAACACAGACCCACTGCACCAGCAAGACCCTGACCTTTATGCAGCACTGCCAAGCAGACCTCTGGTGCCTGTGATCCTGCACACAGCCCGCCAGGGATTCATATATGTGGGCATTGGAGCATCAGCCCCAGGCAAATTGGCTCTGCACCTCAGTGTGGCACCCCCAGACACCGTCTGTGGAGTTGGTGAGGATGCCATCATAGGTCCTGTAACAGATCTCAGGGGCTCTGCCAGAGACTCCGGGTGCTGCTGGACCTTGGCATGTGCCCGTAGCACAGAGGCACAGTGCATGGAAGGCAGCCAGGTGGTGGGCTCGGCCTGCGGTCCACCACTAGGTTTGATGAGCCTGCTGCGGCCTCCATGGGGTCACTGCTGCAAGACATAATGCCCAGTGGCAAGCAATTGCTGGCACAGCCCCTGGGGTCATACAGTTTTAGTTTTGGGGTTTAAAGCCCAGGCCGGGATAGGCAAAGAGCTATCCCAGCCATGGGACTGGAGCAACTCCCAGCCCCTGGCTCTGGGCCAAGCAGGTGGCTGGCCCCTTGGTGGTGTGGCTGACACTACCTACTGCACAGTTAGTTTACTATCTGCATTTATAGGTAGTAAACTAACCACACAGTAGACTAATGTACTGGACAGTTACCACCTACACGTGTGGCCAGTGATGCTTTACTGAGCAGTAAATTAGTCTACTGCAGAGTAAAGCATCTTGTACAGACATGCCCATTATCAAGTGTTCATATCCCTTTCTAATCCTATAAAGAACATGCTTGGCAACTTTATGCAATTACTACAGCTTTAAATAAGTATCAGATGTTCTATGTAACTGAGTATTTTTCAATGCAGTGTTTAACACTTACTGCTTATTATCATTTCATAATACCTTTAATTGCAGGAAAGTATAAACTGTATTATATTAACAGAAAGGTTATAACCTATAACATAAATGTCATATATAAACCTATGTGGACATACTAATAATATTTTGATGTGACAATTACAGATTTTAGGGTCTGGTAAAAAGAGCCAATTTTAAGAAAAATGTTTACATTTTGAATGTAAACATTTTGGTGGATTAGGCTGGGCTAATTCATATTTAGCATATATGTTTCTGCAACATGCATTTTTTAAGCTATGCCGTCTTACCATGAAAAAAGCAAAATTCATATTGAATATTTTTAACATGAGTTTCTTGAAGTTTTCAAAGATTTTTATTTCATGCCCAAACAATGGATTCTGAGCCTAAAGCTTATTTACTCCATTACATAATCTATACAGTGTGATCTTCAGTTCACTGAAAATGGTCTCTTGACCTTGCTTTAGTAAGAAGATTTGATTTCTAACTTGTCTGCATTCCTTACTAAAAAAGCCTCTAGTTATTGATTTAGAAAAGCAGGACATTTTGGGAATACACTAAACTACTTGATAGTTAGTAATTTGAACTCTTGGCCTATAACAGTGTTTGAAGGCCAATACTGGTACTGTAGAAATTAATAGTGGCTTCAGCCTTTTAAGAATCCTAACATTTTCTATCGGTGCTGCACTTTCAGTACTACAAATGTTCCTCCATTTACTGTTTTTCTTTATTGCTGGATTAGTTTTCACATGTGAAATGGCGAAAGCACAACTCTCAAAACAGAACTTCTCTGTACTTCAAGGAAATGTGTTAGGATTCAAACCCCTAATTTCAAGCTACGTGACAGTTTTAGTTTTGGGGCAGATCCCAGAACAGAAAGGGTATAATTCCTTATTCCATTTTTTTTTTAAGAGTCCAAACATTTTCTATGCATAGCTGACCTGATAAGAAATCATCATTCACAATCTTAGCCTGCAAGATTTTGATATCTGCAAATGTAACTGACCTTCTAGCTACAAGCAGAAAAATAAATTGCACTCTGAAAAAGAGATTGAATAATTTAATCCTCCAGAAGAGTCAGCCACAATATCGGGATGTTTCTTCTAAAATGTTTGTTATGCCTTTGCTGAACAACTTTGCTATTAGAACTGCAATCTTGCAGAGTTAACATTTTCATGTGACAAATGGTCCAGTTCCCAGCCCTCAAAGATCTTTGACTTTGTATTCAAGATTACACCACTATCTTAGTTTATACATATTTTAGACCATCTTTGTGGCCTTGTGTAGCAACATTATTCTTAGTATTAAATCTTAATTTCTAACGCCCATTCAAGGGCAAGGAGTGAATGCTGCAGCAAGTTCCAGGCTTGCAGAATAGTAAAACTCATAGGTTTCTACAACAAAGGTCAGTTCCAGAGGTATACAGCATCTATTGGCCAGTGAAGCGAAGAAGTAAAATCTATCTCTATTTCCAGTGCAGGGAACAGAGTAGGATCCATGTAATAGCGATGAAGCCCAGTGCAGTCTCTGCTAGCAGACATAACTAGACAAAGCGTGCCCTCTCAAGCCCATTTTACCTAGCTTTTTATCTGGCATTGACCCTGCCCACAAAAATGTTTGGTTCACCTAGCACCCCAACAAGAGCCACTTGTAGAACCAACCTCAGCCCAGATTTGATACATATTAAAGTCAACGAGTGGCACAGGCTGAAAAGTCAAGAGAGCATTCAACCCATACATGTTATTGGAAACTAATAGTATCTTCACCATAAATGACAAGAGCATCATCCTGCAAATCTTTACTGATGATGTGAGCAATCCTTAGTCTCATGAAAAAGTTCCCATTTAAATCAATAGGAGCTGCAGTGCTCATCACCTTTGAAAATTAAATCACTTATTGAAATGCCCAAATTTGCCAATGTTTGCCTAAATGATGTGCCTACAGACCACATGGCAATTAAGGACCAGACTGGGCATGTTTTTGCATAGAAAATTCAGGCTCATTAAAGCACTCCTGGGCACACATCTGAATATGAGCCTGTTGGGAGCAAATTTGCTCCCAATGGGAAGAGTTTAGTCCAGGGTTGCTCCTGCCCTGCTCTGCCCCCTTGCAGCAGCCAGGGGGAGCTCTTGGCTCCCTCAGGTACCAGCTCTGGGCTAGCAGGGAGTATGAGGGCCAGGCCTAATCTCCATGGGGCAGAAGGAACGGTCCTGGCTCTAGCATCAGTTGCCTCCCAGCCACATGGAGATCAGGACCAGTCCCAATTTCCACGCAGCTGGGAGGCAGCTGCCCCCAGAGTTGGGAAAGCTCCCCCTACCCTGCGGAGACTGGAATGGGTCCTGATCTCCATGTGGCTGGGAAGCACTGCCCTGCAGCTGGAACGGCCCTCCCCACCCCACAATGATAGGGACTGGTCCCAATCTCCATGTAGCTGGGAGACAGCTGCCCCCAGAGCCAGGGCAGATGCCTCTGCCCCACAGAGCTCTGCATGGCTTGGAGCTGCTCTGGGGAGTGGGCAGGCATCTGTCCCCAGCTCCCTGCCAGCCCTGGGGAACTTGGGGCTAAGCTGTGGACCCCTGTTGCCTGAACTAACCAGGAGCAATTTTCACAGTGTCTACATGTGCACTTCAGTACATGAGTTTAATGTGCCATTTTCTAGTACCGGGAGGTATCTGGATTAGACTAATCTACTGTACATTAGACTAATCTACTGTGAAGTAATTATGATGCATGTGTAGATGCTGATGCTTTACTACATAGTAGATTAGTCTAGTGCACAGTAAGGCATTTCATGTAGATGCACCCATTGAGATCTAAATTTAAGGCTCCTCTTCCTTTCCTCTATACAAACGTCATGTCTTCTAGGACAGGGGTTCTCAAACTGTTTCTTCCTGAGCCCCCCTCCCCCCAACATGCCATAAGAACTCCATGGCCCACCTGTGCCAAACAGGACCGGCCTGGCTGCCCAGCCCCACCTGCACAGCCCAGGTGCAGCTGGCAGGGCTTAGCAGTGGGGAGCCCCAGAGCCCCACTCACCTGAGCAGCAGCAGCACGGAGCCTTGCCCATCCACCTGCAGCTCTGCCTGCAAGATGGAAACTGTGGGGCTGGGCTGGGTGCGTCCACCCCTTCTTTGGGACTCACCTCAGCCCAAGGGTGGCTCCTCCCCATGCTAGGTGGACTCCTGCTCACCTGCACAGCCACATGCAGGTGAGCACGTGAAACCTGCTCATTGCTCTCCAGGGGGCCACAACCCTCTGTTAAGAACCCATGTTCTACAAGATACCTACCCCCAGCACTTTCCGTATTGTCACGATCTCTCAGTCAGCACAGTTGCTAGATAGAAAACAAAGTACACAACAATATTTGGCAGTGCTTCAGAACAATACAAGCAGGACTTCTATGTATTTTTGTATAACATTATTATTTTAACAAACAATTTTGCAACAAGAATCTATCAAACCTTTCGCTGTATAAAATCCTATTCTGAGCTTTAACAGAATAGCTACCTGACTTGATTTAAATACAAGTAATATTCTTTTGAGTAGTCTAAACTCTTATTTACTGGGCCATGTGGAACCCCAATTCATTTGCTTAAATGCATCTCCATTTGGTAAAAGTATGTAAGCATGTGTTTAAGTCCAAAGTCCCATGCCCAGTTGCTTTTTCTGAAAAGAGGGGTCCTTTTCTGAATTGATACTGTAGTTCATTGTAGAGATATGTAAGAGTTTTACTAAAATAAATAGTGCACTGTTGCAGCAGATGCTTCCAGCAGTTACATGAAGTAACTACCCTTTACCAGACTAGTTTCAGCTCTGTGGTAACTCCCTCTAGTTTCAGCTGTGATATGATCTTCATAGTAAATGAAGGATCATGTGGGTTTTCCATGTCATCTCTAAGCAGTCTTGATTGCAAGATTTCAAAGTGGAAAAACCATCTACATTTCTGAGCTCCCAAACTTTTGTAGATTTCCGCAATTCTGGGAACCAGTACAATTTTATAGAGCTGCACTAGTCACTGTTAATTTAAAATGAACATAAAAACATTCTTTACAGCTATATTACTTTTTTCAGAACAAAAGTTGCATCATTTTTAACTGAAGTTCATATGGTTCCAGGTTGCAGAATGGGAACTTGGAAGCCAATTTTTTAAGTTACAATAAAAATTTCTGCATTAGCAGCATAGTTTCTGGTCATCAAAGTTCTAATTTCCATTGGTTTCTTGGTTTTCAGCTCTGTAAATCCTAAATGTGCCTTTCATTTAATTTTTCCACACTTTGAGTACATCTGTTCAACATTTGCCTCATGAAATATTAGGAAATATGCTCTGAAGAAATATTCACTTTACTTGTCAACCTACAAAAAAAGGCAACAGATCTGTGCTAAAGTTTGCTTTCTTTTTTATTCCACTTAACCAGATAACTCCCATGCTTACTAATACTACAACCATAATTTTTCTATGGTGTTATATGAGGATAGCTCTATTCTCAAAATAGATATTAAAAGCTAAATGAAAATGTTATATATGTATATCATAGGTACTTTCCTATCTTTCCACAGTTTATGCTTTCTAGCACCATAGATGGAAATCTGAAATGTTATAATGTTTCTAATCTCTCTTTCAGGCACTCCAGGTATCTGATTATCATTTAATTTGTGGTGCTATGGCTAGATTAATCTAATTTAATAATGTGATACCTCATCCTTTTTGAGACATGGTTTGGGAGACATGAAGTCCATTCTGGGCATCTAAAGTCCCAGTAAGGGGATGAAGAACTTCCCCCCAACACCTCCCAAGGAAAATGAAATGTATGTATGAACCCTACCTTCTAAAAAGTTGCAGAAAAAATAAGGAACAAGATTAAACTATCATAAGCATACTTAGATTGTGTGAAAAGAAAGTACTTAGCAGACCAGAGGTCTCTATTGATGGTAGGAGATACCTTTTCTCTAGGAAAAATAGTAATGCACAGATGTGGTGGTAAGTATATTACATGCGCCATACTATTATTACTCCAGATCCCCAGAGCTGCTGCTCCAGTTTATATCAATGAAGCCACATCAATTCTTCTGCAATATATGGAGGAGAAATGAGGGCCAGGTTGCCCATCACTTTTTCTTGATGGTCAAGAAAGGATCATCATGGATTATGCTCCCATGGTATTATTTTTCTAACTGGGATTCTTTCCTATAGAAAATCAGGTCCAGGCACTGCTGCCAAGTTCCATGGACAGATTCAGTAAAGCTGCTTCTGCAATGTTATGTCAGAGTAACAAAAACCAAAATCTAACTCAGCAACTATATTTGAAATGGTCTAAGGTGTTAAATCACAAGTCACATCACAAAACAACAACTAGAATGATTAACTGAGGCTGCCTGTGACAAGAAAGAAGAGATTTTCTCTACTAGTAGTTATAAATGTTCTCCTGATACACCTGTCATTTCTTCAAACAGCCTATTTATATAGCCATCACTACTAGGAAGATTCTGTCCTTTATTAATCCTTCTTTATTTAAAATGATAGGGTCTTTTCTACTAATTAAAATTATTTACTGGGCTCTAAAGGCACAAAGAGCACCTTATAATGCAAAGTTGTATTTCCACCCAGTAGATAGCTGAGTAGAACTAATCACATGGAGAGTTTAGTCAACCTCTTCTCCGTTGAGCTGGGGCCTGTTCTCTACCAAGCCCGATAGACCATATGGAGCAGCAGTCTGCTTTAACAGAGCTGGCTCAGAAGGCTGACTGTTGCTTCTTACCCAACCAAAGCTGATGTCACTGTTTCCCATCCCCAATACCACATCTCTCACAGCAATGTTGGCCTCCTGCCCAAGTGCTGCAGATTGCCACCAAATTGCCACAGACACCTGGGATTCATAGGCTGTATCTTCCCACTTGGTGAGCTAGATCCAGCCTACAGGCTACAGGTTTCTTTCCCTTGGACTATATGGAGCTTTGAAAAAAAACTGGCTGCGTCTACACAAGACACTGACTGTGCAGTAGCTCATTACTATTACACAATAGCGTCATGTGGCACGAAGCGTGTTGTGACACTACTGCACAGTAGAAATGAGCTACTGCACAGTTGGCATCACCAAAAAGCCATCTGGAAAACAAAGGTT
>NW_005842150.1:579597-587652 GCF_000455745.1 Alligator sinensis | reverse complement strand
TTTCCCTATCTGCCCCCTTTCTGATTCCCCTGCTGTATCTCCCGGAGCCTGCATGGATCCCAGAGACTGAAAAGTAAGGAACTGAAGATCAAGACTCCCATAAGTCCCGCCCCACCCCCAAGAACTCCACAACTTCCTGTTGTGGAGGACACAGAATTGTTCCCCTTAGGCCCCTTGCACAGCAAAAGCTCCTGAAGAGTCTTGCTGTGGAAAGGCACATACAAGTGAAGGTGAATATTGCTGATGGGCAGTATGGGAATACAACAGGGCTGTCTAATTGTGGTCAGAGGCTGCACAGTCCACATCAGCGGGGTCCACACTAGTGCAAGCCATGGGCCCCATGGATTGCACCCCTTTGCTACACCATGCACACAAGCAGCCCCCAGACGCATACACACTGCTGCAGCCATGCACTTGGCCCCGACCACAGCTCCTTTGCTGCACCACACCACAAGCTTCCCTGATGTTGTGGGCTGCATCACCCTGCCCCTTGAGACAGGAACCAAAAATTGAAGGAGGGAGGCAGGACCCAGAGACCCCAGCTGCAGCATCAGCCAGAGTGATGCGAGATGAGCGGCCAGGCCTATCACAATCCTTCACAGGCCACATGTGGCCCATGGACTGCCAGTTGGACAACCCTGGGGATCCTGTCCTCTTTGCACTCATGTTCTTTTCTCAGTAAATCACTTTTCAAAATTCACTGAGGAAATAGTAAACATCTAAGCTCTTTTCACAAAGGGATTCTTAGTTTTTGGGTGGCCTGAGATAGTTGATCTTATAGTTATACCATCCCTTCAGAAAGAAGATAATTCAGAAGCCAAATGTTGTACTCCTTACTTTCTCAGGCTTAATACTTATATTAAATATGATCAGACTACAAAGTTCCACTACACAGATTTTACGCAATGTTCTGGATATACCATTTACTGGTACTGCCACTTTTTATAGAAAAGTGTGGATTTTACAAAAAAAAGGTCTGACTTGTTGGGTGAGCACTTAAGGAAACCCCATTCAATTTTTAACAGTCACATATGTACTTTTTCTTTTTTTAAAAAAAAATCTATATTTCCTTTCAATTCTGTCATTTTTAACATTATATAAAATAGTTCATCTTTTCTTGCCTCCATGTTAAGCCATGGTAATTGATATATTTTTCTTTGTTTTGATGTGTGCATGTTATTGCTCATACTGGTTATAGTGCATGCTTAAAGCCTGTTATTTAAAACTGTCTGCTCCTAACATGTATCAAAAGTAGAAAGCACTAAATTGAATTTGAATAATTCCTACATAGGGATTACAGAGAGTTCCACTGGATTGTGAGTGCTGGTCCAAAAGGCAAATTCTGGGCATCGAGATTTATTTTCTTCATTGGATTTTGGCTACACTGTGCATTCAACAGACTGATAATTTTCCCTGATCTGCCTTTCCAATTTTTTGGCTTCTCATGGTCTCTTGTTAAAAGTACTCTGACTAGTCCTTTTATTGACTTATAAAAACCAGGATTGTTTTTGGACAGAACTGGTAAAAAGTACTGGAAAGTTGGTAATCTGAACTCCCCAAGTGAAATATAGTCTGCAGACAGATATTGCTGCTGTGGGAGACAATAAAAGTGTTTCAAATATGAAGTTATTTCCATTTTTCATATTTTGCCATAGGCTGCTGCGCACTTGCAGCATGATATGTTGTATTATTGAATTTGGCCTTTGACACAATGATGAAGAAACCTCCAAAAACTTTGGAGTGTCCATCTTGGAAGAGCTTCACAACAGTGTAGAGTTGTATTTGAATATTTTGAGCTGCTGCCCTATTTATACCTCTGAGCAATAATGTTCCTGAGCCAGACCTTTCAACCTGTTCATGCACACAATGCTTTGTGAGCACAATGAAGCCCCAAAGAAGAGATTTTCCCCTGTTTTCCCTAGCACTCCCTGCACTCTTCTATTTGTCAAACTCAGAGCTTATCACATTCTTCACTGGCGTCATTTCTTCCTAACAAGAGTTTCATCATAAAGGCTAGGTACAGACATTCAAAAAGCCCAAGGCAGCAGCAATCTAAATTTCACAC
The DNA here is from genome assembly GCF_000455745.1 of Alligator sinensis. Lineage (NCBI taxonomy): Eukaryota > Metazoa > Chordata > Crocodylia > Alligatoridae > Alligator > Alligator sinensis. The sequence continues at coordinate 585,587 of NW_005842150.1, read as the reverse complement.
TTTAAGCACCACAGGTTAGTTCAGGAGAGAACAGAACACCCCTTTGCCCTTCAATGATAGAGGGGCATGCAGGCTGCCTGCACCAACAGAGACCATTAGTTTCAGGGTGCTCTCACACGCCTCCCAATTTGCCCTGCCGGCTCCACCGGCTGACAGAGACTCCCAAATGCAGCCAAAAAGGCAGGCACCCTTAACTGGCCACTGGAAGCTAGGGAGCAATCCTACACTCCTCCCTCCAATCTGCTCTGTCAGCCACAAGTGTCACAGAGAAGTAAGGCTGAAATGGACCTCCAGAGCTCATTGAGTCCAACCCCCTGCCTAAGGCAGATTCAGCCCTATCCAAACTATCCTGTACAAATCCAGACTCTAAATTCTACACAAGACTGTCCCTAGTCCTGGCTCAAACCCCTGGGGCTCCCAAAGGGAAAGCAGCTGGGAGTAGGCTAGCCAAGCAAGCAGCAGAAAGGATGTTTTGCATGTTCTGACTCTGGGGAAGGGGAAGGAGAAGGAGGAGAAGGAGAAAGAGAAGGGGAAGGGGCTCCCTGTGTGTGGGGCTTGGGTCAGGAGGAACTGCTCCATGAAGCAGATTCAATGTGCTGGTAACCTCGTTTCTTATCTGCAGCTTCACAGCTGAAGGCAGCAGTGAACAGAGGCCACCGGGCAATTGAGAGCATCTCTGCCTCACCCAGGTTGTGCTGTCCAGGAGCTGCCAATACTTTCAAGCTCTGGGGAAGCACGGGGGGCAGCTCCACAGGCAGAAGCTAAGTGAGTGGGGGAAGAAGTGGGCAGCTGGAAGACCAGGGGAGAGTTTGTGGGACAAGCAAGGGATCTGGGATGGGATGGAGACACCCAGGACTCGGATCTAGTATGCTGAATGCTGGTGTGGGAAGGCTGGGCACAGGCATCTCCTGGGAGCTGCAATGGAGCTGAGATTGACCCTCGCCAGCCAGGGATTGGGGAGTGCCGGCCAGTGCCGCCCCAAGAAGTGCCAGTGGCACTTCCGGTTTTGCTGCTGGCACTTCAGGGGGCAGCAATTGGCCGCTGGGGGATCCTCCCCCAGTCAGCAATTGGCTGCTGGTGCCACCCCAGAGTCAGGAGGCACCAGGCACCCATGGCTCGGGCCACCTGGTCTGCCTGTATCTGCCATGAATAGGGGGCCAGAAGGGGAGGGGTATAGGGAAGGATCACTCAGGGCCAGACTGGACACAGACACAGGCACACCCCAGAGCCCTGCACCCTGCCAAGCGCCAACAGCAACAGCAGCACAGGGAAGTGACAGTTGCAGTTCCACTCCCTGCCCCTCCGTACTATGATCCTTCCTGGCCCCAAGCATACAGGGCACACAGCCTGCAGCTGCTTCTCACTCTGCCTACTCTACCCTGCCCTGCTGCCAGGCATCCGCTATTGGATGGAGCTCCAAGGGACCCAATCCTTTCTTCTGTAAAGTGCCCCTGCCCCTCTCCCCCCACCCCAGCTTAGGGGCATTGTATAAAGATAGAAAAATACAGAGCCACAGGTGCTTCCTCCCTCTCCCGCCTGCAGCCAACAACTTGGAGCAGCCGAGTTCCAGCGCACCCCCATGCACAGGGAAAAAGCAGGGAGGGGCCACAAGGGTGCCTGACATAGGCAATGCTAAGGGGGGGCACAGAGGGGCACATGCCCCGCCTGAGATTGGCCTCTGCCAAAGCCGCCGCTGGCTTCTGTGGGCAGTCGGAGTGTGTGCGTGTATTTCCCCCACCCAGTTGTCAACATCGCCAGCAGCTGCGGGCAGTCCCCGCTCGCCACTTGCCACCCTCTCTTCACTGCAGACACTGTAGTGGCCGCCTGCAGGTTGTCCCCACTCGTCCCACCCTCACCGCCAACATCAATGTGGCTGCCTGCAGGCAGTCCCTGCTCACTGCCACCATGCCCTACCACCAAGAGTTACACATTATTCGTGGTGCCTGGGATGTTGGGGGACTGTGACCTAACTTGAGTAGGGAGGGGATCTGATACAGAATTTTGATAGGCTGGTCTAACTCAAACCAATTACGTCTGATACTACATCCATCCAGGTCTATCTTAGACTGGGCTCCACCATTTTTAAACCAGTCTATGTGTGATGAACCTCTGTTCTGTTACAGGTTTAGACTGGTTTCTGATCACTTATACCAGTTTATGTCTGCATCTAGCCTAAGTGTCTTTATGTTTTAACAGATCCCGCACTGTCCGAAGTGTCACTTTAGAGAAAGAGATGTGAAAGCTGTTGCAAAAGTTGTTAGGGTATATCTCAAGATACAGAGATGCCTGCTTCTCAATACCTGCTGAACATGACATGGGGAAACACTGATATACTTATGAAGAAAGGAGCCTGATTAGCAGGTGCATTACAGTCAAGGAACAATGTAGGCCTGGTCAGTTCTAGTACTACTTTGGCAAGGCCCCTATAAGATATGATGCCGTAAGCATCTCCTATTTAGCCTACAATTAAGGTTGTCCCTGCCCATGAGTTCCTCCCCTTTAATAGGCAGGCTGCAGTTAATCTTTGTTCCCTAATGATGGCATCTACAGGAACTGGAAGGGCATCTAGGTGGGTGGTCCATTTCATTTCTTATTCAAACTTATAGAAAAGTACAGATTCAGTTTAGATATGCTGGAGAGCTAACAACTGTACTGCTTCACTGCAAGTGTAAACATTTTAATGTTCAAAAGTTTGCCTCACAAAATGTAATGCTGGCCTAGTTTTTCAACTTTCCATGTTGTTTTAATTGATCATTTTTGCCATTTTAACCTCTAATACCAAAGATTTTTGAATTACAAATTATATGAAACCCACAAAAACTTAATGACATTAGATTTAACTTGCTTTTTTCCCCTTTGCAAAGCTAAACATAGTACACATTCTTTTAAAAAAAATTTATTGCACGTTTTATGCTCTGTGAAACACTGAAGGTACATGGTTTCTACCAAATACACGTGACTCTGAGGAATAAAAACTGCAGTTAGGCTTGTAAAAAGCATATTATTTTTAAAGCTCTAACCCAATGTACCGGAAAAGTTTTGTATGTCTTTACTTCTTTTATAAAATAATATTAAGTAAAGCCTCAACTCTTTATAGCAGTGTATCATCTGTTTCAAATTGGAAGGAAATCAACTCTCTAATATGGTAAAATAGCATAAGTTAATTTTCTAATTGAACTCTCTGGTCTTGGACTGCACTCAATAAATCCGACAATCTGAGACCCAGGCAAACACTGGAATTTTGGAGAGCAGGTTAAATGTTAGTAATTATATATATAGCTGACTATTTCCACCAGTAGAGAGGAAGAGCAGTCGCCTGTGTACTCAATATTCTGTGCAAAAAACACATTAATGCCGCATTAATGTTGGGAATACACAACAGCCAGGAAATTCTGAGCTCTGGTTCTCATAGCAACTGCTGCTCAGCAGCATCCTCACTATAGTATTAAAAACCAGCTAGGAAACTCACCATCAGTTCATGCACGAGACATGACTTTTCAGACATCTGAAGCATTATGATGGGTTGAACACAATGGAATTCAAGGGCTTGTGAACTAGTAGGAAGCTGAACTACAATTTTGAATAGGAAAAGATAGTTCACAATGCTCATTTAAATTATTGAGCTATATTCTAGCTATCCAAGACTCATTTTCCTTTGCAGTGGGGCTATTTTGCTCTCCTGCCTCCCCTGTACCTTTAACCACTTTAATGTTAAAAATTACTAGATATCTATTTGTATTACTACAGCACCCACAGTGCACAAGGTGCTATGAAGGCCAGCCGATATCATGGGAGATCACGGGACTGGCCAACATTTTCATGGATTGATCATGGCAGGGTCCCCCCAAGCCTCTCCAATTGGCCAAGGGGTCACGTTGCCCTTGGTGGGGCCACAAGACAGGCAGCCCTCTCAGCCAATCAATAGCGAGGGGCAGGGGTGGCAGCCATGTTAGGCTCCCCTTCATGCTGGCAACCCCTTTCCCCCCTAGTGGGTTGCTTGACCAGGGAACCAGCATTTTATTTTCAGTAAGTAGTTTTCCCCCCGACAGATTTCACAGACATTGCCCAGTTTTGTGGGCAACGTCAGATTTCTCAATTTCCGTGTAATCCACAATTTTGGTAGGTCCTGATTTATAAGGACTGATTGTTTAAAGACCTGATTTTTAGAGAAACGGAACACCCACCTTCCATCTGGAGACAAGGAGAGCTGACGACACCTAATATAGCTGAAAATTAGGACTAGGAAGTCCAAGAGGCATGGAGAAAACAAAGAATATCCAATGATCATCTTAGGATCATTTCTCTCGGTATCTGTTACTTCACTTAGTGCCCACAAAGATAATACAGTTCTAAGCTGCATTACCTTTCTAAAGCTCTCCTCTCCACAGAAGCTCTCTTAGATCAGGTAGTGGAAGTACCATGGTATTTTTACTATCATCCAGCTTGGCAGTATGAAAACAGGCTAGCCTAGCTAAAGGGAAACCATCTTCAGTTGGATTCTCAGAAAGGAAGAGAAGGGGCATTTATTACTTACATTATCTGAAAGGCAGCTGAAAAAGTAAAAGGAAATTTCTTTTCCCTCTAGCCACGGTCTAACTCTAGCAGACAGTGGCCAACTACACTGTTACTTTCTCCAGTTCCCCACAGGAAGGCTCTCATTATTATTATATATTTTGGCTTGCACTGGGCTCACTCCAACCCAAATTTAGAAGGGAAAAATGGTTTCCCCGCGATCAGTGTTCTATGGTTATGTCACGGCTGTAGCCTATTCTCAGCTCCAATTCCGGCATCAATCTACCAAATCAAAACTTTGCTGATGGGTTTGCAATAAAATTCAACTGTGAGGAGAATGGCTTTATTCAGATGCCATCATCAGGACTTGTGCACAGAGTAAAGTGGTCTTCCCACAAACATTAGGAAGCCCCTTTCACACACAATTAAAAAGGTTTACTGCTATAACCTATAAGCAGTTTCAGTCTTTCAGTCTCTTGGTATCTTCAAAAATGGAAGCAAAATAATTTATTCACACAAGCAAATCTTCCGCTGTCAATTAAAATGTTCTCTTGATAAGTCTTCTCTTCATATTAGGTCTTCTAATGCCATTTTTATCTTATTTCTTGAAAATAAACTTGAACTCCAGCTGGCACCTTTCTTAAAATAAACCATTATTTTATCTACTCAGCAACTGAAAAGGTCCTTTAAAATATTTTTTTCTTATGCCTTTTTCCCCCAACCTTATTTAATGCAGAAAAAACCAAAGTTTCTGTAATATAACTTGCTCCCAGGGAGAAAGCCTGTGGTCGCAATGGTCCAGACTGAGGCTTGGAATGCAAGGAACAGAAAAAGTCCAACTTAGCTTATATTTTTTCAGTTCAGGAAATAAGGTTTATGGGAGAAAGCTGCCATCCCCAGCTGTAATTTCTGTGGGCACACACTGACCTGAACTACATACCTTGTTATTAACCCTTTCAGAGAACTGTGGGTTTAAATAAGCAGGGCTATTCAGAAATTCATTTACCATGGCAGAGCTCATTTGGTCCTCCTTTCCATTTCCATTTCCATTATAGTCTCCAGGACTTCATGGACATGAAAACCAAAGTCTGCTCTTAAACATAAGTATGTGTATAACAGTGGCAAAATGCATTCAAGCAAGTCAGGCTCATAGCTTAATGGTTCAAAAGGGAATTAAACCAGTTCTTAGGAAAGGTTTATAAGTGTGCATTGAATCTGGTGCATTTGATAAGGGTGCCACCTCTGAATCAGAACTTCCTAAACCTCTAAATCAGGGGTAGGCAAAATGCGGCCCGCCAGGCCATCCTATCCGGGCCCACAGGGTCCCTAAAAAATTTAGAAAATTAATATTTATCTGCCCCTGGTTGCTTGTCATGCTGCCCTCAATGGCTTGCCAAAACTCAGTAGGCGGCCTTCCACACGAAATAATTGCCTGCCCCTGCTCTAAATGCTGAAGACCACAATGGGGAAGGGAAAGA
>NW_005842150.1:546029-579566 GCF_000455745.1 Alligator sinensis | reverse complement strand
TCTGGACATGCCCTGTTCACCCTTTCCCTCAGCATCAGTTCAGCACTGGTAAGGCATCACCTGGAGTACTGGGTCCAGTTTTGGACCCCACACTTTGAGAAAGATGTGGACAGATTGGAGAGCATCCAGCAGAGAGCAACAAAAATTATTAGAGGCCTGGGGAGCATGACTTATGAAGAACGGCTGAAAGAACTAGGGTTATTTAGTCTGGAGAAGAGGAGAAGCCTGAATAGGGATTTGATAACAGTTTTCAAATACCTGATTGCAAACTGGATGAAGCTGAGTTTTTCTCTGTTGCCTCTCATAAGTGTAAGAGAAAAGAAGGGGGAAATGGTTTCCCTGAGATCAGTGTTCTATGCTTACATCATGGCTGATGCATATTCTTAGTTCCAATTCCAGCATCCATCTACAGAATCAAAACTACTACTTGCTACTATGACATTGTTACTTTTAACAACTATGTTATATAACTAGGCTTGTCAGGATTTGATTTTTATCAGTAAACATCAATTTCACCTGTCATTCACAGACTGACAGAAAAATATTTCTGTCGGTAATCACTGAAATGTATAGAAAGGGGTTGTAAAAAGGCTGGGACAGAGGTAAGGAAACCTGGAGTAGGGGGCACCACTTACAGACAGACACATGCACTCACAGACACGTGATGGCCACTGCAGGCGGAGTGGGGAGAGACCTGGCTGCGCTGCCCACACACTGCTTTTCTGGCTGCAGCTCAGGCAGCCGCTGCAGGAGCTGGGGGCTTTGCTGGGAGGGCCGCACTGGGACGAGGGGTTGGTGGGGCAAGACTTTTGGCAGCTGGAAGGTGCTCCCTGCCACTCACTCTGCTCAGGTCCCAGCTGGAGATCAGGTACCAAACTACTGGCAAGCCAGGCCCAGCCCCTACATAACTGGGACTTGCTGGGAGTTTGGCCCTTGTCCCAATCACATAGGAACTGGGCCAGGATCACTGGGAGTTTGGGCTGGACAGGAGCTCTGGGAATAGAGGGAGAGGCAGCAGCCGCACAGCTCAGGGCAGGAAGCTGTTCCCCACAGCCTCTTGGGGACAACCCAGCCCCTTGACAACCATGGCCTCCCACCCCTCTGGGCAGCATCTGGGCCCTGGGGGCACCCCCACATGCCCTGCCCCAATCACCAGGGATCCTGGGTTTCTCAGTTTAAAAAAATCACAAATCCTCTGATTAAAAACCCCAAAGTATATATTTTTCCACAATTAAAATGTATCAGTTGAACACAATGTTTTATTGATATAGTTCCCATTTTAAAGCAATTTGGAAGTTTACCAGTGCCTAAACCCTATAATAAAATAAATGCTAAATACCTATAAATTTTGGTGTTTGATTCTAAGTTTTTTAATCACGAAAAAAATCAGAGCTCCCCCTAACAGCTGTGGTTGCCCCCACACCCCACCACCCCATTCCCTGCATTGTTTTGTGGTGCTGAGCAGCCCTGATATGCTGTTGCTCTTCCCTTGCCATTGCCCTTCACGCCCCACCCACAGCCCCCTGGCCCTGCCAGTGCCCCTCACTTCCCACCCATAGCCCCCTGCCCCCCACCTCCTCGGCCTGCCAGAAGGGGCTCCCAGCTGCCAGGGCTACAGGGCGAGGGACCCAGGTCCACAGCCCCCTGCCCCCAACAGTAGTGCCCAAGCTCCAGCTGCTGCCCATGGAAGACAACAGCTGCTGTAGCAGAGCAGAGGGCGGAGCCCAACTCTCCCTACCCCGTGTGTGGCACGGCTGGAGCAGAGCCCATGGAGCGGGGTGGATACAGGCTGGTGGCTGTAGGCCTGGGCTCTCCACCCTGCTGCCCTCCCCCAGGGCCACCACAGCCCAGTGGATGGGACCCAGCACAACAGGGCAAAGCGGGGCTGGGTGGGGAAGCTCCTTGCCACTACTGGGACGTCCACGCCACCATAGCAAGGTGCCCTCTGCCTGCCCAGCAACAGCAAGGAGTACAGGGGTGGTTGTGCGGAGTTGCTTTTGCCAGGCATGCAGGGGGCACCTCACCATGGTGACCCAGGGCCCACAGCGGCAGTATTCAGCTTCCCCACCCCACTCTGCCCTGCCGTGCTAGGTCCCACCTGCAAGGCCATGGAGGCCCTGGGGGGAGGGCAGCAGAGCAGGGAGCCCGAGCCCACAGCAGGCAGCCCTCCCCAGCCCGGCGCACAAATCTGGGGGGCATGTGCCCCCCATGCGCCCCCCAGGAGTGCATGCAGTGGCAGGGAGCTAGCTCCCCAAAGGCTGCTGGACAAGCCATCCTGCTCCCTGTCTGGGCCCTCTGGCTGCGTATTCCAGCACCAGGCCCCAAGCCCAACATACTGCTTGGGCTGGGTAGCAGCCCAGCCTCAGCCCCAGCTCTTCCTAACTCCATCCCTCACTATGGGGGCCTCAAACCCTCCCCTCCCACCACCATCACCACCAGACATACCTGCAGGGAGCTGCTCTCCAGGCTGCCTTGTGGCCCATGTAAATGTGTACATTTGCGTGCACATGGTGTCCACTGCCTGACCACCCTCCTCCCACTCCCCCCAGCCCCTAGAAGGCTTGCAGAGTTCCAGCCTGCAAGGGGAAATGCACCATTTCTGTTAGGGTAACAGTATTTGGATCTTGGGGAGCACTGTATTTGCAGCCACAAGGCAAAATGATATATTCAAAGTAACATTGCAAACACCTAGGCAACCATTTTACTAACAACGTCATGGTGTTGTAAGGATGTATATTTAATTCACTGTGTAAGGAGAACAAGATGCAGCCCACCAGCTATCATTAGGAGATAAAGCAGAAGCAAGACCTTGGAGATGCTGCTAAAATCAGCAAGAAACCACAAATGACTGGGAGAAGCCAGGTTCACAGTCTTGAGCATGCGCTCATAGCAAAAAGGCACGTAAATGAATGAAATACATAGGCAATTCCATGCTAATGAAGTAAACAGTAAACAGAAACAGCGTTTGAGATAGGAGGGAATAGGGGTGGAACAAAGGAGGGGCAAAGGTGAAGTAAATGTTAATGAATATAAACCAAAGTGCATAAATATAGAAAAACTAATGTTCAGTGCAGCTCCCCAGTTTGTTGGTTTCTTTCGGAGATAGTCCGAAGCTGTCTCCATTCTGAATAAAGCTGTTGCGAGCAATGTGTGCTGGTGTTTGCTCCCCATTTGCTTCCTGAGCAACTGGATCCTGAGCAATTGGATTGTCATCTTCCTAGTCGTTAGGCGCCGCATGGAGTTGGGGTCAACAGTTTCCTGCAATTTTTTTCTTTAAAAGGAGAAATCCTGGATATTCTCATTTGAAAGGAGAAAAATCTGGTTTTACCATGTTTTTCCATGGCAGATGGAATACAACGTGATCAGCAGGGATCTGAGTCTCTCCCTGGGTTCCCAGAGCCCCTACCTAACCCAACCCCTGCGTGCTCAGGGCAAGGTGTATGGGGGTGCCCCTGGGGCCCAGCCACTGCCGCCACGCTGCTCAGAGGGGTGGGAGACTGTGGATGTCAAGGGGCCAGGCCGCCCCTCTGCTGGTGCCCACCAGGCAGAGCTCACCCCGTAAGGGCCGAAGGGAGTGGGGGGCTGCTTCCTACCCTGGGCTGGGCAGCCTCTGCCTCTCCCCATGTTCTCAGAGCTCCCGAGTGCTGCTGCACTGCTCTTCTGGTTCCTGCCTGCTCAGATGTTTCCTGATGAATGAACAGAATGATTTAAAGTAGGTATGCTTTATTGATTTATAGATATTTACATTTATATATTTAAGCATGTGATTTTATAAAGCTTTTAACAGTATACTGTTATTACTAAATGGTCTGCTCCCTGCATCCCTAGTTCTGTGCAATCCTGAACATTTTAAATCTACAAAAATTGAAAAAATGCTTAAAAATAAACATTGATTTTAGCCATGGAAATTATGAAAAAAATAACATTTAATTTTTCCAAGACTATATGTAACACACAAACAGATGACACTGAAGGACCAACAACATTACTACTGCTACCAAGACACCATTCTAGAAATTTACAACCAAGCCTATACCTGATGCACTGAAGAATTCAAAACCTATGCTATATTATAACATTGTCCTTTTATTATTCCCCATTATACCCAAGAGAAAAGCAGGTTTTCTAAGGGCACTTCTATGCTATCCCAGAACCAAATCAGAGAACAACACAGTAAAGAATAGGATGCCTGCTCCATGTGTGCTACACCTCAAAACAGATAGCTGGTTTTGAGCAGTACCAGATGGACACCAGTAAGCTTGGAGGTTTATTGGTATGTTGCCAGTGCAGCACTAAGGTAGATGCATTAAGTCCGCTTCAAGGCACAATGTGTGTGGCACAGCATCCAATGAACTTCATCCCAAAGTGCTGAAGCAATTGGCAGAAGGGTTCTTGGAGCCCTCAGCAACAATATTTACTACATTGTGGAAGACAAGGAAGGCTCCTTTGGATGGAAAAAAGGCCAACATTGTGCCCTTCCTTAAAAAAGGTAAAAAGGAGGATCGAGGGAATTACTAATCCAGGTCAGCCCAGCTTCAATATTCTCAAAGTTAATGGAGCAAATTATAAAAAGAAGTAAATTTATGAACCTTTGGAGGAGAAATGGCTGAACACTCGCAGCTGGTATGGATTTTAAAACAATTAATGTCAAAGCAACTCCTCCTTTGATAGAGAAAAATATTTGGGTGGATGAGGGAAATACAATGGACAGAGCATACTTGGACTTTAGAATGACCTTTTATTAAGTCACACATAAGCTTTCCCATAAGTAAACTGGAGAAATGTAGGCTAGATAAAATTACTACATGGTGGATGGATACTTGGCTAAATAACCTCAAGCAAAGAGTAATTATTAATCAAGATGGTGGGACATTTCAAGTGGGGTTCCACAGATGTCTAGCCTGGGTCCAGTGCTATGTAATAATGATTTGAATGCTCCCTGATCAAGTCTGTAGATGACACAAAACTAGGAAGGACTGCAAACACTTTGTAAAATAGGGGTGGAATGCAATAGCAACTTAATAAACTGGAAAGCTGCGCTAGATACAACTAAAAGGAATTCAGCGCAGACAAATGTAAGGTACTATGGAAAAATAATCAAAAGCACAAATATAATTGGCTGGGTGGTAGCATTGCTGAGAAGGACCTGGGAGTTTTGGTAAATCACAAATTGAGTCAGCAATGTGATGCAGTTAGTTGTAAAAAAGCAAATGCAGATCTGGGCTGCAGCAACAGGAGAGTATTAAGTGTGAGACACACAAGGTGATGTTGCCACCCTGCTTGAGACTGATTGGACCTCATCTAGAGTACTGCAGGCAGTTCTGGGCCTCACATTTTAAGGATGTAGAAAAGTTAGGGACCAGAAGGAAGCAATGAAAATGATACAGGGTTGAAAGGCAAGCTGCATGCAGTAAGGCTGAGAGAATTAGGCATGTTTCTCTTGGAGAAAAGGAGGGACATGATACACCACTCACAACCTCAGTGGAGAAATATTGCAGGTTAATAGATAGAGTTTAAAAGTTCATTGCCTTGCCTGACCTCATTTTTGTTTGTTTTTTTCCAGTGACAAGCTTAATACAATTTCTAAAAACACTGTACCGGTAACCACAAACAGAAAAAGTTAATTTTAATGTGCTTTCAGTAGAAGACAATTTGCATCAGTGAGGGAAATCTTCAGCAAATCATACCACATTGTGCTAAAAACCTTCCTGAATGTTTTGCAGTGATTCAATATGAATATATTTTCAGGGGAAAAACTCCAATATTGCTGTTACAGGAAACGTGAAGTGTGTTGTATCTAGAAGTGATACGAACAGAGTTACTCTGCATCTGTCATATCAGATGAGTTGTGGCTCTGTAGGTGTGTATAGGTTCATGTGTGATCGTGGCACAGGCCCAAATATCTGTCAGCATTAACTGCTACTGATTGCATGCTCTGTGTAAACATTGGTGTAAATAGCTAGGGCACAAGAGTAGAACTCAACCAAGGTTAAAAGTACCCTTAATTGTTAGAGCTGGCATTTTGCAGTGATACCTTAAGTGTAAATATATTGTAGGGGATCATGACTGCCCTTTCTGTACACCAACACCAGATTCAACTGCAATTCTTCAGCTCTGGAATACTCTGTATTGCACTTTGTCACTAAATTTTTAGCAATCTATCTTCCTTTTTTAATAAATGAAACTAAAAAGGACAGAAAATATGCTTTTTGAGGTGACATTTTTCATTCTTTTATACTTTCATGAGTAAGAAGTAGATGTTTAACAATATCCTAGTAGCATGAATCACTACATTTGTATATTTTACAACACAGTATATTAAATGTCTATATTTATAGGAAATGGGAAGATACATATACACAATTACTTATTTAGGTATCACCAATATCCTATAGATTTGATATTCCCCAGACAGGCAAGCAAGATCAAATGGAAAGGCCTGGAGGTCAACTAAGCTAGCATCCATTCCCAAGACTCCTACTGCCCCATTATTCTTACCTCTCTGTGTCGTGTCTCAGTTTCCCGAAGTATAATATGTATATTTTAACGTGCCTAAAGCAAGACCAGGTACTTACAGTGTGCATATGCAGACTTATAAATCAAATATAAAAAGAAATGTCATCCACTGCATATGTGTATAGATATCCAAAGAGGTTAAATGATTCTTACTGAATTTGTGCAATTTATGTTGGATTTTCAGATTAAATCAACTTGCTGGATAACTATCATCTAGGGATTCAGTCTGCATAATCTGGCTTTGGAAAAACTAAAGACGGAGTTCCTATCTTCCTGCTCCAAATGCTCAGCCTTTCCCACTCAATCTGACATTCTTCATTGGCAGTAAGGCATACAGTAGGGCTGTGCGAAATTTCACCCGGTGTTTTGTTTCGAAGCTGTTTCGGGTGCGTTTCAAGCTTGAAACAGTGAAATCGAAACAAAACAAAATCCTTCGAAACAGCTTTGAAATGAAACAAGGGCACTTGAAACATTTCGAGTTTCAAAGCCAGGCTTACTGGCTTCAGCGCCAGTCCCAGGTGGCAGCAGCAGCCTCCTGTCATCCGGCAGGCAGATCGAGGGCCCACACTCCCAGAAGGAGTCCAGCACAGCCGCCACAGCTCTCCCAGGGATGCAGGCAAGCCCCCGATCTGCCTGCCGGATGACAGGAGGCTGGTGCTGCTGGCTGGGGCCAGCAGCAGTACCGATCTTCCTGGCACTGGGTGGGCAAAATGTTGAAACAGCATCTAAACAACAAAACAGTTTCAACAAAATGAAATGGAACAGTGCTTTTGAAATAAAACAAAACTTGAAACGAAACACTGTTCCGTCGAAACAAAAGACGAAGCAGAACGATGCCATTTTGCACAGCCCTAGCATACAGATGAGTGGTTCTGGTTCTGTCCAGTAGAGGGCACATACATAGTATCCAGTTTGTTATATCATGCCTGTTTGCCACAAAAATAAGTACTTTCAGTGGAAATATGGATTAAAGAGTCACACTTTGACACAGAAGTGCTGCTATCAAAATGTGTGTACATTGCAATGATCCACTAAGGAGAACAAGATACTAATTTGTGGCCAGGCAGAATGTGCCAATAAACTCAAGTCACTAATTAATTAAGGGATGCGGTTGGGGGAAGTGACACCATTGTGGTTTTGATTTCTGGTCTCATGCCAGAGAACTCAGACCTGGGCAGCTCCCTGGACAAGCCACTAGCTGCAATAAAGCTGTTTTCCATTCTATATATGCAAGACAAGGATCCTTAAAGAAAGTGAGGCAAAATTTAAGCTGAATAAAAGGAGTCTGAATACAAAGAGTTGCAGCCCTGAGCTCCCCGAGACATAGGTTGGGAATTTGAACCGTCCACGGATTCACTTCCCACAACTAATCCCTTTAATTCCTTAGTAACATGAGACATTTCACCTGGCCACAAATTAGCATCTACCTCCCCCTAGTGGGCAATGCAATGCACACACATTTTGCCACCACTACTTCCATGTCAAACCATGAAACATAGCCCATATTTCCCAGAAAGTGATCCTTTTCACACCTGGTACAGAGTAGTAGTCATCCAGCCTTTTGAGTGTTCTGAAGCAGACAACACTTTGCTGATTTCTTAGAACTAGGGACTGATGTTACTATCCAAAGAAGAATTTTGTAGCACCCAACTACAGTACTGAACAGCATTCACGTGGCAGAAATAAATGGATGACAATGCAGCCTGATCTTCTTCTGTCCTTGATCCTATTAATGCTGGGAGTCTTCAGCTCACAATGAAGTCAGTAGGATTTGAACGCCCTCTATGGCATCTAGAATCAAGCTTTTTGTCTACCTGATTCCAATTAAGCTCAATGGCCGCATCTACGTGAGTAGCCAGAGACTACTGCCCGATAGCCTCACATGGCAGAACCCATGACACAATGCTACTGCGCTGCACAGTGGTGTCACAAAAAATCCATTTGTCAGTGCTGCTGTGCAGTAATTCTGCACAGTCAGTGTCTCGTGTGGGCGTGGCCACTGAGAAGTTAACTGGAACAAACCATTCTCTTCAGCCCATATTAAGTAAAACAGAAGCAATGGCCTGGACCCCTACTACTGTATATCCATGCCAGCATCACTAATTATAGGCCGTCTAAACAATCACACCACAAGGGCAACATTCTGCTCGCAAGGATCTGTTTAGGATTTAACTTTTACTTTATCCTTGGATTTAACTTTTACTGCAACGTTTAAGAGGTGCTCATTTTTTCAGGGGTCTATGGATTTGGGTCTTATGATAGGAATTCTATTAAAGTAAATGCAAGCCAGTGAAACAGGCATAATCCTTTTGGGGTAAAATTTATACATGGATCTCTGGCTATGTGCATCACTGACAAAGTTAGGCAGCAGGAAAAAAAAAACACTTGAACAGCACTGTGATGGGCAACATATAAGAACAGAGACAGTCTGGGATATATCAGGGAAAAGAAAAGATCTGCCATATGGATCTGGTGTCCCTAAAGCTCCTCACAAGCTGGAAAATAGCTTTGGAAGAGTTGCAGTACAATCCCATTGTTTGTCTATAGGTTAGTTGCTGTAGAGAATTTTGTCATAAGTTTGGTGGAGAGAGAATGCTACTCTCCCACCATCACTTGGCTATCTGCACTCAGTAAAAATAATTCTTCAAGTTTTGTAATAAATATTATAGTTTAGTACAGGGAAAAAGTCGGATAGAGCATTAGCAGATCCAGTCCAATGTATCTCTCTTTACTTTAAAGAAAGGAAAAGAAGTAAATGTCTATCTGGCTAAGAGAATCCATTGGCACAGGGGACAAGTACCTTTTGTACCCAAACACCAGCCCTTCTAAGAGCTGAAAGTTAAAGGTTAGGATTGGTGTGGTTAGGGGAGAAACATTACACATAAACTGGTTTAAGTGATCAGAAACTGGCTTAAACCAGTAACAGAACAGATGTTCAGCTCACATAAACCCTGTTTAAAAATGGCTGAAACTGGTTTGAGAAAAACCTGTAGTCTTAACCAATTTGGCTCAAACTGGTTTATGCAATGTTTGTCCCAGACCCATTGCTGGTTTAAGATCAACCAGACTCCCCCAGCATCCCAGCATGCTGTCTGGGCTGGGTGGGGCTCTCTGCTCCCTCACCAGAGCTCCAGAAGAGACTTCAGGCATCTTCCTGGCTTCTCCCTGCTAAGCAGAAGTTATTCCTGATTTACACAGATACCTCTCAGCATTAGCTAGCAGACCACATGTTGGCTTCAGTCCATACTGTGGGATATGACAAAGGCAGACAGGCTTTTTGGAGCTAATCAACAGGTGGCTGGTAATGTCCTTCCTTGGAAAAGCTGTTTAAGAAGAGCTTGAACTAATAGAAAGAGGCTTTGTTTTCTTAATGGGTTGATAAATACTGAATTGGGGGTAATAAACATTCCCTGCTGGGCTGCTGGGGGTGGGGGAACCCCTCTCCAATCATAGTGTCCTGCTGGGCCTGGCCATTCCCCCATCAGCTCAGTACTGTCGAAGGGAAGGGAGGGCTGCTCTAGCACACCCCGCCCCCCACCAGCTTCTAGCCTGAGCCACTGCAGGCATGTGCCTGCTTTTTTTTAGTCCAGAGGGGATGTCTGTTCAGTTACAAACCAGTTTAGCCTAGCCAGGTTAGACTAACCTGTAAAGATTGAATCAATTCAGGCTCAGGCTTTTTGAATGTCTGTCCGTAGTCCATGAGTTTATTTTAACCAAATGCAATCTACCAAGTGCTGTAATCGGTAACATAGCAACTGGTGCTGCCCTCAGCATCACACGGCTGCCCAGGGTGTGGAGCTGCCCAAATATGCCTCTACGCACGCTGTATGCAGAAGAGCATGGAGAATAATTACTGCCAGAATGTATAGGCAGCTTGCACACTTAAAGTGTTGTACAACCCATGTAATATAGATCCAAGTAATGGGCCCTGGACTGGGACTCAGTTGGTCTGATCTCAACCACAGGCTTCCAGTATTATCTCATGCAAGCCGTTTACTCTTATCTAACATTTCAGTTCTGCATCTTTAAATGGCAATTATAGCTTTTGTCTGCATAGACTGTCAGCTTCCCCAGGCAGTACTGTCTTATTATATGTTTGTCCTATGCCAGGCAAAATGAGTCCCAGTTGTAGTTGGAATCTCTCAGTACTGCTTTATTCAGAAATAATGTACAATGGAAGAGTTCCTGTAACATTGCTGAATAGAAGAGTTAATGCAAGCTGTCCTTTTTTTCACACAGCATTTAAATTGCATTTGGCAGCTGCTCCTCAAGGGATATTTGTTCTTTTTTGGTTTGCTAGCAGTTGAGGCAACCTATGGCAAGGTATAATTTGAGAGTTCTTGCTTGACAATCTAGGCTCAAATAAATAACGTTGACAAGTTCAAATTAAAACCCCCAGTATGCTTGCATGAGTTATAAAGACTAGACCCCTGATTTTTTTATTTTTTTTTAAACAAGTGCATGTTAGGGCTCTGGCTGCTAACTTCGGTTTTAAATTCAGTAACCCTGTTTGACACCACCTTTTGCAACCTCATCAAATAAGCCATTTTAGTTCATCTTGATGTACCTCTCTTTTGCTTCTACTTAGCACTGCAGAGGACCTCCACTGTTACAGCATTCAGCTTTTCACACAGCCCTCTCTGCCTGAAAGTGCAGTCAGTGGGAGCAACTACACAAGATGCTTAACTTCACATTAGCTTAATTTACTGCAAAGTAAGCATGTGAGTCTACACGTGTGCATGCTTACTTCACAGTAAACCTCCCTAATCCCAAGTAAATTTGCTACCTGCAAATGCAAGTCGGAAATTTACTTGAGATTAGTAATGGCACTGTAGCACTTGTGTAGACACCTGACTGGGAGCAAAATCTGTTCCTGGTCAGCTGTCCATCAGGGGCAAGAGATAGCTTCCTGTCCCCAGGAGCCGCTTCCTGCTGGGATGAGCTCTGCCACAGGAGCCTGAATGGGAACTATGTCCCCCTGCCTCAGCAGCAGGAAGCTCCAAGCCCCCTGCTCCCAGATAACAATCAGATAAGAATCTTCCAGCCTGAGCTCCACGGTCTCTGGGTTTGGGCTGGGAGTCCCTTATCTCCACGATTATGGAGCAGGGGCTGGGACCCTGTATAGACTCAGCCTGGAGCTGCCTGGGACCTTCCCCTACCTGGGACAGTTCCCAGCTGCTCCCAGCCCATGCAGGGAAACACATGCAGCCTGAAGGTGGCTGGGGACTCTCCTGTTTTGGGCAGTCTGCAGCCAGCTCTGGGCTGCATATGCAGACTTCCCTGTGCAGCCCAGGGCTAGCCAGAAACTGTCCCAGTCAGGGACAGGTATGAATCCTGTGCCCCGATCAAGGGATTGAGGCATGGGGCTTGGAAAGAGCTGCAGAAGTGGGACAGGTCCCAGCCCCCTGCCCTGATCTACCAGCAGATCAGAGCAAGGAGCTGGGACATGCCCCCCACCCCTGCAGCTCTTTCCGAGGCCCATGCACCTGATCAGGGAGCCAGGCATAAGCAGATTAATGCATGGGCTGGAGGGGCCTCTGCCAATCAGAGGGTCCCAGTGCAAGGGTTCCCACTTGGGGCTACAGAGAACTAGATGCAGGGGACACCATGCTCTGCCCAGGCAGGTGCTGATGCTACTGGAAACCCAGTGCAGGGAGCAGGCCAGACCACCGTGGGTCTCTAATGGGCTCCCGCCAGCAGTGGCAGCAAAACCCCCACCCCTGCAGGTGCAAAAGTGAGGAGAAAGTGGCACTGTTCACTGCCCTTCCCCAGCCCACAGCCCCAAGCACACAGGGAGTCGTGGCCCCAACATGAGGCGTGGTGCCAGGCAGGGGGCAGCAGTGGCTGCACAGAGCTGCCCACCCTGCAGCACCTGCACTCCTGCTCCAGGCTCTGCAGCACCACATTAGGCCTCTGGGTGTGGAGCAGGGCACAACCAGGGGGTTGTTGTGGGCACGCAGACATGGTGCTGCTGCCAGATCATGGCGGACACAGGCAGAAGGCAGGAACTGGTGCACAGCGATCTCCTTGCAGAGCAGCTGCATGGCGAAGAGAGACAAGAGCAGCTCTGGGATGTCCCAGGTGCCTCCTTTGCGTCCAAGAGACATGAGGGGCCACTATGAGGGCTTGGGACTTGCACAGAGGTGAGGCCAAGTGTGTGGCCATGCTCAGCTCATGCCAGCACCCAAGACAGGCACAATCATGAGAGTGTTGATCCCAGAGTGGGCAAAGTACTACATCAGGGTCACACGGGCCATGAGCCCAGTGCCAGAGGGGTGCAGCCACACAGGGGCCAGGGGGCTAGCAGATAGGGGCCAGGGCCCAATTGACCAAAGGGCCAAACGAGCTAGAGTCTCAGAGTCAGGTCTGTTGCAGTGGGCATAGGCTAAAAAGCCTAGCAAGATAAAAGGAGCAAAGGCTGAGGAGGACGAGGCCCCAACAGAGGGAGCACCATTATTTCAACACCCATGAGGCACTGGGTGTGGTGTAAGGAAGGATTGGAAACCATGCAATCAGCCCATAAGGCTTGAGGTACCTCATGCAGTACAGTTATGGAGCGAGGACCAGCGAGTGGCCTGAGGACCAGTGAGGACTAGTGTGGGCTCAGCAGAATCAGGGCCACAAAAAGGCCCATGGGCAGCCTCCCTATTTATTATTTTACCATCAAGGCATGGCAAGTGAGACAGGAATGTGCCCCAGGGGTGGAACAAGCACAATGCAGAGCCACCAGGGAGCATCATGGCCACCCCTGGAGGTGAGGGGTTTTTTTGAGACTCAAGACCAGATTCTGCCCTCAGTTCCACCAGTGCAAGTATAAATTAACTCCCTCTTGTGGCTGAGCTAAAATGTGGTAATCTCCTATGGAAAAGGAGAATGCTAACAAATACCTACTAATCAGGCCACACATATTTCAGAATGGTATTATAAAAGACTAATAGCACTGCTTTGACATCCAAGAGCCTTTTGGATACTATTCATATTTAAAGCACTTTGTAAATCATTTTTATAGAAAAAAAACATACAATGACTGCTATTTATTCAAGTAAATTGCAAAGGAATCTTGACAGTATTCAAGTGTAATTAGATGGGTTTAGAATAACTATTCCTATCCCTCTGATATTCAATTCTGTATACTTTTTTTTACACCATTTTGTATTGCTGAGAGTCTAGACAAAGAACTGGCTTTAGTAATTAGTCCTTCATCTTATTTTTCTTCACTTTGGACCCAGTGCTGGTTCCAGTGAATTCAGTGCAAAATTCCCAAAGAATTTGAAAATAAATGATTAGGCACTGAAGGACTGATTCAGACACTGCTGAAATATATGTAAAAACTCTTGTCGACTTCAATGGGGTTTGGATCAGATGCATGCATCTACATAACATACATGGGTCAAAGCCTGTACTGCTTTATGGTGTACAAAAGGTCTGTAAATGGGTTTCTCCCTTGCTTCCTCAAGAATGTATAAATACATGCTACTGACAGATGGAGAATTCTGCCTATGTGCCGATTCAGGTCCAGTGTCACCCACTACAAATTCCAGACATGTCTACAGATAGAAGATGGCTGGAAAAGAGGGTGGATGTGTTTGAAGGAGGCCAAGCAAATATTTTTGCATCTGAAACCAAATATTAAAAAGCAACTGAAAAGCAGTAGTGGAAAATATTTCTGAGTGATATTCTGTGCTAAGCCTAAGAGGTACATCACAGATCCCACAGACCAGTTGGCTTTAAGTCACCATCATAAGTCCTTCCAATTCTGGACTACTCTGAAGGTCTTTCCTGTTCCCAGAGCAACACAGAGGGACCCATCTAAGATGCAACTATCTTTTTCAGCTGCTCTATAGATTGTATCACTGCCCAGGGGCTGCGTGCTTCAGTCCTGCCTCTGGCAAGCCCTCCCAGATCTATCTAGCATTACCCCATGCCAGCATTTATAAAAGGATTCTCAGAAGGCAGACTTACAGCTGTCTCCCACGGTACTCAGGCCAGGAGAATCATCCAGCAGTAAATCATTCACTTCTGTCTGTACTCTGTGTTGCCAGGAAGCAAAGGGCACCATTTTCCCTTATGCAGGTGAGTGCCCTCCCATGGTAGTTCTCTCTCCATATTTATTTTAGAAATGATAAGATCTCACATCCATGAGTAATTAGTTTAAATTCGCCCCAAACATGTATTTCAGAATAATTAACATAGATTAAACTGAATATTTTCAAAATACAGGCCTAGATCCTTAACACCCAAGAGTCTTAAAAGAGCTGACAAAAATCATAGCATGCCCTATGGCCAAAATATTTGAAAGCTCATGGTGCTTGTGTAATGTACTGGAAGACTGGAAAAGAGCCAATGTGGTCCCAATCTTCAACACAGAATTCAAGTTCTGGATTGCTGGTATATAAGAGGTTGTGTGGAAAGCACAAGGAGGATCCCCAGAAAAAGGGAAAGGTGACAGTGATATTTTACCCTGTTTCTCATTTCTACAACTGACATTAAAATATGCAGTGATATATTCTTTACCATTATACACACAATTATTTTGGTGTTTGATGTTTCTCCCACTGAAATGCAAGAGAAAAATTATGCATCATATATAGTGAGGACTTTGACATTTGATTCCTCCCACATATTTCAATGGGAGGAAGGAATTAAATGCGAAAACCCAAAACGAGCATCAGGACGTATCTCTCAAAACTGTAACTCATTCTAAGACATGGTATTCACTTTACACTCACACTGACCTCCATCCCACACAACATGAACCCAGTGGTTGCCCTCCAATTAGCAAAATATATATGGAAATAATTTATTTAAATAATTTAAGTCTGTGGGCCCAGACAGATGGCATCCAAGAGTCTTAAAAGAGCTGGCAGACATCAAAGCATGCCTTACAGCCAAGATATTTGAAAGCTCATGGTGCTTGGATAATGTACCGGAAGACTGGAAAAGAGCCAACATGGTTCCAATCTTTAAGAAATGGAGGAATGAAGATCCAGGGAATTACAGACCTATCAGTCTGACGTCCATTCCTGGAAAGATCTTGGAGAAAATATATATATGGAAATAATTTATCTTGCTAATTGGAGGGCAACCATGGGGTTCTTGTTGTGTGGGATAGAGGTCAGTGTGATTATATATAAAGTCTGCTATTATTTCAGGAACCCTCCCACCCTATTTTTGCATTTGTTTACTTACAGAGTCCTCCTTTTCAGGTTTTTGTCACAGATAAGCTGCAGTAACATATTGGACACTGATAAATTGCGAATTCACGATATTGGATAAGTAGTCATGTGGGCCTTTACCTGACCTTTATGTGTATGCACAAGTAAAGTTGTGCAGGTCCATACACTAGTGTCTACCCTTTGCAAATGCATGGTTGTTTGCATACTCCATAATATTTCTATCACAAACACTTTAAATTGAGCACTCCTCAGTGCTAATACTCGTCTTCACAACATTTGCTAGGACCAATGCACATGTAAATTTTAACATATATATACTGACTTCGAAAAATATTACCACTTACCAAGGGAGGCTGAGCTTTGTAAGTTCAGACCCATGTAACTTTGATGAGAAGTTACATCAGTTTTAATAGAGGCATTTTATGTTAAATAGAACAAGAGACATGAAACTGTATGTACAGCTATGCTGCATGTCCATCTTGACCCCCTCTCCCCAGGCTCCATGCACACACATTTAATTTGCCCTTGATTTGCTCCATTGTACTTTGTGGTTACAGAAGTCTGAGAATAATTTTTGTTTCTACAGCTGTAGCAGCTCAGTATCTAGGGTGTAGGCTGAGGTGCATTCTATCTGGCTATCATCTTTCAACCAAACCAGGTTAGTGATTACTTTTTCAAAGACATATTTTCAAGATTTCCTTAATATTTAATATAAGAATAAAAGTATGAGAAAATGCATCAATATACCTTCCTAACGTATGCACATATATGTGCTGGGAGGTTGACAAAATACTTTACTTTGAAAATAAAGCTCTGTAAAGTACAACAAAATAAGATTTTCTTCACTTTAAATTGTAGTATTATATTTAATGCCTCAGAGCCCCACTGCCTTTTGTGGCCCTCTACAAATGTCATAAACACTATTCTAGACACTCTACATCAGGTCAGGGGTGGGCAAAATACATCCCAGAGGCCAGATCTGGCCCACCAACTGATTAGATCCCTCCTACATCCCCGGTCAGCTCCTGGGATCTGGTGTGCAGGCAGCTCCCCTAACCATGCTCACACTCACACCCAATATACAACAGTAAAACTCTATTTTGAGCTATTATGCAATCACCTCTATTTACCCTACTCAAAAAACATAAATCAGGACAAAAATATTTTTTGAAATAAAATTAAAATAGGTTATAGTAGATGTTTGATTTTAGTATATGATCTGGGGTTTTTTTATGTATAATTTGCTAAAATGATATCTTCTGAAAGATTTTCTGTGAGAGTTCCTTGATGGCTCACCAAAACTCGTTAAGTTTTGCTGGGCCTCCAGCTAAAATAAGTGTCCACCCCTGCTCTACATCATAACGTTCTTAGACTTGTGGCCTCAGATTTCACATGCTAAGAAAACCCAGGGTAGGACATGACTTAAATGAGAAACCCCCAAGTGCAGCAGAAAGCAAAGATGATAGTTTAGTAGAAGATGATACTCTTCAATCTGCATTGTTCTAATGTACCAAGTTGGCATGGGGCAGCTACAATATTCTTGCAAGTGGTATTTTTCAGATGAGATTTCAAATTCTTTCTTCCTCCATAATATATCTCAAACACCACCTACACAAGAATGTGTTCATCCCATCAGCCACCCCAGTATGGTAACTTATTATTCCAGGAATCCTCATATGAGTAAACCTATTGACTTCACTGATATTATAAATGTTGCCATCAACTTCACTGAGAGTAGAATCTGACCTAAAGAGCTATTTATAAAAAGACACATAGTACAACTCTAATTTAAGGTAACATAGAAAGATCCTGAGGATCTGACATGCCCACTGACATAAATGGCAATCAAAGAAGCTCAGCACATATGAAAAGAAGGTTATTCTTATTTAAATGCCTAACATTGAGCACTGAGGTTTAATGTTTTGGGCAGAAGTCCCAACAGATGATCCATAAATAAAAAAGTCTAGATCAAATAAAAATGTATGTTGCTATGTTATTTAACTCTGTTAAATAAATATTTATTATTGGGACTACATATCATTGAACTGCCTGTCTCTCTCATTTCACAGAGTCAGTTTGAGGCAGATGGTATAATTTTCTTTTAAACAGCATGAAACATCTGCAAGCTGGGCTGTCTGTGTCACAAGCTTGTATTTTCTTATTTCTATGGAACCCGACTCCTCCAAGGAGCACCCAAAATCCACATGAGGTTCTTGGGTACAGATGTTTACAAAGGGATCACTACCCTAGCAAATATATTTATGCAAACACATGTTGGCAGTTGGCTTCCTATCAGCTCCACATCAGAGGAGGGTGAATTTCTCCACCACAGGGATAGAATAACGTGCATGGGTAAAATGAACCTCATTGAAGTGGTTTGGGACAGAAAAAATTAAATGAGCTAGGCACTGCACCAAATATATTCTTTTTGGCCAAATAAAACCCCTTCCTAGAGTTCTATTATCTGAGATGAGAAAGATGTGGATTTGGGTTTAAGCATGTTTTGGAATTTGGAAAAATCCCTAAGACCATCAGTTAAATGCCTCAGTCAACAACCAGCATACTTTTAGTTTCTTTTCAAAGATGGAATCTGGAGACATTACTTGGATTTCCCATCAGAACAAAAATACATATAGCTCCATCTAGAGTAATCTTTAGATTACTAGATTTAAAGCATATATATGCAGTAATTATAACTAGAACAAAATAAAAAGTACATATAAATATATTTATAAGTGATCTTTCTGTATTTATACCAAATTGACCTGATACAAGATGTTAACAGACCTTATTAATGTCACATCTGGATATTCTGAGTGTTAGGATGTAGGAAAAATTGAAGTGGTAGCTCATCTAATCTAAAATATGCATATTATATATTACTGTATCATTAATTACTTCTTTATCTAAAGTTATCTCCATATGGATGTACATATGTACACATAAATGCACATGCACACAACCTCTAAATATAAGTTTATAACATTTTTAGAGTAATTGAGTTCCACCACAAAATAAAAAGAAAACAACTCTCCAGGCAGAAATGATCAGGGTCACTCCAGCATATTTTCAATGTCACTGAAAAAATACCAAGATAAAACAAATGTAAACCAGAAATTAAGTGAAATGTGAAATAGTAAAAGGATCGGTGTTCGTATATAGTAGCAAACACAAGACAGTAAAGTAGTTAGAGATCTTTCTAATTATCTTATCTTACCTCTTTCTATTCAAGGTGTCATTCTTTTATTATGAGCTTCCACGTGTCCTGTGATCAGCATAATTTTCCTGAATTCTATTCAGCTAAGACCCAGTTCCCAGGAGTTTTTTTTATGTATCTGAGGATGACAAAAGAAAATAATAAATAGCCACAAATAGAAACGTGCACTAAATTCTGCTATCTTCTCCCCACCCCACTAACACATGCAAACAAATGGACGTGCTGCCAAAGTGATCATCAGCAGGCACAACCCATGCTGGAACAGATTGTTTCTTCTACTAGTAGTAACGTAGAGAAGGACATGAGAAACTACAGGTCAGGAGGTACCCTTGCAATGGTTCTGACCCATCAAATCCAGCAGTAAGACTGATTACCAGGGATCCTGGTTTTCTCCGATTTAAAAACAAATCCCAATTTTCAGTTTTAAAAAAAGTGTGTATATATAGGAGCTATAAAAAGGTGGATTTTGGGTTACTTATTTTTAATTGAAAATTGGGTTTTTTTTAAAAATCAAAGAAAACCAGCATCCCTGTTGATTACAATGCATTAAGTGTAGGCATGAGTCTTTGTAAACTCAGAAATCTAGACTGTATGCTCTTCAGGGCAGGGATTGTGTCACTGAATGTCCATGTGCCTAGTGCATGTTCAGGCACTTTATAAATTTAAATAATAGAGCTTAAATAATTCTATATATAAATTTAATATATACCTTTAAATAAAAGAATTTAAATAATTCTTGGGGACTGAGCTAGATTACTTTGAGGTCTCCTCTATACTCTATTTTTATCACAAACATTAACATGCTTCAAGATCCAACACTAGTAATATATATAATAATACTTAATATTTCTATAGCTCTTCTCATTTTGAAAAAAAAAATAACCAGCAATCCTCATGGTATCCTAATGGAACAGATAGATATTATCTTACTTATTTTTCAGTCCTGGTCTGCAATAAAGGTTCTGGATACAGCAAGGGCTGCTCTGTGATTCCTGGGAATTTCTCATCTGTGGAGAAATCCTCGAGTGAAATAGAGCAGCTTTCACCCCTCTTTTCCTGCTTCCGCAGAGGATATGATGGGAGCAAAGGGTGGTGCTGAAATCTGGCTAATCTCCAGATACTCTGTCTTGCACCTGAGATCAAGAGCACAGAGAGTCAACAGAAAAGTGCCTTCTGAATATCTCACCTTCCATTTCCCAAAGTGCAGAATAGCCAGTACATATACACTACTTTTAAGTCTCTTTTGTTATTACCAATTATTTTGCTAAACATAACAGCATTATAGCTAATAGCCATCATTTTTATATAAATAAAGTACCTTATTGATTTGGGGGCAAAGCACATACACTATTTTCTGTACTAAGAGATTAAAAATCAATGTTGTAAATGGTTGCTCTGAGGTCAAAATAAGTTTCAGTTCAGCTCAACACTTGCCATAGAGTGGTTATCCACCCTACCACAGTGTAGCATTATGGTCTTGTAATTTATTTTCATAAGGAGCAAGTGACAAGCCAGCAGAGATTCCATCCCATTAATGAAATTACAACAGTGTAATGATTGTATTTAACTTGACATTGTTGATTACAGAAGGGTATGATAACTATTTGCTGTAAAAGCTGTCAGTGGATTTTGACAACATGGAAGGAAATGCAGTGTTCTGGTTGCAAATATGAATATAGATGTGTTATGTAAGAATTAGAAAAATTAATTTTGAAGTAGGGAATACAAGTCAGGAGGTTACAAAACTCATTAATCAGGTCTTGCACTTGCAGACTGGTGCAGGTCAACCCAATTAGTGCTCTTATCATTGCCCAACCCTCACTCCAAATAATTAACCCTTTTCATGCAAATTCATCACTTTGATAAAACATTGTATATGGTTTAGAGATCAAAGAGTTTCAGGCTCTCATTGCTGATGTAGATTTGATTCACAGGTGTCACTTTCGCATCACTTGGCCCTACAACTCCTTCTACACCCAAGACTCACCTTTCTTCATTCCTTCCCTTACTGCCCGCCTGCACTGTGTTCTTCTGTGCATGGCTACTGCATCTGCTCAATATATGCCAGACTCCCACCCATCCCCACACTCCTCATCCACATACATAAATGCTCCACCCCAGGTCCAGGAAGAAACAAAAAGCCCTTTTAACTAGGATTAAAAATCCAGAGGACAAAACTAGTTTGAGATTTCCAAGTTTTCATCCTGCACTGAGTGCCCCACAAGAGTGAGTCGATGTGTGGAATACAGTTCTTCAATTCACTGGTCTCTCTCCTACAATTCCTTTCAAGTGTTTTTCAAGCTAAAGGATGGCCTTTACTAAATATTCCAGATAGAGGAAACCACCCATCTGGAAGCTACATTGGCAGTAATGGAAGTAATTACCAATCGGCATCTGGAAGTAATTGTCTTTAACACTTAATATCTGTAGATCTCAAAGCAAAAGTAAACAAGAAAAATGATTCCCATTTTACAGATGGAAAAATCTGTGGCACAGTTGAGAGCTGAAGTTACTTCCATGGGGTCACACTGAGAGCAACTGGTAGAGCCAGAAATAGAACTAACATTTACTTTATTCTCAGGCTAGTGCCTGTGATGCACTTGACCCCAATACTTCCCCTAGTCCCCACCTGCATAAGGTATCTACTGTTCACTGTTTCACTAAAAAGCCTTCAGCTATATAGATGTCAGCTATATTTGCAAGCCCTGGATATATTACAATTTAATATAAACTAAACTGGAACACTGCACTTCAATTCATCATAAATGTTTCAATCAACTGTTTTTTTAATTATTTGGTCCAAATATATATTTCTATCTTTTTTAAACATGTAAAGGATCATATTGGTAGAGAGTAAAGGACTTCAAAGGAGCTCTCTTCTCTACTAGCAGTGAATCAAAAAAACCCAAAGAAGTGAAATTACACTGATTCTCTTACCCAACAAACTCTTTAATGCTAATTTCAGCATTCTGAATCTTTCAGCTGAGAAATGAGCATCCTCCCATATCCTGTGGCTATTCTATGCATCCTGATATGTGCCTGTTCCACATAGACCTTGGCATTTAGATGGCACTCATGCATATCTATGATCTAGCAAAACAACCAGGAATTTCCAGTATGGTTGCAGGGATTTAGCTATTTATGAGTGTAAATTCCTACCTGCAGAACTTAAGTTACAGCTTTCTTAGAAAAAGCATGGGGGTTTCCAGAGCAATACAATTAAAATTAAAATACATTACAAGACACTAACAAAGCTATATTTGCATTCTTACCACAGCTTTTACTTTTGGAAGGAAAAGTGTAATATTTCTAAAGCCCTTTAAATATGCACCAGAACTGTAAGTTTAATGTACACTTTGAGTCAGACCCTGAATGCCTTTCTCACTCCAAACTGCTATTAACTTTATTGCCTAGTTCAGTGGGCCAGTACTGAGGATCCATCTTGGGGCCAGATTCTCAGCTGCATTGATTTTACATCTGGTGCTGATGTGGAGAGTGGGCTGGCAAGAAGAAGGAAATCTGGCTCTAAGCCACTCTTCTGCTGGGGGACTGTTTTAAAGTATGTGAGATGTGGCAGTCTATTGATATTAGAAGGAGTACAGTGTACTCTGTCCCATTCATGGCTCACAAACCACAACTCTTCCCTAGACTTTCTGTACAGCTGGCACAGAGATTCCCTTCATCTCAAGGTATTCTCAGCATCCATGGCAGATATGTTCCTGCTTTACTCTACTCATCTATGCTAACAACAATGCAAAGGGCGCTGATTTGGGACAAAGAAACTGACCTTGAGCTTTTACTCAGCTGTATTCTAGTGGATATCAGTGGAAGTTTGACCTGAGTAGGAACTAAGGAAAAAAGGTGATAAAAGCTATCAGAGTGTGTTTTTGTGTAAGTTAGCAATCTTAGACCTTTTCTACGTGTCTCCCTGGTGAGTCTGGAACCACTGCCAAGAAATAAGCTCTGCCCACTCTCTCCCACTCCATGTTGCTCCCACATCTGGTAATTAGGCTGCATAGTGGCATAGAGTGGTACTCTCAGGGTCTCCTGAGATATGCTTCTGACAAAACCCTGGATGTTGGGGTGCTCCCAGAGATACACCCTGGGTTTGTATAAACTTGTTGGTCCCCCCACTCCATTGACTGGGTATGCCCAGGTTATTCATTTGCCCAGAAATCATGAATTACCTCTGGCACTTCAGTCAACTAGCAGAAAAAACCAGGAGGCTAAATTATTACAAGGAAAGAAAATCTGATCAAATGCTTTGACAACAGAATATGGTCAAACAGAATTGACAAAAACTGCCAAAATCTTTATTCTATTTTCAGACTACCACCTGGCCCTCAAAATTTCTATGAAAACCCCACAGGGTCAGTCTCCCCCCAGTCACAGCCAGCTCCCTTTACCTGGGACCTCCAGTCCCCCTCTTCACAGGAAGCCCTCTCCTAACTGTCCCTCCTTCCAGGCCTCCCCCCGCCACCGACCTTCAGTGGAGCCCAAGAATCCTTTTGAGTCTGCCTGCGGCTCCATGACAATACTCTCATAACCAGTCCCTTTTTTCCAATGTTTTTACTTAATATTTTGACATTGTTATGATTTTTACTGAATAAGTTAGATGCCCACACACCTGAAGAAGCAGTTGCACTAACAGATATGTAAGCAGAGAAGAACACAGTTGTTTTCTAATGTGTGAGGATCAAGACAGATGTTCCTAAGCATCTGATTCATTGTAATCTATCTAAGTACAACCATGGTACATAGAAAATTTTGCCTTTATCTCCCTTCCTACAGGTAACGTCTATGGAGATTGGCTTCACTCTTCACATAAGACTTCAGGGCATAATATTGACTCTAGTCAGCCCCCAACCTCCTTCACAGTAAATTCCTCCTTCATATCAAACATCTTATTTGTAAACAATATAGCTTCCAAAAATCACGTATTTCAGCTATTTCAGTTAGAATCCGTTAATTTGTGATAGTTAATAAAAATACTCAGCTTGATTTTTTAAAAACTTTTGGCATGTATGCAGTTATACCAGTGTTTTGCTTTTCATACAGGAATAAGCTGTACCATTATTAGACCACTCGGTATCCATACCAGGTGGGCTGTACCAGTATGCTTAACTGTGCCAGAGTAGTTACACAGTGTTACACCTTGTGTTTACAGAGAAGGCCTCAGTATCCACTAATCAGCCAGATTTCCAGAACTCAAGTCCCCTGGCTGCAGTTATTTGCCCCATATTTGTTGCCCCTTCTTACCAGAGACAGGCTGGGGAGCAGAGTAATTGAGGCATTTTTTAAGGATCCAAAGACTTGCTCCAGGCTGACATGATCCTGTCCTTAATCAAGGCAGCCATAAATAAAATAGATACTCAAACATCTGGGCTAGTGCACCCTAGCCATGCTAGCCTGATGGACCATATCAGCTTGGGCAAACCTTTGACCTGTCAGGGATATTGCTCTGTTTTCCAAAAGTTTACTTCAAGACAACCCTTCCTTCCAGTACATGCAGGATGTTATCCCCTCGGTGAGAAAGGCTCACTGACTTGAAAGGGTTTTGGATCACATCTAAGTCCTGTTCCTTCAGGCTGGCTAAAGAAGGCAACAGTGAATGATCTGCACTGTGAAGGTCTGTCTTAACAGCAGTAAGGCCAACCAGAATTAAAAGGCAATATGTTTTAAAAGTGCATACCATAAACACAATACAAAAAACCCTAAGAAAAAGCAATAATAAACAAATAAGACCTAACAAATGTAAACTTAGCCTAGGACTTTCTATATAATAGCAGGAGACTCTAAATAAACTGTACAGCATATATACCCTTCTAAATCATGAGTTTCCAAGAAAATATCAGTCATCTTAAAGCTCTTAGGTTAGGGAGATTTATAGTGATAACAATAGCAGTAGTTTATTTGAGACAATTTATCAAAATTCTAGCACTTATAAGTCCTCTGTGGAAACTGCAAATTTAAGAAGTCAAGGGCTAAATATTCAAGAGTATGCTCGCAATGTATATATGTACAGTAAATTTCAGCTATGTGTTTCATTATAGTGGTGCCTCATAGCTTTTAAGGGGTTTACAACTTAGCCATAATTATTCATTATGGGGTAAAATTTGGCATAAGAAGTATGCTTTTCCATTCCCCATTCTTCTTAACAGAAAGTTACTTGCTTGGGGCTCAATTCTGCATTCCGTGCACATTCAATACTCTTACTTCATTTTCAGATGTACAAGCCACACAGGTTTGGTTTTTTTCATTTCATAATTTTAGTAATGCATTTCTTAAATATTAATGCAATCCTGCCTGTGTAAAATTGCTGATCTTTCATTAATCCGGTCTTCATGGTGCATTCAGTCTCAGATGGCAAAAATGTATGCAGCATTAAGACAGCTAATATTTCCACTGCAGTCAATGCAAATCATGATCTTGGGGCTAAAATTCATCACTCATAATCAGGTAGTTGAGGTTCTGCTCTAAGCTCCTCCAGAAATTTCCTTTGTGTTATCTTGAAGGCTTATATAACTCAGTTTCCCTATCTATACAACAGTTCTTTACTTACAAGTGTTGTAAAGCTTAATTCATTGCAGCTTTGCCATAAGCCCTGAAGAAGCATAACTAATAGGTTATGCCCAGAAGTAAACAGAAATTCAAATTGTGTCTCAGTCACAATTTGGCTCCTAATTCCTGACCTGCTCTGGGACAGGACTAATCTGTGCCAGGGCTATACTTGCCCTGGCATACCAGCTCAGCTGTAAGGGTGCACATTGATGAGGCAGGGTCAAGGGTCCACCTACACAGCACAGCAAGGAAAGTAGTAATTGTATTCAAAATTGCTTTTACCAATCAATATTGGATCCATGAAAATGAACCTACCCATAGATATTCCAGCAGCAAGGGGCTTTTTCTGTGCAGGCGCCAGGTGACAAGGGGCTGCACCAGAACTGAGCAGCAAGGAGCTGTGCCTGCACAAGAGCTGGGAGAAGCAGCAGAGGCTGGGTCAAAACACTGGCCTGTCCCAGACCTGAGTCAGGTTGTTCCAGCCCATGGCTCCAAAATGTTGTGAGCCACAGGCCTAACCTACTCAAAGGAGTGAAGAGGCTTGTTATGCCCTCTTGTTCCCCTTTGCAAGAGTGTAGTTGTTGAGGTCACAACCTGGCATCTAATATCTGCAATGCACTTTGAGACAATTTTGTGAGAAATCCATGGGGACCATGTAAACCAGGGGTGTCAAACATAAGGCCCATGGGCCAGATCCAGTCCATGAAGCCATATGATGACAAGCCACATGCAGCAGGGAGAGCCACTCTGGAACAGTCTGGACCTGGCACAGTACCCCACTAGACCAGCCATGCATGCTGGCTCCAGAGCCAGTCTGGATTGGCCCCAGGCAATCTGTGCATGCCAGAGCCCCATGCCAGCCCCCTGTGCTGCATGCAATGCCCAATCCAGCCCATGTGCCAGCCCCATTCTGGGGCTTGTGCTGCCTGAAGTGTGCAGGCTTAACACAGCACCACAGGAACTGCATGCAGTCCCCACTGGACTGGCCCTGCATGCTGGCTCTGGCATGGTCCAATCCAGCTGCAAGATCCTTTTGAGGGTTCCATGTAATATCGCTATGGTCAGGTATGCAAACAGCTACACATTATTTACAAGATAAACCCAGAGATTTCAAGTGAAATTCCATACATCCTAACCTATTTTGGCTTTCTGAGTTGTTTGCAACAGAAGAATTGCTCTATTATTTTTCCATACTCAAAAAACAAGTGACAGCTAAGAGATGTCATTTTCTGAAAGGTGGTTTGAGTCTAATAAGGGGTACCATGAGACTAAAAAGTTGAGAATCACTGTTGTGGACAAACATAAATGTAAAGAATTATTATAAGCATTATAAGCATTACAATCTAATATACAACACTTTGTGGGGATTCAAGATCTACATCTTGTAGTTTGTAAGCTACACCCACCTCTAGTGAATACTATGTATACAAAATAAAGTGGCCATTATCTATAACATTATCACTTATATATTATCAATACTATCCACAATATCACTAAAAAAGTGAATAAAAAGTCTGGCTGTCAGTAAAAAGTTTGCAGATAGTAAAAAAAATTGCCTTGGGTTGGTAACTCTGTTAGACATGATTATTGGTGCACAATCAGTGATGCCCTAAGACAACTACATTATTTCATTTCCAAGATTTGGCCCATGCATCATGGAAGTGAGTAGGCAAACTATGCTTCATGGTGGTGCTCTGAGTGTCGTGTGGAGGTAATGCAGGCAGTAATGACTAATCTGTACATGGAAAGAACAGATTTTGGCAGTACACTCAATATCTAATAAGCTAAATCTCACAATTAAGCACATACATACAGATGCACAATACAGAAGAAAAAACTGCACACACAAGTCAGTGGGCCTTTTTATAAACTGAGTTAAAGTTACTTTAAAACTGATATACTAACGTTACTTTTAAACTAACAAATGCTAGGGAAGTTAGTTAAGCCTGAGACCTTGTCATTCTTCCATCTATTTGTGCTCTACAATTTTGCAGCATACATATATATGTCATGAATTATATGCTCACTCATGCTGTAGACATTCATTCAATACCTAGGAACAAAAAGCTGGAGTTTGAATGGACTTTCAGCCTTACATCTGAATTTCCCATCTTTAAATAGTTTCAGCACAGGCCAGAATGCTGTTATAACATTTGTTTCTATATTTAAAGAAGCCATATATTTTGCCACTGAAAAGTCACTAAAACTATATTAATTGCTTACAATCTAACATATTGCAGCTACAACTGTTACCTTTGCATAACAGACTCTGTATATCAAATCAGGATAAGTGGTAACCCTAGAGAACCATAGTAATTTAACTAAACTTCTCTGTCTAAATTCAGTCAAGACTCACTGGGTCTCCGAAGTAGAAAAACATAAAGTATAAATGGAATGTAACCCTGTGGGGTTAGAATGTGAAACAAAAACTCATTGGGTTTCTAGTCATTTATGCTCCATAGTATGTAACCCTGGAGAACCAATAAATGCAGGTGGGGCACAAAAGTTATGGATTCACCTTAAAATGGTGCACTTTTTCTATAATTTCTACTAAACCCAATATTGTTTTCTTCACAAATAATTTGTTAAACAAAGTTTTCATGGTTTATACTCCCAAGATCTGATTAAGATGAAGCTTACAAGTTAATTCAAGAGCTAGTAAAAATAAAAAATAGGGTCAAGATTCTTAGCCAGTAAAAATCAGTTAACACCTGCAATGATTACAAAACATTCTCATTGCTTAAAATTGATGGGATGAATCTGGTATTATGAATATGGATTTTGTAGATGGAAATACATGTCACAAGTATTAGAACGGAAATGATGTATTAAATTACTTAGTTTATCCCTGCACAGCAGACTACTTCCATATTGTAACTTTAGATTCTAGTGTGCTCTGCTCTAGTTTTAAAAGTCTTTGACCCAGCAAGAATATTCCACTCCCTAACACATCTCACTATTACCTTAAACTTTCCTTTTCTTACTGTTATCCAATTACTTCTAGCTTTGCCTTGTACTATCTGAAGTAATTCTCATCCTCCTCAGTGTTGCTGCTCTCCAAAACCTTTTTATTACATTTGATTAAGTTTGAAAGGAAGAGAAAAAAGGAACTGATCACTTATCCCTTTATACTCCACCTGCCATTAATTTTAAATGAGACACCAGTTATTCATTTCCCATTAATGTATTGTGACAAAGAAGGCATGTAAGGCAAGGGGTCCAACTGTAATCAAACTTACACTGAAATAAATCATAAGTGACGCCATTAAATGAATATAGGCTTCCCCATCCCCCAACCCTGGTCTACAACATAGCTTTAAAAACATTAGCCATTTATCCATTTTCTTCATTACACAAATGGGGAATGAATGCACAAGGTAGTAAGTCATTTATCCCAGGTCACACAGAAAGTCTGTGACAGAGCAAAGAATTGCACCCATAGGTGGTATCCCCATGAGCAGGGGTGTGTGGTTGCCATGGGGAAAAAGTAGTGGCACAAATTTGTGCCACTGCTTTTTGCTCCAGTGCATGCCCCTGCACACAGGGTTAGCACAGGGAAAAATACTTCAGGTGGTGGTAGGGGAGGCTGGGGCTAGTACCTGGACTGGCCCCAACAGCCTTACCTGGAGTCCTGGGGGCCTCCTGGGGCTCCAGTGGTGGTGACCTGGGTGCAGGGAGCCTGGCTGGCACCTGGAGCTTGTCTCTGGCTAGCTGGGCTCTGGTTTCAGACAGCAGACACTGCTGCCATGTGTGCCACCCCACTTTTTTTCCACATGCTTGTTTGATACTGGGATTTCCTGGTATCTAAATTTGGCAAAGAACCAAATCATGTGTGTGTGGGGTGCATTATGTGGTACCTCAAAAGCCTTTGAGGCACCACAAAATGCATATGCATGCTTGTGTGGATGCAGCAATATTGCCTAAATCCTGAGTTAACAGCCTAAACAGTGAATTATGTTTTCTCTCAACTTAATGAGCATTAAAAGGCTTGTTAATCATATTAAACTAACTTGATTGAGATAACTGGATTGAAACATACACCTTTTACATCCATCAAGTCAGGGCTTAAGTGATATCAGGTAATATTCGAGCTCTGCCACAAACTTCCTAAATTATCTTGGGCAAGTCATGTAACTGTTTTTGTACCTCCTTTTCCTACATCCTGTCTTTACAACAGTATTCCAAGACCTTCTTACTTTTTGACTGTAAAAAAGATCCTTGGGTTCAGTCCTCCTTTGTGAGGTGTGAGCCTAACTCAATGGCCCTTCATCTTCCATTCCCCAAAATACTAAGGAACTAGTAATCTATCTCCCCAGTGTGCTATCCTACTATTTGTTATTGGCTCTGGATAGCTAAGGGATACTTGTAGGTACGTTATTATGAATACAGCATAACACCACTGTCGTTAATGTAATTAAAAGTCTGTTCATGTTCACATACCCAGAAATTCAGTAGGAACTACTGTTACCTGCAACAAGAGATTCAGGTCCCTCCTTGTACAAATAGATACTGAAAGTTCTTTAACTTGACAAAGAAAAAAAAATGCCTATGGATTTTGCATTTCAATGTATAGGAATTCCCTAAAACGGTGAGAAACAATCAGGAACAAGTCAGGATGCCCCTACGTAGGGGAACTGAAAGGGGACCAAAATATAATTTTTTAAATGTTCTGTTTTTAAACTCTTTTCTGATGCATACGGATGGCCAAAATAGTGTTTTAGTTCTCACGATTTTTCCCCCACTTCTTTTTTTTTCTTAGAAATATCAGGAATGTCAACTCCGATCTTCTCTGTTTCTTCTGCAGGACTTGATGGATGTGAGGATAAATATTTCAGAACTAAGTGAAGCAAGTAAACAAAAGCAAAAAAATCTACAAAAAGGCCAGAGTCTGCCACTGCTACTCACATCTGACTCCTAGATTTGTTCCATCATAATCAATGCAATTGGCTGGTGAATAAGGTACAGTTTAGCATGAACATGAATTTGGCCCATTTAGTCCCTGTGGTTTTTCTCCCTTTCAAGTGTTTAATTTGTTGCTCTCAATTCTTATGATGTCATCTTTTTAACTCATTATGCAGAAGTAACTGAACCTGATTTTTCTGCTGTAGAAACAGGGGGAAAAAGAGAGAGAATTAAAAGTATAACTTGCAGGCTGTCTTTCTGCATCATAAAGAAGCAAATAAAGTACAAGACCGTTTCTTTTTTCCCTTTCCTTTTACAGGTCACATTCAGGAATTTAAGTAAGTTTTGTTCAGGGTTATTAATTTTCAATGAGATTTTAAATAAAATATTGATGCTATTAGCTCTGATGGAACTACTTACATCCACAGAAGAATTAAATATGTTAGTCTTTGCAGGATCAAGCCTTAACTAAGACTTGTCTAAATTTAAAAGTTAATTTGGATTATGGTATGAATTTAAAGTGTTAGAGCTACTCCTGAATAACAACATGTGTGGACACACTTTTAGTATTCCATTGTTTTATTTATTAAAAAAGAGAGAGTGCTTTATTCCTCTTTAACTTAATCCATTTCCAGTGAATAAGAATTCCTGAATAACTCATTTATGAGCAGTCTTTTAAGTTCAGATCCTCAAAGGCATCTTGGTATTCTCAGTGGAGGAACCTAAATACCTTTGAGAATCTGGACCCCTGTCTTTTATTAGCCTCCCCTGTAAAGATTTAGCAGCCATTTTATTGGAAAATTAAAACCCACATTACCCATTCAAAGTCAATTTTACTTCCGAACTACATTATACAAACTAAAATCCTATATAATGATTTCCAAAA
This sequence comes from Alligator sinensis, assembly GCF_000455745.1. Classification (NCBI taxonomy): domain Eukaryota; kingdom Metazoa; phylum Chordata; order Crocodylia; family Alligatoridae; genus Alligator; species Alligator sinensis. The sequence goes on along the minus strand of NW_005842150.1, from coordinate 548,308 downwards.
ACAAAAACACTTTCACACACAAAAACATTTTGTCTTTGGGGCTATGTATAATGTTAAGAAAGCATATAGCCATTTTAAGATTGAGACTGATGCTGTTCCTATCCATGATTTTTTACATACATAAGCATAAGCATGAAGCATAAAATGGTGACTAAATATATTGGGGAAAAATATCACCCAATCAGACAAAATATCCACCCAGGATACATTTTTTTAAAGCTTCCTATATTTCAGTGCTGTGTGGTTGTAATTCAATACAATTTACTAAAATTAGGTATGTTTGCAATGTTATTATCATGTTTTCAGAAGCATAGAAGCAGGAAAAAAATGAGTATCTACACTGATGGAAAAGCATCAGTTGAGAAGTGATAGGAAGCACTGTCAAGTAAAGGGGTTTCTGCCCTCTCCCCTCCCCACCACACACTTCTTCTCTTGGGAGCTCAGGTTCTTCCTCCTTATCTTCAATCCTGGTCATAGGGAATGGGCAGTTTCTAAAGGACTGGGTCATGTGGAGTCATTCCCATCACTTCAACTGGGGCTAAGCCTGTGACTTGCCACAGGGCAGAGAGTTGTCTTTGAGTGATAACATCCAAAGGGAAGTGCAAGAGTACCTGGTTCTTTTACTTCACTGACAGTTTTTTAAAACCTTTCTCTGTCACAGGAATGATATGACAACATACTACAGCACTCATGGGAGCTTTTAATGACCTCCTCTCTTTATAGGAAATCAGAGAGAAATACATGTGGGAAGTTAGGATGCATGGGGGGCGGGGAACGCAGGATGGTATCATGGACAGGTGACACAGCATCTACTTAAGTCTTTTGTCTCTAAATTTACCCATTGTTTCTATTATCTATCTAGCTTCAATTGTGGGAGCAATAGTGAGAGAGCTAGTATCCGTGATACAGGGGTATAGGTTGTAGCCGTGTTGGTCTATTTTAGTTGGTCTAATAAAAGATATCAGATTTCCCCAAAGAACCTTGTCTGCCTAGTATCCATGAGACATACAAAAAACTAGAACTCTTCGTTCCAAAATGATACCTTTTATTAGACCAGCTGGGAAATGGCAAGAAAATTGTACTTTTCTGCAAGCTTTTGGGATCAAAGTCCCTTTGTCAGGTTCTGGGAAAAGTATAGATGGTACAAGATGGTAAAAAGTCCCCATAGGTAGGAAATAAATTTCATTTTTGCACAGAGGGAACTGAGGATGGAAGGCTGTTGCTCTGGGTCCGTGAGAGTGTCTTTGTGAGCTAGTATCCGTGAGGGCACTTGTCTACGCTAATGACTGTCACTGCTACCACCAACAGAGCTGAACTGAGGCCCCAGTGTTTGGAAATGTTAGGGTTGTTTACACAGGGGCACACAGGAAAATTGAGGCAGCTAAAGAGGAGTATTAAACTACAGTGATGGCAAAGCAGTTTATTCCTAAATGAAAGAAGCCACATGGGGTTGAATGCACTTAAGTTATGAGCCTGCTCTGACTTCACACCTTCCCTGGATTCCCCTTAGCTTGCCTGAGTGTCTTCAGAATGAGAGTAGGGGGAACAGATCTCCTGTAAAGAAACCTAAGGGGGGCATGTCACGGGGAGGAGTTCCCTGGCTTGCAAGAAATGGGCACAAGGACTTTGGATGTCTCAGGAAGCAGGCCTGAGAGAAATCAACACAAATGAAGGAAGTCTTATGGGGAAAATGGGTGTCTTTATTTGGCCTGCACAGAAGGCACAGTGTAGAGACTGGCCTCCTCAATTGCTTCCAAAACATGATCTTGTCCTCTTAGTGGGAGAAAACCATCCATCAGCAGCTTCCTACAAACCACCCCGAGAGCAGTGCAGGGTTGTACTTCCTCTTGCATACAACTTAATCTGATAATGATGGAGTTTTACTAATCGCGGTTTGAATACACTGAGGGCACACGACAGCTCCCTTCCACGGGCATGAGACAGGGCTCTTCGGGCACTCCGCAGGGCGGACCTCCAGAAAGCCAGAGCAGGAGAACGAGGAAAGAAACTGAAGCCACAACAAGAAGCGGGAGGCGAGGTTTGCTTTGCCCGCACATACTTCCTCGCTTCCAGCTTGCCTCGGGTCTGCGAGAAGCCAATCGAGAAGAGCTGAGCGAGTAATAACGGAGCGGGGAGGATGAAGCACGAGGATTTTATTATAAGCGCGCCGTGGCGCGGGGCCCCGCGAAGGAGACGATCCCCGCCGCTCGCCCACGCCGCTCTAGCGAAGGGGCCTGAAAGAAACGAGCTCCAACTTTCTCCCTCGGCCCGCACGGCTC
>NW_005842150.1:544380-545499 GCF_000455745.1 Alligator sinensis | reverse complement strand
TCCCGCGCAGCACAGAGAGGAGCAGCGGACCCCGCGGCACGTTTTATTTACAAGGAAGCAGCCCGGGGCCGGGTACACTATGTACAGACATCTGTCCCCCTCCGACAAGGCAGAGCTTGTGCAAGTGAGCAGCATCCTCGGGCGCCAGCCCGACAGTCCGCGCAGAGGCAGGTATCAGCTGTCGGAGTCCAAATCGCTTCTCGCTTCCTCCGGCCGCTTCTCCGGGGAAGTTTTGCTCGCTTTACTCCACTTCTGGGCGTTCTCCGACTCCTCCGAAGAGGATCGCTTTTGCCGCCTCCATTTCGCCCGGCGGTTCTTGAACCAAACCTGCCCCGTAAGAGAGCAAATCATGAGCAGTCCCGCACCAAACACCCCCCGCAAAGCACCCCGCGCCGCGGCCGGTCTCCAGGGAACCCCCCGCCAGACCGGGCGGTCGCTCCGGGCCAGTCCGTCCCGCACCGAGCAGTCGCCTGCACAAAGGCACCTTTTTAAGGCTTGACCCCCCCGAGTTGAGTTGCTCGCCCCGGCCCCGCGGTGTCCGCAGCTGCGCGGCTCTCAAACACGCGGGGTGTGTGGGTGTGGGTGTGGGGAGAAATACCTCCACTTTCTCCTCTCTTAAATGCACCCGCCTGGCCAGCTGCTCCCTGGTGCCCACGTCCGGGTATTTCGTTTCCTGGAAGAGGTTTTCCAAGGCTTCCAGCTGCTCGTCCGTAAAGATGGTCCGGTGCCTCCTTTTCCTCCGGCAGTGCAGCTGGTTGAGCAGCTGCAGCTCGGTCCGGGACAAGGTGCCCACGTTCATGTAGGGCAGCATCTGGTGGGGCACAGGGGACATCAGGACCGAGCCGGTGCCCTCGTAGCCTAGAGGGAGAGAAGACACCAGCCCCGTTTGCAGCGGCCCGCGGGGGAGCAGCGCCTCGCCCGCCCTTCCCCGCGCACCCTCCCCGGAGTGGCCCGGCGCAAGGAGAAGCGGGCGGGGGTGGGGGCACGGGCCCTAGCTGGAAGGGAGGCGGTGTCACCAGGGCAGGATGTCGCCGGGCTTCGGCCACTCGGGAGCCCCGATCGCCGCGCTGCCCCAGGAGGGAGCCGGGCCGGGCCGGGCCGGGCCGGGGAGCCGCTTCT
>NW_005842150.1:542677-544128 GCF_000455745.1 Alligator sinensis | reverse complement strand
TGGTGCCTTTGGGCGAAACTTCCCGCGCGTTTCCAGGCGCGAGCGGGAGCGGGAGCGGGAGCGGGCGGGCGATCGGGCGCCGGCAGCGAGCGAGCGTGCGCCACCGGCCCTCCCTCCTCCTCCCTCCCGGTCCCCCCTGCTCAGCCCAGACGGCTGCTCGGAGTAGGAGCCATCTGAACCTCTTCCCTGTTTTATACCCAGGCGACGTCATCCTGGCCTGAGTTCCCGGGAACATGCAGACGACAAACACAACCGGAGTTGAGTTTTCCTGCGGGGGAGGGGGGAGGAAGGGTCACAGTGGGGGCCGCACAAAGGAGCGAAAGGAGCCCGGGCTGTGGATTGAGAATTAATGAAATTAACTTAATCCTCGCCATTACTGGCTTTTTTTTTTCAGAGGCCCCAGATTGAGGCTTGATCTCCAGCAGCGGCTAATTGCCCGGGTTAATCTGATTAATGCCACTGCGGGGCCGCGTTTAGCAGCTCCTCGCCTGTCCGCCCCGCACCTCCTCTCCCGCGCGGCGCGATCCTCTGCCTCCAGCCGAGCCGCAGGATTTCGGTCGGGAACAGGGCCCGGCCCCGCGCAGACAGCGCTTCCTGCGGGGCAGGTTCTGGTTTTCAAGAACTCCCCAGTATTTCCCAGCCGCGTCTCGAGCAGCAATTTCAGCACCTGGGGGCGGGGGGTTCCCCCCTAACATTTCAATTCAGGGCAGATGTCAGGGTTTTACCAGGCTGGCTCTGAGCTCGGCAACAGCCTCTGCTCTAGAAGTCAGGCTCCAGGGCGGAGGCTCAGACTTGCTTTATCACGATTATATTACGAGTTATTATTATTATTATTATTATTATTATTATTATTATTATTATTATTATTATATTTACTGCTGTCATTATTGTTGTTATTATTATTGCTTTTTCTTCCCCAGGAACGACTCCTTTCCTTCCCAGCCTGATGCGCGGCAGGGAGACGTGTGTCCGCGGCGGTGATTAGCGGGCCGCGCGCTCGGTCACGGCCGCCGCGGGGAATCCACAGGAGGCGAGTGAGCGCGATCAGCCCGTCTGCCCCGGGGAGCCGCCCGCACGGCATGCAAACAAGCCATTAGGAGCTGGAGACGAGGGACAAATGATTTTTTTGCTCAACAAAGGCCGCGCTCGTTAAGGCTAACGAGAGGCTTCCTCGCCTGCCTGCCCCCTCCCCCAGTGCCCCGAGGAGCCGCCAAGTGCCTGCGCCAGGGACCGGGCCCCCGCGAGCATCCCCCAGCGCAGGTGCCGGAGCGGCTCGAGCACACGCCGGAGAGCGGCTCCTTCCCTCTGCTGCAGCGCAGCCGCTTGCACTTCGTGTCCTGGCATTGAGCCCCAGGGTCCTGCAGCCCTCGCGGCGCACGGGGAGGTGAAGCCATGATGTGACAGGGGCCAAACAAGCCAGTCCCGTGTCCCCGCGTCCCCCCCCCCGGGCG
>NW_005842150.1:541266-542646 GCF_000455745.1 Alligator sinensis | reverse complement strand
TCGGGTCCAGGCCGGGGCACCGCTGCATGCCGCCGCGGTGGGCGATCGGCGGGGACGCAGCGAGACGAACCACCCGGTGCGGGACAGGTCTCACGGATGCGGGACGCCTTCAACTAACTCTTGGGTGGCGTCCGCGCAGCGAAGCGGGTCCCCCCTGGGTCCCAGCGAGCACTCGAGAGCGGGGATGGGCGACACCGCTGAAATGCTGCGCTACGGAGCGGCCCGGAGTAACGTGCCCGGCGAGCTCCGCGAGAGCTTTGCGAGCCCTTCTACCTCGGCACCGACCAGCCCTGCTGGGGACCCTCCCTAGCTCCAGCTGCAGGCAGGCAGTCTAATTAGTATAATTAATGATCCCCCTTCCCAATCCTCCCCCCAGCATAAAACAATTAATTCCCACAAAGTTACACTAGTGCCTGAAAGGGATCCTTCCTTTTAAGGTCAGCATTACGGTGATTTTGTATGCACTTTAACTGCTCGAATAATGATGTCAGTGCCTCTTCTGCCCGATCCCTCTAGGAGAGATACAGAGGCAGAAAATTAATGAATTCCGGGAAATCACACAGGAGCCGCAACACCACAGTAAAGAATTTTTTTTTTTTCTCTTCAATGATAGCCAGGCTTTTAAATCCTGTTAAACTTTACAATCCTCTACTCAGTAGGGCGGTATTATCAGATTTTTCTTCGCGAGATGACATAATTACACGATAATAACAATAATAATAATGCATATTGTTTATTATTATTATTATTATTTTACAAGTCAGTCTTAGGGTTCCCAGAATAATTTAATGTCAAGAGCCTGATTCCCGACTCCCTTCTCAACTCGCCTGCGACCCCTCTCTAGGAAGTTGCTTAGCTGGACGCGGTTGTGCGGGGCTGTCGCGGACCGGCCGCACTTTGGTGAACTCCCCGCAGCACCTGGCCCCTGCTGGACGGCGGCGGAGGGAGGAGAGCAGAGCAGAGCCGCGTTCCCCGTCCCCTCCGCGCTAAGTTACAAATGTAATCACGCGTTAAACAAACAATCAGTTGTCAGACGTAGTCAGAATGAAATTGGAATAACAAATGAAACTCAAGCAAATTGTGCTGCATCGTGTTGCTAAGCGATTGTTTGTTACTACAGCATAGTCACAGCATGGGCTGAAACACACATCTAAAGAGGAGTACAGTAACGGGCAGACCAAGCTGTTAGATCTGAAATAAAGTAAACACTGCATTGATTTTCAATATTATTACCCAAACACGATTTCCTACAAAGCAATCACCATGCAGAAGTCTGGGGGAAAGTGCTTGTTGAGAAGGCAGTCATTTTTTATAATATTCCTCATTTTAACATATTAAAGAATAGATCAGCGGATTTAAAATGCATCGAATTTCCTGCGT
>NW_005842150.1:486266-538766 GCF_000455745.1 Alligator sinensis | reverse complement strand
TAGAAAATAGTGGGTGACTCAGTTTTAAGTCTCCTTAACCTAAAATTATTTTGCATGTGTATAAATCCACCAAGCTACTGAATAAATCTATTTATTACTAATATATCTGTCTCACATAAATAAACCTCTTAATGTTGATTGGATGGATAAGTCTAACCCAGTGCTAGACAGAACAGGACCTGGATAGCTGCCTGGTGCCAGACAGCTCAATATGTTTATTTCCTGTGTGCTTTAGCTGAGGCTAAGCTGAAGTTGGAAAAGGGTTTAAATGAACTATATAATTTCAATCTGTTACTGTAGTAAAATTCATATTTATTGTATATGTCAGGTTGTCATATACAGACTTCTCAAGATACACTGCCCCTTTTGTTAGCTTGCAGAGGTAGTTTTTTCAGAATTATAACAAGTCAACATAGACACATTTCCTTGTACACAATTCAGATGCTATAGCAATTTAAAAGCCCTTAATACGGATACAGTCTTATGTGAGGAAACAGAATCCCTCAAAGGTGTCCATAAATGTGAACAGAGGCAAAAGGTGTGGTTTTTTTAGCAAGTTTCATACAAACTCCAACACCATGCATTGTAGTTAACAAATAGAAAAGAGTATGTTTTGTGATATGTCAAAAAACCATTTTTTTCCCTTCCTCGTTTCATGTTTCACAGAAGTCCCACACATCTCTTCAAATGGGAATCTTTTCTTTTCTAATTACATATCTGGTTCAGGTGGACTGATGGGAAAACAATTAGGTCCAATACCGCACCCCCCGAGGTAAACAGGAGCAGGCCTTCGTTTTGTAGTTCATTTTGTTTCACCAAATATTAGCCCTGTAGTCTGAGCAAGATATTGTTTGAGAAACATTGTGGCCAAATGTTTTAAAACTAGTCTCTAAAGTAAAGTGAGACAATCCAAACTCTATTCTTTCTTCTACCACTAAATGTGTGTGATCTGATCTTGAACGCGTCATTCTGTGTTATGAAAAGCTACTATGCTAAAGGACCTAATTGTACTGGTCCATACAATTGAACCTTACCTTTTACATGAAACTGACCCATGCTTTGAAAGTGCTCCCAGACTGTACTACAACCCAAATTCAAAAACTCCCTACCAAGCTGAACAGCTTTGTTACCAATTCCCGCAGTGTGGTAGCTTCTCATAGGGTGGGTAAAGGTTAATTTAACCTTTGTGTAAGTCAGTTACGTATACTCTGGGAAAAGCTAATGCTAATTTCTTGTGGCACATATAGATTGAGTGCCAAACTGTACCAGTAATAGGCGCCTTGATCTTACTGAACAGTTTCCACAGCATCTTTTATGCCACTAAATAAGTAATTCTACTTCTGACTGCAATAGATTAGCCCTTAGTTCAATAATATTGGAAACATGGTTTGAGATCCTCAGATAACAAGCATTTTAAATGAGTTACTTTAGAGGTGCTGAACATCTTTACTTCCCAGAACCAGTTTCGAGATTGTGAGCAGTCAGCATTTATCAAGACTGTCCTGTACTTATTATATATGTCATTACCACATTTACTGCTTCATGGGATGAATTTGGAACACTTAATTTCCCTCTGAGGACAGCCGTAATCTACTCCATGATACCCATTTACTTGTACTTAAAGGTAGCTGTAAGAACAAAAATATTGGAAACAATGAAGCATAACAGAAGACACGCTATATAGCTATTGCTTTGACATCCACATTTTAAATATTATTGAAACTTATGTACATCAAGTTTATTTTTTTCGTCATCTTTGGGTTAAGATTTAGAAGTCTTTACTCAAGCCATGCTCCCATTCAAATCCATCAGGGCCAAAAGTCATGGAATATTTTCCACTGATTGCCATTAATTTGAATCAAAGCTCAGATTGTATTTACTATTTTAATATAACATGATACTGAAGAATAATATTCCTAGAGAGACATTAAGTATGCTCCATTCATACTATAAAAAAGTGTTTCATATAGGAAACTGTTGCACTAAGATAAAACATAGATCATTGCAAAAGGTGAAAAGTAAAAACTGGATGAATATAATTATAGTAGAAAAGCATGTAATAAGGAGCAGTGGATTTAATTAAGGAAAAAAGGAATTTAGCATTGACTGTTTTGCTTAGATGACATTTTGTGCTAATAAAGTGAATAACGTCACCATAATCAGTTTCAGTGACTGATGATGACTGGGTTGGATGTATAAAACAGAAACATCTAGTGAAATAACTGAGGTAGTGAAGTTGTTTCACTTAGCCAGTAACACTTTTGTCCTTAATCCAGGTCTCTAGTTTAAATCACACTACAGTGTCTGTCACCTTGATCACTGTTTTAGTTCTAATTTATGTATTTAGGGAAAAATAGTCTGTTCATAGTAATGGTAGTTTAGGGAATTGAATGCAAGTTCCAAACATTGGACAGCTGACGTAAAAAGCTAGGTCTACATGATATCATATTTTTTACATTATTCCCTAAGGCTTTTTTTTTCCACTTGTAATGTTAGTAGGCTTAAGAGTTTTGATAACTCTCCTGAAAGTTAGCACAAAATTTGTAAGTTGCAATCATCTTAAATCTTTAAACTAACATAATTAAAGTCCATTTCCCCCCTACAATGCCAGGATTCTGGAATTACTTGAATCCAACCATATATTTCAAATATATTTGTGGTTTTGCACTTCATAGATTTTTAAAGGCAATGTTAAAAAGGGGTACTCATAGTTTGGATCAATCTTAGTGAAAAAAAAACTTGTGGACACCTCTCACTTCAGCCTTTTGATAGTTATTTGTGATCATGCAATATTCCAGTGGCAACTAAAGAAACAACTCAAGTGGAACAATATTATTAGGAAAGTATTCAAATACCTGTTAGCCATCTACAGTGGTTTGTCCTTTTGACCCTCATTTCATCTTTCTTTCCCATCTGTTCCTCCCTTTTCTACAGTTTTCTTGCAGTCTTGTCCTCCCACCAATAGGCAGATCCTCTGCTAAGAAAATACCTTTTGAAATACCAGGGGCCTCAGTCTCAGGGTGGCAACACACTAGGATCAAATTGTATTTCATTATGTTGGCCTAAACTCTCAGGACCTCTATGGACACTTACACCATATTTACAGCAAGAACCGAGTTCGGTTTGATGCCTGTGACACATGCTGGCATGAGGTTTTTATGTGAGCCTAGGCCAGGACACAACATTGAGAACATGATCTCTCAGACCTAGTCATGGCTGGTTTTGCTTTCAGAAGGTTTACTAAATTGTCTTTTGTTTATACATTGACTTGGCATAATGCATGCTTTTCCCAAGAGGGACGGTTTACTGCAGTTCTTCTTCAATGGGGTTTCAAGAGTGATCCACCACTAAAACATTACTGGGGGAAGACACAGAGGAATGTATTTTCCTGCAGATTTGTTTTCCACAATAGCTGTCTACAACTATACAGAATTAGTTTGAGAATTTAAGATTTAAAGGTCAGGGTTAACAGAGTAGGTTTAAAGTTTCTTAGGTTTTGCCTTCCATGCCCCAAGAAAGGAATTTATTTATCTCTTTGCAGATGGGGCTTCCATACTGTTAAAAGCACAGTAGAGAGAAGGCATACTGGGGCTTACCTATATACCAGATACATCTACACAGTACGCTAGAAGCACAGTAGATTAATTTTACTGCGCATTAGCATGTCACGGTGAAATCCATGCTAGTGAGCTAATGTGCACTAGAATTAGTCTACTGCACATTACTGCCATTTTAAAAATGTGAGCCAGCACTACTGTGCAGTGGCACCGCTTACAGCACATTTAGTACCTGTAACAGGTAGTAACTTAATGTGCTGTAAAATTACAATGGATTACTGCACATGTAGATGTGCCCAGTGACATTCACGGGCCACAAGGTAGGGAAGTGAGTTCAGTGCAACCTACCCCTGTCATGTGTTGATAGCATCTGATAAAGCAGGTTGTTGCCCTCGAAAACTCGTGAACCAGTTAGTCTCAAAGATGCCACTCTGCTCTACCTTCTGCCTGACTTCAGACTAACATGGCTTACCACCTCTCCACAAAGCTATCTCACATTTCAATGCATCCTGTGGGTGCCCACAGGAGTTAGTGCCCAACAGTTCACATGTTCACTCACACAGCAGACAAGTGCTTAGTTTTATAGAGAGGTATATAGCTAAGGTCTGCACTATACCTCATGTTTCACTTGCCAAGTTTACTCTGAGGTCAAGTAAAAGGCTTGTTTCCCCGTGTTTTCATTTTGGAATAATTCATGTGTGTTAGTTACCCTCAAAGTGTTAAAGTATGCCCCTTTTCTTAGCAGTGAAGTCAAGGCTTTTCTTAACTTTCAGCAAGTACCTTACAGAGCATCTTTCCTCTTTAGAATTAAACATCTTAGTAGATTGTAATGGGCATAGTAATTTCCATCTTTATTTTTCTTCCCTTGTCCCAGACCTTTGAATTTTAAATTTGTTACAGAGCTAGGGCATTAATCCTCTGATTTTGAAAGAGACTTTGGTAGCATCATTTGTCTACATGGTTTTATTTATATGCAATTTCATATATATGGCACCTTTCAACAGTAATTGGAATGTTACTTGCATTGCTTTATTGTAAGTTAACAAGGATACTACAAGAATTTCAAAATAAAAAGCATTTATTATTATCTTCTTGTGATATTTATTAAGTTTGACATGACTGTGTATCATTTGGGGAAGTTTTCACAATGCTCATAATCTGGAGAGTGTTTCATTGTATGAATACATAGTATGTCCTGAACAGGAATAGTGTCCTAGTTTAATTTCCTTCGACTGTGAAAAATTTTCCTCTCTCTTAAAAGTATTATAGAACACCACCCAGCAGAGAATGCTGATTAATGCTTCAGTCTAAAATAGGGGTGGGCAAAATACAGCCCGCAAGTCAGATCTGGCCCACCTGGCCATTTTATCTGGCCTGCAGGGACTCCAAAAAAATTTAGAAAATTAATATTTATCTGTCCCTGGTTCCTGTCAAATATGGCGGCAGGGAACAAGCTGGTGCTCAGCATGGGGGAAAGGTGGCCGCTCCCCTTCCCCATGGCCGGCGCCCCGTGCTACAGGCAGTCGGAGCCCGTGTATGCCACCACTGTCCCATGGGACAGCAGTGTTGCAACAGAGAGTCAGGACAGCCCCGCATGGGCTGCGAGCAGCTGCAGCACAGGGGGCTGGCCATGGGGAGGGGGGGGCACTTTTCCCCCACGCTGAGCATCAACTTGTTCCCCACAGGTGAGTGTGCAGTCAGGGCTGTGCACTGCTCCCCACCTGTACTGTGGGGCTGGGGTAGGGGCACTGAACGGGTACACGGGAGCCAGCAGCACCTGGGTGGGAGCACAGGGCCCACACCAGTGTCCTAGGGCCAGTGCCAGTGGGGCCGAGAGCAGGTTGGCAGGAGTGTAGGGTCCTGGCCAGCGGGGGCTCTATGGAGTTGAGCCAACTCCCCACTCTCCCTGCTGGTGCAGCCCAGCCTGGCTCCACAGACCCCTGCCAGCCCATGCCCTGCACTCCTACTGCCCCGCTCTGATCCCCACCAGTGCTGGCCCTGAGACATTGGTTCAGGCCCCATGCTCCTACTCACTTCCACTCCCCCACTCTGCTTTCCCCACTTTTCTGCCTGCCCACTGGCCACTCCGCACTACATTGCTCCCATACCCACATCCATACCCACACACACACATCCACACAAGCCCCCATATGCAATCACTTCTGCATATACACCACAAATACCCACAAATCAGGACAATTTTTTTTTAATTAAATTAAAATATCTTATTATGCGGGTTTGATTTTTAGTATATACTTTGTTTTTTTCCCCCCTAAGATGGCAAACCCTATTCCCCAAAGGAATATTTCCAGGGGTAAGGGGAGGGACTTCCAGTGGCAAAGGTCATAGGTTAGGGGTGGGACTTCTAGTCCCAGGATGGTGGCCAGGGGTCAGGGTACCTGTCAAAGGGCAGGGCTATCCATGTGACCCTTAACAGCTAGCCAAAACTCAGTAAGCAGCCCTCCACCCGAATTAATTGCCTGCCCCTGGTCTAAAAGATCTGAATGCAAAGCAAACCCTATTAATTTTAGGCTTTCCTAACCTCCTGCTAGCATAATTCAGCAAAGGAAAACTGCCCTAAACTGAAATGGAACCAGGAATAAGGGAGAGCAAAGGAGAATTTTAAACCATCTTGGACACATGTATACAGCACCCTACACTCTGGCCTCAGCAACTGAATCTCTTAGTTGAAACAAATTCCAACATCTGAAAAAGAAATAAAAATAGAAAAAGTCTGAAATGTTTGCACCTATTATAGGCTGTCTTGAAAGTCTGGCACTATTACTGACAATGACTTTTAATACAGAAACTGTAAGTATGCTATTTGCCTCCATGACTGCCCTACTCCCCTAGGGAGGTTGTAGGTTCTACTGTGTGGTCCACATCAGCATGAACCACAGGCGCGTGAGCACCACCCCCCACTGCCCTCCCCACTGCACTGCACATGCATGCACCCTGGACCCCATCTGCTCCTCATCAGTGGGCTTCTCTTCTGTACCCTGCCATTACAACACCCCATTGCTACATTCTGCACTGTGCTACACCACACCACCACTTGGGACAGGGGCAGAGACAGGACATGGAGTCTGGAAGAAGGAGGGGCAAGCCCAGAGACCCCTGCGCTACTGCAGCTGGAGCAATAGAAGGAATAGCAGCCAGGTGGGAACCTCAGGGCCACAAATTAACCCCTCACTGACTTCACGCAGCACACGGGCCACCAGTTTAACCATCCCAAACTAGGGGTTAATGTACATTCATCAGTTGTGCCAGTTTAAATAGATTGATTTAGGATTCAATTTAGTTAAATTGGTGTCATCTCTCGGTAGACCAGGACTGGAAACTGTAACCATTAAAGATTTAATACCATTACTTTTGAAGATGCAGTTGGCTTCTCTACTAATTTACTGAAGTCTGAAGCATTTTTAAGCATTATGGTTTGTAAAATGCTGAATATAACATGCCACTTCTCGAATGGCCAAAGTAGCAGCAAAGTAAATAATCCAACAGCAGTATGAAAAGCACTATTCATAAAGACGAGTATCCAGGACATAAAATATAAGAGTTACCCAGTTTGTGCATTTCCTTATACAGTAGAACCCAGATTCTTTGCAGCATTAGATTCCTAAACCCCAGCAAAAGATGGAGATTTGCAAACTAGCTGGAGCTGTAGGTAACCACAGCAAACAGCTGTGCAGAACCACTGAGGTGCTCCAGCTGAGAAGAGAAGGAAGACCCTTTAAAGTAAAAGCTGCAGCAAACACCTGCATGGCTCATTCTTCATTCAGCAACCTGCTGAAAATGAAGGTGGTCCAAAACCATCCAGATGCAAAAAACCGGATTCTACTGCTTTACGGATTTGCTCTAACTGCACTAATGCTTGTTGTTATAACACCTATTCCTCTCTGTTTCAAACTCCACTATAGAGTTTACACCTCTTTCTTTAATCAAGAACTAATTTCAAAGGCTTGTGAACATGACCACACAGACTCAGGATTTTCTCTAGCTTAATATTTACAATCATTTCTATAGCATGAAGGAAAATAAAGTAGCAGGCAGATTCATTTGTTTTGTCACTTAACTAATGCATAACGCAAAAAGAAAAGTTTATGTACTGCAGCAACCAACTGTGGTACTTTCTATTAAAAAACACTGGAGGAGGGGGGTGGCATTAAAACTGATAAAATACGATAGGGGGCAGTGAAAGTTTGTTCAGAAAAAAAAGATAAAGGTAATAAACACATCTCATACAACACTGGATTATAACATATACAAATCACACATATAAATATACAATCAGAAAAGTTGAAGGAAGTCAGGGCATGAAGCAAGAAAAGTGCTACAATGTTCATATATTCAGCAATAGTAACTGTCTCCAAAGATGACCTTCACAAACCTACATATCCTTACTCACTAGGCTGTTTTTTACTTTGACTACGTAATGCTACACTTCCAGCCTAGGAGTTAAATGACATAGGTGACTACTGTTTTACACCATGGCCATGCCATGTCAAACAGCATGTGGCACCCCCCTGATCATGGCACCCCGGACAGTCACCCACATTGCTTACCCCTAAGGCCAACTTTGGGTGGCTGTAAGGTAGTCACATTACCTCATTTCTGGGAGTTGGCATGTGCAAAGTGGGAATGAGTGGGCAGGGTATGCTTCAAGGCTGAACAGACATGTCCTTAGAGAGGTCTTCAAAATATACTGTCTACTCCTCAGGAACAGAAGCTACAGTTCTGACATTACTGTACTTCATCCAGGACCACTATCACCTCTCACCTATATACTGATGCTGTTTGCAATACAAGGCTGCAATCCAGCACCCACATAGCTCAATGGAAAGACTTCCACTACTGGGCTAACAGTGGCAGAAAACCTAGAGTGGGAAGGAATTTTAACCACTTTGTATAGACCTGCTCTGGGCTGTATTAGACAACACAAGGGGATAACAAGTAGGCTCCACCAGCCCTAAACCGGTATTGGGAGAATTTCAACAAATCCTTAGTTACAGGCAACCTCATTGACTTCAGCAGGAGCTGGATTGGATTTTAATTCAGATTATGTTGCAAATGCCTCCATAAAAATCCTTTTGGGTTAAGTGGTTAATTGCAAGGTAGATGGAAACCACATAATCTCTTGGAGAATTGGCATGCTCAATGAAACCTTATTTACTGTAGGAAAATTACCCTGATGTTGACACTGGGTGCAGACCACATATCCTCCTATTCCTCCTTAAATGGAATGGGAAATAGCCTGGCAACTGTAGAAAGAGCTAAATACTTTAATACCATTACAGAATATCTGCTAGACATCACACTGGCTGTTGTTGCTGACAGTTTGTTCTTTATCACCCTATTTACACTACAATAAATCCAGCATTAGTAGAACCCATTTCAAATAATTGGTTTTACTTAAGACGCATTTGAGGGTTTATCAATACACAAAGTTGCACTGATTTAAATGAATGCATAAAAAAGTAGTGCACAAGGCTGTGTGAACATTTGCTGATGTTAGGTTGAAACTAGATTGAAATACTAGTCTTACATCAAAATAAGAGAATCCACATATGGATTTTTAGCAGTTTAGAAAAGCCTGTACAAGTCTCTGTATGCAGCTCAGGCACAAAATATTTCACCTGGTCACTGAGTATCAAGAAAAAATGTTTGTTAACTTTACTTAGAAAATATTTTCTGATTATTATCAGCAGATGTTTCTAATTGTCAGTGACTGATTGGGAGGAGATATTGGAAGTTGAATTCTGAAGTCATGGGATCAGGAATGGCCAGATGCACAGCTGTCCTATGGTCACTCTCATAGTTGGTGTTACTGTACCTTGTTGTTAAGTAAAAAGGGTTGCTTCCAATAAATGGTACCAAAACCCCATCTGCTTCCAGGAAATTACTGCTCCAGGATAGACAAAAAGATAAAACCTAATGTCACTTCCAGCAGTAGAGTTTTGCTCCTGATTCCTTCAGGGGTAATTCCTAATCAGAGGACGCATCTACATGTGCCTACAAATGCACCGTTGCTACTATGCAGTCATTTAGTACAGTCCCAGCAGCACACAGGTCATTTCTGACCCTACTTCACAGTGGCAACTATGACACTGATGCTACTGCACAGTAGCGTTGGCATCACAGTTTGTGCCCGCCGATGCTACGTCACCATAGCAATGAGCTACGTCGCCATAGTTTGTCGCTATGGCAATGCAGCATCTCTTGTAGACGTGCCCGGAATGTATGAAGTTATTCTGGTTTAGGGGGTTGTATTACCTGTCTGCTAATGTTAGATACATTTTTGTCTATCCAGGAATTATGTGAGGGGGGAGGATTTTAGGGTAATAAATGTATTGGACCAACTGCATAGCTGGGATAGAGTTAGACAAGCTTTCAAATGCAAGACCTGAAAAGAATGGATTGCAATTAAAACCTTGTCTAACTGTATCTCACCTATGCAGTTGGTCTAATAAAAGATATCATCCTGAGAAATCCTTGCCTCTGTGAATTTTTTAGAAGCATTAATGTTACAGAATCTAACTTGCAAGAGAGTTAGGACTGAAATTTCCTTATTTGTAAGTCAGAGGAAAGCTAAAAAAAACCATTTACAATGGATAAGGGCATTTGTGAACCACTATAAACTTCTAATATGTATCTCTTCTCAGTAACACTGGTGTGTTAATAGTGCTTAATAGGATATATAGCTCTGCTTTGGCAACAAAAGCTGTTGCAATAAAATCAACTGTCTACAACAATACCATTCCACTGTATGCTTAATACCAATAATGTACTCAAATTGATGTTTAGCAGAGTTAACTGATTTGCTGGAGTGTTAACAGCCACAGACTTTAACTAATAAACAGATCATTAACTGCAAGTAATAAACAACTTGCCAGGCATCATTTGTTATTTAAGAACATACTCTGTCTTTAAAATGATAGCTCCATTTTAAGACTGTACATTGCACCTTTCCTGTTGTCATTCAAAGTGCAAGGCACTGCAAAATCAAGCAGAAAGCATTCTACAAGCTAAATCAGACTCTGCTAGGTTTTTTTCCAACAGAAAATAATCATGAGTAAAATATTATTTATTAACCAGGGTTTAGTCATATGGTACATTTTTACAAACCTCCCATTTTTAATACTGCCTTAAATTCAACCTATGGAATCTAAATCCCAACTCTCATTAAACAGTATAGCTTCCTCATCCTTCTTGGAGCAAATCACATATGTATGTCTGAGACATATATATTTCCTACTGAAAGCAGCCCTGAATGGTATATACCATTTACAGGAAAAGGATGACATAATAGAAAAGAAAGGAAGACTGAGAAGAAAGAAAAAAACACAGCTATCCAGGAAGAAGAAGGAAAGCTATTTCAAAGGGGACACTTCAAACTAAGGGTAGCATTGGGATGATTTTTGCTCTCAGAAATGTTGATACGGCTTCTGTGCCAATAGATTCTTAAAGCAGTTGGCAGAGAATTATTGCAGGTGAGGAACAAAGACTTTTAGAAGGATGAAGTTTTCTTCTATATAGGAGTTTAAACCAATTCATCTGCAATAAAATTAAGCTGAATTCAAGTGTTTCATGTAATGAGAGAGATGGTAGCATACTGTGCTATTTTGAGGTTGTCAGTTTTGTACAGTTGTATCAGACAATGCTGTATTAATTTGCTTTTCACACACTTCAGACAGGAGGAGAAGGAAGAAAATGGAGTAACACAAACAGAGAGAGGTAAAAAGGTAACCAATACTAATCACTGGGTGCATTTACATGTTCACTTTAATGCATAGTAGCCTATTTTGCTGAGCATTAAAGCATCACATAAAAAGTGCTATTATGCTAATGTGCAGTAAAATAGACTCTTGTGCATTAAGCTTCACCTAAAAACCATGCACACACAGTACTGCACATTAAGGCAGCCTAATGTACATTTGTTTAGTACCTCACATTGGAGGTACTAAATTTAATGTGCATTAGGAAAAGCACCTTAATGCACGTGTGGACACACCCATTTACACTAAACTTAAGCTACCAAAGTTGAGAGACAGACAAAAGACTAACTCAGGTGTCCAGATCCTTCCTCTGCCTTACTCTGATAAGCTTGTTACGTGAAGTAACAAGACGACATAAAACATGATTCCACATAAGAATAACAAATAAATACAACTCAAGGGCCTGATCTTGCAGGTTTTTGACAACCACACTCTCAACTGAAAACAATTGTATCATTAATTTGTATTCTAGTCGCTTTCTAGAGGAACCAACCAAGTTACATACTGTACAAATGAAGTAAAAAAGTTTCTGCCCCCAAAAGTTGACAAATGCAATGCAAAAAAGACCTCTCGTTACTTTTGCAAATATACTTTAAGAATTTAAGAACTGATGGACTTAAAATCTAAATCAAATAGCAGCAGTCAAATTCAGTGTGATGTTTGGGTATGGTAAAGCAAGCCTTTTTAAGCTGTTCCCCCTCAACAAGTTTCTATCCCATTTAAACAAGAAGTTATCATATTTTAGAAATATCCAGATGAGCAGAAAACAGGGCAATTCTTATATTATCATTAAAAATAATTCTGACCTCAAACCACACAGATGTACTATTATTTGCAATGAAAAACAAAAATTATATTAGTATTATGGTTGGGAAAATGCTGGCATTTGATTGCTTGTGGAAGAACCACTTTATTTATAGACATATTGTGCAGAAGGAAATTTGGCTCTCCTAGTATATAATAAGATGCATGGATCTCTGCCAGGAAGCTGGCTATCCCAGGACACTTGGTGTTCTATATACCAAGAATGTGGACCAGCTCTGCATGTAAACATAGAAGGCTTATGTTTTCCAAGGGTGTTTTAAGGCACGCATTTTCTTGGATATAAGTATTTAAAACTACTAAGTATTAAACAGTTATGTTATGTAATTGTTAAGCAAGGAACTTGCTTGGGTATATTTAATGCCAGTTTTTTTAATGAGCTATGAAATAGATAAGAGTGATGACTTGCCCCTCCTACTTTTGCCATTTACTGGAGACTCTAAAAGAAAAAAAAGAAAGAAAAATTAGGTGAGAATAAATAAACAATTGTGGATTGTAGAGGGCCCAGCAATGATACCCTTACATGAGACGTTCCATTAACTGACCTAATCACGTAAGTAAGGGCTGCAGAAGAGAGAGGTTTTAATACAGAAGAGAGAGTAGACCTGATTTATCTGGCTGTTTAGAAGCTCTTTTTTTTCCTATTATGTGTAGTCTATTTGACTGTGGGAGGGCAGGGGAAATTTGACAAGGGACAGACAGATTTTTGAAGAGGAGCCATAATTAGCTCAATTCTTGGATTTAAATCAGGAATTTTGTTACTGCTAAATATCTCCTTAAATGAGACCTTTATAAACTAGAGGGAAAGCTATAATACAAACAAACAAAGTAGACCTAAATGTAAAAAAACACTAGGTTAATTCTGTGGTATGATGACATAATTCAACCCAAATGGTAGGGAATGCAGAAATGAGCCAGCATTAGTAACACCCACATGGTGCACACTGAGCCAAATCCTTTGTCTGACACCCAGTCTGAATAGCTAGCTAGTCCCAAGGTAGATCTGTGAGAACACATTCTTTCCCCAAGCCTGAAAATCTTCCACAGTCCCCTGAACTGGGAAGGACTGGCAGATCCATCTAGCTAGAGGTACCCTTGTATCTTCCACCCCCTGCCCCCACCAACTTCCACCTGCCCTGCACCAGCCATTTCCCTTTCATCCAGCACAACAGAATCAAATTGGTTCCTACTGCCAAAAAGCTCATTCTAACCAAAGGAAATGGGATGAATTTGCCCTATACTGGGCCTGATCATGCTCTTCGTATGCACTTAAGACTCTAGCTGCAGTCAGCTGCAGAGCTGGACAAATGCTATATATTTAATCACATGCAGGCTGCACTACATTATTTAAGTGGTTCTGGATCCAGCCTGATTTGTTCATAGTAGGTTTTATTTCTTATCAGACAAGCTCCAGGACCCAATCCCACTGCACTGCAGTCACTGGGTGTTCTTCCCTCAGCTTCAGTGAAGACACGCTCAGGATGCCAATTGCTTTTCACTCAAAACAAATCATCTGAGAGGGAGAGTGGCTCTGTGCACCAGAGTGAAGTTAATAGGCACAGGTTAAGGTATTTGGGGACAACATCCATTTTGGAGCATTCTACAAATTCAAATAAGTGAATCACTGCTTATTTTCCACATTGAAAAACTTGTCACAAATAGACTTTGCTTGTGCTATAATATCTCAGGAAGCTTGTTAAACAGCCTTTCCTCAGCTATATGATCTTTTATTTAAAAAAATTACAGCACTGTCTTCTGGACACAAGGAGGAAAAAAATAATCTATTTTTCAGATCAAGCTCTTAAAGACTTGCAGTAGTGGAAAATAAATCTTCAAATTCTCTCTCAATTTCCATTTAACATTTCCTGTACCAAACGCAGAGACAGTTGTCTCCTAAAGTGGCTAGAGTGCATTCATAAATTGCAACAATACTGTTTCCTTGACAAATCCATTTCAAATCCAATAAAAAACATAATGGAATTAACTGCTTGGAAATTTTGTTGAATAGCTTAGATCTTAATAGGCCAAAACCCAGTATATTAATATATTAAGAAGGTAGACAAAGTTATAACATGGGAAATGGAAAGCAGAGAAACAGAGAAGCAATAGGATTTTCTTGCACCTGGATATTTAAATTGCTATGTAAGGATGTGATTCTGTAACTTGAAACATGAGCAAGGCTTACTCCCAAGAGCAGTAATTCAGAACCATACTCTGTATCCTGGCTGTAACAAAGACCCAGATATTCATCAGGACCTGACAACAGGAGAAGTAGTCTTGTAAAGGGAGAAGTTCTCCCTGAATACGATGTGGTTTCCATTAATTACTAGAATATATTGCTAAAAGTTAAATGTTAGCGGGAAAAAAAATCAGTGACGAAGAACATGAGTTCTCTCTGCAGTCATTGGCAGACAAGGCTCTTTGGGGAAATGTGATATCTTTATTAGACTAACTAAATAGTTGGAAAAATTATTCTTTGCAAGCTTTTGGGAACAAACACCCTTCTTCAGGCATAGGGAGAGTGCAATCATTCACACTTGGCTTCTGTAAAGCATGCCCTCAATATGTATAACATTCCCAGCACTGGATAGCAGAGCCATCCAACGTGCAGCTGAAGACACTACAGGCGCTTGGGCTTCCATTTAAATCTTTTTGCCTACAGTCGAATCTGTTCCTCTGCTGTACCACAAGAAGAGTTCAATACTCTCTTGCACACCACAGAACCCCAAATAACACAGGCATCCTGTAGAAAGAAAAGTTTTCTCCAGTCATGGCCAACCATAACATAGAGCAAGTCTCCCTGGAAACACTGAGGTCACGTCCAAACGAGCGTTTGGTTCCCTGGGGACAAGCAGCAGCACAGACCTTGTGCCACAGTTACTTGTAACAAGGGAATGCCCATGTCACATGCATTTTGGCATGCGGCAAGTTACACCAGGGACAGTAGGGGAGTCTGGGGTCCTGAAGGCCTCCTGGAGTGCAGCTGTGGCAATCCTGCTGGGTAGAGCCTGTCTGGCAGCCACAGAGCAGCTCCAAGTGGCCCAGCTCCGCTTTTTAGCAGTGCATGTGTTTGCAGCGCCACATACCGCATGGCTGGTCTCATCTGGATTCACTCTGTGTGTCTAGGAAGTGTTGCATCCCAGGTGACAGTCTGAGTGTGGCAGCAGGAACTTCCTTGTGTGGCAGGACAGCAACAAGACTTGACTTCAGATCCTTGCAAAGGTAGGACCAAAACTGTTACTTCTTTCTTATGGATGCATCTACACATGCATTTTATCCAAGATCAGATTACTTGCAAGTAAACTATTCGTGAGTAAAAGCTCCTGGGCAGGAGTCTATACAAGCAGACACTAGGGAGAAAATTTGCTGCTCTTAGCTCAAAACTTACTGCAGCGCTGCAATAGGCCGCCACTGGGGCTCCAGCTGCAGCTGCAAGCAGCCAGTAGCCCTCTTGAAAAGCCAGCCCTGCTCTCTGCTCCCTAGCCAGCCACTTCCCTGGCCAGAAGCAGCATGCACAACACAGGGGCAGCATATGGAAGCTCTCTCCTCACCAACTCTGCCTTCCTGCATTATGGCTGCTCCAGCCCCTGCCCCTGGCAGTGATGACCAGTGCCCCAGGGTCCTGCTGGCAATCGCCCTGGCCCTGCTGGTCCACTGCACCATCCACTGGCTGGCCCATGGCCAGCTGGCCCTTCCTGGATCCCCCACACAGAACAACTGCATGTCCAGCTATGGCGCACTGTCCCAGGGCTGCCACCACTATGCAGCTGCCGCCTGGACCCCATCCAGCTGGCCAGACCCCAGCAGGAACACCACCGTCAGGACTACCCTTGTCCTCCTGGGTCTCCAGCCCCACCACCTCTGGGCCTGCTGGGCCAGCCAGGACTGGTGACTGCACATTGTCAGCCCTGCCCCCAGTGTGGGTCTTACCACATGGCTGGGGTTGGCGTGACTGGTGGCTCCACTCAGTCCTGGCTGGCAGTAATGGCATGCAGCTCTGGGCAGTGTCTTCAGACAGCAGGCTGTGGCCTG
The DNA here is from genome assembly GCF_000455745.1 of Alligator sinensis. Lineage (NCBI taxonomy): Eukaryota > Metazoa > Chordata > Crocodylia > Alligatoridae > Alligator > Alligator sinensis. Next base: position 522,577 of record NW_005842150.1, on the reverse strand, counting down.
TAGGCACCCTCCCGGGGAAGAGCTGGCACTGCTGGCAGCTGGCGGTGTCATGGCCAGTCATGCCTCATGGCATGGCCAGGGGCTACAGAGCTGTCAAGGCAGGCACTGGCTCCCTGAGCTGCTGGTGGAGACTGCAGCTGAGAAGCTCTGCGAGATGGCCTGCTGGATACCTGAGGGGCCGTCCCCTGGTGGTGTGTCACTGGGGGTGCCAGGCCAGGTCAGAGGCTCAGGCAGGCTGCTTGAACTGCTGTAGATAGCATGGCAGTGGGTCCTGGGGCTCCAGGATCTCTGTCAGTTGATGCATAAGGGAATTGGACTTGTGGGCCTTCCCAAACCAACAATCATGGTCAGTCACAGTGACCCACTGTGCCCACAAGGCCTTGACTTTTACCTGGCATTGCTGTGCTGACTGGTCATGCCCACACTCCTGCATCCAGCCTGACAGCCCCTCATACATGGGTGCATTGGAGCACCCATCCCACATAAACTGGCGCTGCACCTCTGCCTCGCCCCACAGCGCCATGAAGATGCCAGTAGGGCTGTGAGAAGCTTTGGGTGCTGACTCAATTCAGAGGAGATTCGGTCCAATCCAGTGGTTGAATCTCCAAATCTGAATCAAATCAGGGGACCAATTAAAAGGTCCGAATTGATTTAAAGCTCTCCAAATCAAATCGGAAAAGATTCAGAGAGCTTTGGTGATTTGGGTAGTTCCTGCCCACTACAGCAGGGAGTTGGACCCAGACTCTGAGCTGGTAAGTAGGGCCGGGGAAGGGGGACTGGAGGAGGGGACCATGGGGGGAACCCAGCCAGGCCCCACCCCCTGCCTGCTCCCCCAGCCCCTCACATGGCTGCCCCACCCACCCCAGCTCCCAGCCCTTTAAAAAAAAGCCCCTACTCACCATCTGTTGCCCAGCAGAGGGGTGATCCCTGCTGCACCCCAGTGCATGGGGGGACTCTGCCACAAGCCCCAGACCTTCCCCCCGACTCTCCCAGCCTGCCCATGACTGTGCCACCTACCCCAGCTCCCAGCCCTTTAAGAAAAAAAAACAAACCCCCTCACTGGACTCAACAGCTCCTGCAGCAGCCTTGGGGCTTCTGGGGCCTCGTGCAGAGCCCCGCATGTGGCGTGGGGCAGTGGGGGAGCAGTGGAGGGGGACCAGAGCTGGAGCGGGCAGGACAGCCATGGGGGGACTGGGAGAGCAGGGGCAGTCAGGGGGCTCGTGGCAGAGCCCCCCCATGCAGTGGGGGGCAGTGGGGACTGCTCCCCCCACCTGGCAGCAGCTGGTGAATGGGGGGCTTTTTTTTTTTTTTAAAGACCTGGGAGCTGGGGCAGGTGGGGCAGCCATTGAGAGCAGGCAGAGGATGGGACCTGTGTGATCCGGAGATTTGTCTGATTCAGCAGCCACCGAATCTCTGAATCAGATTTGGCTGAATCGATTCGGGACACTGATTTGAATCACCAAACTGAATCACCGTTCCCAGAATCAGCCGAATCCAAAGTGAATACTAGCCGCTTCACATAGGCCTAGTCACCAATCTCCTCCTGTGACTGGTTGGGGCCCTCATAGCAGGCATGGGCACGGGCCCGGGCATGGGTGAGGAAGATGCCATCGGGGACCTTGCGTTGGCTCTTTGGGCCTCCATGCAGCTGTCCCTGTGCTGCCAGGCCTGGGCAGCTGCCTATAGCACCCAGCACAGGGGCACAGCATGGGACTGGCAGCCATGTTGCAGAGGCAATGCCCCTCAGCATGTGCAGGCTCTGGGCAGACTGCTGGGGGTGGGATGTGGCAGTGGCAAGGCATAGGGGGTGCACAGTGGTGCATGTGTACCCCCTGAGAGCGCTGGTACACCCCCTGTCAGCCAGCATTCCTGGGTGGGGTGAGCAGGGGAGAGCACTGGTGCCCCCCACTGAGAGTGCTGGCACGCCTCAGGGCTCAAACTGCCTGTAGGCTTTTAAGCGCCTGAGGCAGGGGCTGCCCTAGAGGCAGCCCAGCCTTGAGGCAGGAGAAGCTCCCAACCTGGAGCCCTGGAGCTAGCCTCAGGCCAGCTCCCTAGGGACAGGCCTGGCCTGGGAACAAATTTGCTCCCAGGCATAGGCAACTGGTAGGGGATGCACGGCAGTACAGGTGTCCGCCCCCCCTTGTTGGGGGTTAATTATCAATTTAGTCTTTAATTATCTGAGCCTGCCCAAACAGTGTCTCTCTCTGTCAATTAACCCTCTGAGAGGTGGAGTGGTTCTTTGCCCACAGCGTATCTAATCACCGCTTTTATTAAATAAATAACTAAGAGAATTGATAACAGTACACAAACAAGATAGTTTATTATAACACTGACAAGAACAGGTAAGTATACAACTACACAAGAACACAGTCTAATTATCTATCAAATCCTAAGTACAACAACTAAAATATGAGGACTGAACTTTATTATAAAGGACAGGGGAACTTTATTCAGTTCGGCTCCAGTTGCTGGAAGGGAGATGACTGCACCTCAGACAGTGGCTTCTAATCTTCTGCGAACACTAGCCGAGAAGAACCTTAATACCCAGAGGAGAATGGGGTAATGCTTACCAAACAGAACAGAGGGCCTCTACTTTCCGTGAAAGACACACCCGGAGGGGAAAGCCAAGGGAGCCAACCCTTCCTGCTCCGGCGGCAGACAGAAGATCTCTCACAGCGACTGGGCCCAGTATCGGGAACCTCCATGGTCCACACAGTTAACCAGCCACCAGTCTCTCCATCTCTCTCCCCTTTCTGTCCACAAGCACCCTGACTTCTTTCCCTCTCGCAGTCCCACCTCAGTTCAGCCATACATGTGCACCCTACACACCAAGCTCAGATGGTCCCAGTCCCATACACACCCAGGCACACAATTTCTGTCAATCAAGAGCCCTTTATAGGGATAGTGCACCCGGCACTCCAGGGGTCTGCACATGGCACGTGGGTGTGTGCACAGCACTCAATTCCAGGGTCTCTTGAGGGTGGGTCAGATAAAAGTTATCTGTTGACCTACTTAATATAAACTAAATGAGCCAAGCCCTGATTTCCACCATTACACCCTGACAGGGACAGTGCCCCCCCTTATGGCCGATACCGATACTGTTGGTAGGGTAGGTGCCCCCCTGACAGGGCCACCACCGGTGGCAGCTTCTGCAGGTGCTCCCCCCGGTTCAGGAGGCACCAGTCACTCATACTCCCAGTTCATATGTACATGTGTATAACTGTGCAGTAACTAATCATGAGTAAGTTTGCTACCTGCATTTTCAGGTAGAAAATTTACTCATGATTAGCCATTTTTTACTGCACAAGAAGTGTGTACACATGTAGACGCACGAGCTTACTACACAGTAAACTAGGCTACTGCACTGTTAAGCGTCTCATGTAGACACGCCTGTAAGTAGTTCTTTATATAAGTTCCTGTAAATAATAGCATTGTTTCCATGCCACAAGTCTCATCAAGATACTATAAGACTGCATGCAGCAGCTCACTCACCCTCAGCCAGCTTAGCTTAGTGGTTCTTCAACCAAATCATACTGCCTCACCAGTGGCCATGAAAGAGTTAGCACTGGATTCTGCTCCAGCTGCTTTCTGCCTCAGGGAAAAGTGACAGCCATTTTAGTAGTGTCTTCTACAGTACTTCTATTCCAACAACTTAAAAATCATATTCTCCACTTAAGACAGGTATCCCAAATTTGGAGGGCTGATTTTGGGGGGGGTGGGATGTCCAGGTAGTATGCAAGTAAATATGGTCACACAGACAGTGTTGCTTACTGGTCTGGGCTCCTAAACTCTAACTGTATGCAATTATCTGTCACAGGGGCAGGCAATTATTTTAGTTGGAGGGCTACAAGGATAGCCCTGTCCTTTGACAGATTCCCCGCCCCTCTGGTTGCTGTCTTGGGACCAGAAGTCCTGCCCCCTAACCCCTGACATTTGCCACCAGAAGTCCCTCCCCTCAGCCTGGAAGTACTCATTTTGGGAAGGGTTTTCCCATCTAGGAATTGAAAAAACAACAAATTATATACTAAAAATCAAACATCCATAATAACATATTTTAGTGTTAATTTTATTTTAAATAAAATATTTTTGTCCTGATGTGTGTGTGTTTGCATCCTATATAGAGAGGTGATTGCATAATAGCTCAAAATGAAGTCTTACTCTTATATATTGTGGGGGGTGTGGGTAGGTGTGGGGGGGTATGGGATTTGTGAGGGGCTGTATGCGCGTGTCTGTGTCTGTGTGCATATGTATGTATGTGTGGATGTGGGTTGGTGGGTATGGGTGTGTTTATGGGGATGTGTGGGTGGGTATGGAGTCAGTGGGGTGTGTGGAGGGGGAGGGTGTCTGGGGGTGTGTGGGGAGGCTGGGAGTGTGTGCATTAAGGTGGCTAGGAATGTGTGTGGGGGTGCATGTGTGTGGTGGGAAGTGAGCAGAGCTTCCCTCAGAAGTGTGCAGGTGTGTGTGGAGGGTGCGTGTGGGGAGGGTGTGGGTGGGTGCGGTGTGTGATTGTGTGTGTGGGAGGGTGTGGTTATGGTGGGGTGTACATGGGAGCCCCCCTCACATGCCCCCCTGGGCCAGCCAGCACCCACCTCTGCCCAGCAACAGCCTGGAGCCCGCACATCCTGCAGTGCCTCCCTGCCACCACCAACAGCGTGCAGCCCCAGTGTGCCCTGCACCCACTCTGGACTCACCCCAGTGGGAGTGGATCAGTGGGAATCCACACTACATCCCTGACCCAGTCCACCCCGCACTTGCTCCAGACTCGCCTGCTCATGCTAATAGGTGGCAGACCAGGCGGCAGCAGCTTCTTCTGTCTGCCACCACCACTGGCTCCAATCCTGTGGTAGCAGTGGGGCCTGTGTCACAGACCCAATCTGGCCCACCCTGCACCTGCTCCACACTCACCTGTTCTCACTGAAGGGTGGCAGCAGCAGTGCCAGTGGGGCAAAAACTGTTGCTCAGCATCAGGGAAAAGCAGCTCCTCCCCCTTGCCGCTGCCCAGTGCTCCCTGTTACAGCCACCTGGAGTCTGTGTTGGGCTGCCCTGTGGCTCCGCTGCTGCCACCGCCACTTTCTGGCTGCCCTTCGGAGCAGCAGTGGCAGTACAGAGGACCTGTTGTGGGTTGGACAAATTCCCTCTGTGAGCCAGATCCAGCCCACAGGCTGTATTTTGCCTACCCCTGGTCTGACATCTCACTTCCTGGACAGAACCGATGTCACCTACACGCAGTGCATCGTCCATCTGTGTGAACCAATAAATTCCGGGATTCCTGAAGGATGTATTCCATCATGTCTCCTGCTATGACTGGATGCAATATCTTTTTGTATAGTGGGGTCACAGATTTTTCCCCGAGGAAGATTCACCAATGTTTTTTTTTAAATTGTAACCTCCTTGAGGATCACTCACTCTTATTTTGTGTTAGTATAATCCCATGTACACTGGGGATCCCAACTCACGGCAGACCTGGGAAATAACTGTAATGATCATAGTAAGTAGGGCCAGGGGCATCATTGGCCAGTATGGCACCCTGGGCAATACCAAGCTCCCCACAGTCTGCACCTTCCCTGCAGCAGCGCTGGCTCCGGCAGCAGGGCAGAGAAAGAAGCAACAGTGGCACAGGAGAAGCAGCAGGAGGTTTGCTGCTGTTCAGGAAGATGTCTCTGCTTTTTTCTGTCACTGATATGCATATTGAGTGGCCAAAAAATTGGTTTTCAGTGACAAAAAGGAAGTGAAATCCTCCTCCCCATACAGCTGCAAAACTGCAGCTGCTGCTTCTCCAGCATGGTGAGGGACTTTTCTGCCCTCCTCACTGCCAGAGCTGAAGCCAATGCATGGAAGGTGCAGGGTGGGGAAGGAGGGAGGAAGGGGATGGGGAAGAGAGGATGGGTGGGTGAGGTGCCCTCCCTACATCCATTCTGGTGCCTCCCCTGCTCTTATGCTAGGCCTGGAGCTCATGCCCCACTCACCCAACAGTTGTTACACTATTAATTAGGGCTTTGTATAGGACCAGAGAAATGTATTAGTAAAATTCTAGCCACATCCATTAGAATGTTACTGGTAGACAAAGCCTTATAGAAAAAAAAAGGAAATGCATCCAGTTTGTAGACAATTCCCTTTAATTATTTTACGTAGGTTTTCCTCAGTTTCTAGTAAGGATAGTTGTTTTAAAACAATTCTTTTTCCCCTTAATTCATCTGCTTCTGTTGCTTATTTCTCTAAGTGAATTATAAAAATAATCAGAACTGTATGACTGGAATATACAACATATTTGTAACATCTTTATTTGATTCAGATACTGAACTTTAAGTAGATCCTGGACAAGAATATGACTTGAGTTAAATATTAACTCATAAAATACAAACACATATGTATGAATAAACATAGCACTGACAACAAAACCATTTCAACTCACACATTATTGGAAAACTGATTTTCATTAATTTGTTTATAAGTGGATTTTTTTTTCCAAGACTGAATGGATTCTTTTTTTTTTCCCCCCAACATTTCAGTCTATGGATCATTTGCAAGCCAGTCACTCCTCTATATCTTTGACTGTTTGCTATTCCATGCTATGTGATTAGTCACCTTGCCCACATGGAACTGTTTTTGCTCCCTTACTGGTGAACTAAATTTTTTATGAATAAGACGATAACAATTTCACAAAAGATTAAGAGATACTTTCTGCAGGAATAGATTCACTAACATATTGAAGACTTCAATTTTTTGTGATATTAAACAAATCATTACAAATGTTCATGAAAAACGAATAAGCAATAAATTAAACAATACTCTTGTAAAACAGTGGATTCTGCACAGTAACCCAGTTTTGTCTGTTAGTACCTGTTGTTTTTGTACTTGCCCTGGTAGGCTGTGAGTAACATGACTGGCTTTCCCATGCCTTTATACAATTTATAACACTATAACTAAGTACAATTGCTAAAATAACCAAATATAAATCTGGAAGGAATATAAATCAGGAACCAAATATAAATTGAGGAAGGAAAACACACTATTTCTCTCAAATATGACTCTTGTTCCTACTGACTATGGACATGATCTAACTTTTCATCCTGAAGTTCTACCTTACATGACCCCTCTCCTGGGACATACCATAGAGCCTCCTCTAAATGGGGCAGTGGAATTTGTGGGTGTCAATTCTCCCCAAAAGGAAAAAAGCTACAAGACCAAGTCAGGAAAATGAAGGAAAAGACACCACATTCTTGGAGCTCCATCAGCAACACATTTATTGTGAATAGGTTAAAATAGTATCATGCAGAGAAAAATTCCCTACAGATCCACAGTTTGGAGAGAAGAAGTTGATCGCCTCATATTCTGACACTTTTAATAATTTCATTTAAGGTGTCAAGAAGGGATGATAAAACTGGATGTATCCCTCACAGAGTGGGGAAGAGGCAGAGGGAACAAATAACCTAAAAGAAAATGAAACACTTTCTTTTTCCAAAATGGAAACATTTCATAGCTGTTGATGTATTTTTAGGCTACAAGATAAAGGTACTTGTTGCAACATTTCAGTAGTGGGACAGTGAGGAAAAAAAAGTCTCTTTCAATCTAACCACTGTCACAGAAATGTTTCAGGGATTCCTGTTTGAACTCATTTTCTTTAATAACATACCTTGGTAGTTTAAACATAGAATAGTGTTAAGTGATCTGGATAGTGGGTGTTGTTGGATTTGCTGTGCAACTTTGGGCAAGTCATTTCCTTTCTGTCAGTCTCCATGTCCAGGTCTGTATCTCTATCCCTGTTAATGGAAGGTATAGCCATTCCAGGAGTTTGTGCAACTTAACTCATTTGCATTTGTAAAACACTAAGATCCTCAAATGGAAGGCAGCATAAAAGTGCAGGCTTGTTTCATGTCTATTCCAATCTCTAATAGGCATCTTTAGATAATAATAATATAAAAACCCTTTGAAATATCAAGGCAGACAAGGTTCTTTGGGTAAATCTTTTATTAGACCAACTCAAATAGTTGGAAAAATTCTTCTTAGCAAGCTTTCGGGTATAAATACCCTTTGTCAGGCAGGTGTGTTTGCAGATGCTTCCTCAACCTGGCAAAGGGTATTTATACCTGAAAGCTTGCTAAGATTTCTGTAAATATCAGATTTACCCAAAGAGCCTTGCCTGCCTATGTCCTAGACCAACACTGCTATAACCTATACCTTTGAAATAGCAAAGTCTTTTTCCCATGTAAAATGAACAGGTGTTTTGTTTATTTCTTTTCTGTGAGTCCAGTTCAACTTTCAGGTTTCTCGATTGGAAGCATTACAACATTGCTTGTTGTGAGTATTACTACCGAATTTGGTGTGCACTGAGAATCTGTCTAGGTTGTAGTCAAATGTGTAACCTAGCTACCTTGTATATAGCTAGCAGTATACGATGGGCTAGCTGCCCAAGTATTTTATCCAGGGTCTGGAATATGGTTTCAGTTATGTTATGCTCCATGCTACCACAGTTACACCATGCAATACTTGAGTAAGCTACTTAAAAGAGCTGGTGTGGATGTGTAACCAGCAGCCACACTGGACATTTGATTTCAGTGTAAACATATCCATACTCCAGCTGCTATCAACCTTGTTAGACTCAAGACACCCTTCAGAAAATGCCAGCTCTTAGCTTTTGCTGGATTTTTAAACTATGGAGAAATATTAGAGCAATTCTTCTGTTCTAAAGAGCTCAAAGAGACCACAATAGGTGAGAATGGTTTTGATACTATGGATTCCTATTTGAAATCTCTAGAGTTATCTTGTGAATCATGTGTAGGTGTTTGCTAATATTGCCTGGCACTCCATGGCACCCTTAAAAGCAGGGGTGCTCAAAGCCCAGCCCAACAGCCATATTTGGCCCACAGAGCCCTATGATCTGGCCCATGGGGGTTTCCAAGGGTCCAGAAATTTGACAGGGGGTTGGGAGAGAGTAGTCACAATTAACCCTGCCATTGGTCCTCCAATGTCAAACTTTGAAGCCCCACAAGTCAGATGATATGGCCTTAAATGGGTAACCCACCAGTACAGGGCTGGGGCTGCAGGACCTGTACAGTACACATGGGGCCAGGGCTTGGAGCAGTGGGGCCTGATCTGGCACACCCAGGGCCCAGGCTTGGGGTGGCAGGGTCTATTTCAGTGTTTAGATGGCTTGGGATGCAGGGCCCAACCAACACACACAGGGCTAGGGCCAAGGCCACAATATGGCTTGCAGGACCAGGTCTCTGGGATCAGGCCCATGGACTGGATCAGGCCTATGGACTCACCCTGCACCACTCATTCAGCCTATAAGGCCAAAAGGTTGGGCACCACTGTTTAAAAAGGATCTCAGGGCACCCCAGAGTACTATGGTGTCCTAGTTAAGAATGGTTGCACTAGTTGCACAACAAAGAATGTTCCTACAAGGTCAGATACTTAGCAGGTGTCAAGCAGCATTGAGTTCAAGTTAGTTCAATAAATCCAGGGACATAAATATTTGTAAGAAACAATTAATAAGATGGAAAATAGGAAAACATAATACACATGCAGAATTTATTATAAACACAATGTCTAATATTCAACCAACTCTATACTTATGGCCTAATAATTTAAACATTTAGCTTTCAGTTGAAAATAAAATCAACATCATTCAGCACAGCAAAGCATCATCAAACATGAAAACATTTTAGGGATTCCTGAATTTTTCTTTATTTACAGTGGAAAAAACTCTCTAAAAATTCAAATGTTATGTTACTGTGAACATGGTAACAATTTCTAAATTGCAACAGTGGTATTGTTACTATAGTACTGAAACAAGAATTCCTTAATTAAAAGTGCTGATTTTCTAAGGCTGCATGTACATTAGGTAGTTGGACTGGTGGTAACTCGGCTCAGTGGGATACCATCCAAGTAGATGAAGTTCTGTGTTTGTACAGTGCCTAGCACAAGGGATCTTTGTCAAAAATAAAAGTACCAAGTGTACAGCATATCATTGTTTGCACTACACTATACCATTATAGTTGTGCTACATCTTGAGTACTCAGTAGTACAGGTCTTCTGAATGTTGCACTAATGTGCTGATTAATCTAAGATTTCAAAAGATCTTCTTTGAATTCCTGGGTTCCCAGGACAGTTAAGGCAGGCCTGAAAAGCTGATAGGAAGTGGCCACGATCTCCCAAGTACCAGTGTTATTTCTCAATCTTTTTCTCAAAATCAGGACCAAGAAAAATGTTCAAATCTCAGGGCCTTGCTTGGCAGTAGCATAAGAAAGGGGGAAGGTACTAACTTTGAAAGAAGTGCAAAAATAGCAGCAGCTGTACTATTGGCCTGCCCGTCACCACTCCACTGGCAGAGCAGGCACTGATGCTGCTTTGTGCGCTGCTGATGTCCAGGCTTCTCAAGCATTCAATTATGCCTCTACTGCTTCTCACCCATAGATCGGCTGAAATTGGAGACCAAGCTCACTTGCTAATAAAATTATTGCTGCACACACACTCCAGCTCCCACTACTATTTGAGATTTTCACTGAGTGGAGTATTGAGTTTGCATCTAAATTATAAATACAGCATGAGAGGAGACTTGTTTCAAGAAACAGAATAAGCAGCCATAGACATAGACCTTCTGAATGAGATCTGAAATATACTTCTCTCCATTTTTGTGGTGAGCTTCTCCTGATATTGTAGCTAAAGGCACAAAGATGTCAGCATTCCTCTCAGTGAAAAGAAGTAATGATTACCATGTATTGTCTAGCTATACCCATATTTACCAGTAAGTTGAGTATAGACAGTGGCTTTGTCACAGAGCTGTGCTTAGCCAAGCAGTATGGCTAGGGACAGAAATTACACATAAACTGCTATAAGTGATTGAAAAACAGTTCAAATCAATAACACAACAGAAGTTCAGTGCACATAACCTGGGTTCAACATTGTCAAAACTGGTTTAAGATATAGCATCAGACTTAACTGATTTAGGTTAAATCAGTTTATTGAACTTCTGTCCCAGATTCCCTCCAGATTCAACTTAACGCACAGTCCCCAGCATCCCAGGATGCTTTGCACCTCCCCTGCAAACTCTTCCTTGCAAGGTGGGCAGACTAGCTGTGGCCCAAGCTGCCTGCTCCAGCTGAGTAGGGAGGTATGCTCTAGCACCCCCATCTTCTGGCCTGAGCCACTGTAGGAATGTGGCTGCGTTTCTGGAATCAAAAGTGAATGTCTGTTTGCTTGCTTATTGGTTTAATCTATAAAGCTCAGACTAAACTGAGAAGATTGATTCAATTCAGCCTTAGGTATTTTAACTGCCTGTACTTAGCCAACATGGTTAGGACTTGTTAAGGTGGCTAAAGTATCAAGATACAACTAAGTGGCTTTCAATATTCTTAAATCCAAGAACAGCAGGCAAACCACTTAAACAGTGAGTAGTGTTTTGGGGGACTCAGCAAGATTTCTGTCATGTCTAGTATTATATGTGCAATCTCCATCTGTATTGGAGTTGGACTGAAGAAGATTGGCTTAGTCAAGGACTATACAATGTAGTACAAAATAAAGTCAAAATAAGTTTGGGATTATTTGGGGCACAGATGTGTTTTACAGGCACAGGAAGTGGACCAAACAGTGGCTAATGCCCCAAGTTTTTCAAAGTTGCAGACAAAACCCAAGTAACTCTTGATCAGACTAGATTTTGTCTGTTTTTTTTACTAGCTGTCTAGTCTTTCCCAAGTAAATGAATAGCTGACCATTTTCTCAAGTGAATAAGTCACAGCAAATTCTAAGACGCTCCACTTTAGAAATTACTATGATCACTGGATATAAAAAATGCTTTCCTTGGTAAATAGTAGCTTTTCTTAAAGGCATAATTCTGAGTATCATTTCATTCTTGGGGATGATTAAATTTTCAGATTTCGACACCTTAACAATTGACCTTGATCAAGGTTTTGAATTGCCCGTCATGTAAAAAAGAGCTTTAGACACCAAGCAATTATTTAGTGATGGCCATCAGGATAAATATTCACCAAAAAGAAAAATAGAATGAGTGCACATCTCAAATAGCAAGCGCAACAAAATATAATCAAAATCAAAATTTAATTTGCATGTGTCCATAACTGCACTATAACTTTTCCCTCCTCAATTTTCATCTATTGGAATGTACCAAAGGTAAAATTTAAGACTTCAAACTAAAATTACATCTTTGCAATAGCTATCATGCAAAGATGAGGGGCTGGAAAGCAATGTCAAATCAAATTAAAGCGTATTATGTTGCATTTGGTGCAAATTCCATTTGCATTTTGCACATGTTAATACTGTGCCTATTTCCTAGCTAAGGAGCCAGGAATTCACATTGACATGGGTGCTTGCTAAAGGTATCAACTTTAAGGCAAATCAGTGTTAAACTGTATCATTGAAGTAGTTTGGGCAAATTAGTTTATAATACTAAGAAAACAAGGATCTTTATGAGATTTTTTCAATTAAAATTGCATTGATGACAAAGGAGGTTGATCAAGGTTTAAAGTAACTTGAATCATAAACTACAATTTAAACAAGAAATTAGTTGAGTTGGTACAAAAAAACCCAGATTCAAAGAACTAATATGCAAAAAAATCCTATCCCTAACTGGATTGGAAGGTTAAAGGAGACTTTTCCAGACAGCAGCATAAAAAATAAAGCAACAAGGCAGGCACCTTAACATTAGTATCTCTCCATATACAATTTTGTTCCACACCACTCCCGTGTGAATGCAAAAGCATAAATTCTAATGCTCATTTTTTATTTTGTGTAGCATTATTTATAGAATGGATAGGACTTTCTTGGAAAGGATTTCTTACATTTGACCTGAGCAATCCAGATAGAATTAACCCCTATTTCTTTTGGCAAGAAGTTCCACAGGTGTGGTCCCACCACTGAAACAACTTCCTTTCCGTTATTTGAGATAGTCTAAACCTATAAGTCTTCATCTGCACTGTCCCTGTGGAGTGCAGATAACTTGGCAGGGTGCAAAGGATGAGTCCCTGTTGTTATCCATTAATGGGATTTGGATATTGAATGCAGGATTTAGTACTCTGCTCTGAAATACATGAAGTGCCAATGGAATTATGAAGAAAAATGTTAATTGTCTTTACATTGATACCCTTCCTTCTCCGTTCAGGAGTGGATCCAGAATGAGTGCAGTGGCACTGATACACCCCCTTTCAGTTAATGTCATGGAAGCAGCAGTTGGGGATTTTAAGTCCCCAAAGGAAGTAAGAATTCCCCATCCCCTTTGTGGCAAATCCTAGCCCTCCCAATCCCCTCCTCTCCTGCCCACTGCTGCTTCTGTCCTTGATGATCTGGGGACAGAAGGACTCCACAGCTACTCCTGCCTTGCTCCACCTGGATGATGAACCAGGCAAGCCAGCAACAGCAGCAGCAATGGGCAGGTTCCTTCTTCCTGCTCAGCCCCCTCAGGTGTTCCCTGCCAGCCTGGAAGCAGGTACAGAGGAAGGAAACCCCCATGCTACCACCACCATTGCTTCTGTTTCTGCTGGTTTTGGCTCCCCCAGATCCCCAGGACAACTAGGGACTGTAGCTGGTGGGGTGGGGGGAACAGAGGAAGGGTGATGTGATGCTGAGCATGGAGGGAGAGAGAGGGGGGGACTGATAATGCAGAGGGAAATTTCTGACTTGATTTGAGACTACCTTGAGAAGTCCTCCACTGCTGCTTCTGTCTGCTTGGGGTGGGGGGAGTTGGGAGTAGGGAGTATAACCACCCTTGCAGTGCTGGTGGCTGTTCCCACACCCCGCTTTACAAAATCCTGTGTGCTCCCCGGTAAAGTGGACCGGAACTACTTCCGGTCCACTTCTGGGTTTGCCAAGTATGTGGAGGGCCCCCCCACACTCCTGTGTGACTCTCCATCCGCCCTAGCATCACAGCACTCACAAGCCATGCCTGGTACCACAAGGTATGTAGAACTCTGGGTTCTGTCCCTCCAAGGGAAGGTGACCTCCTCAGTGGTCTCAGTCTGGTTCCCTCTTACTCGTTTTTCTGCAGGTCCTAGAGATTTTGCACTCTTGGCTGCCCGAGGGGCAAGTTTCAAACAGTAGGGGTGGAAGGTGCCTTCACAGAACTGCCTGGCCTAGTTTGGTGGTGTAGACACTTTCCTAAAAATGCAGAAGGACCTGGGTTAAGACTGCTTCAGAGTGAGGGGAGCCCAGAACACTGGACGCCCATTTCTTGTGCAAGTGTGTCCTAAACACTGAGGGCATTTTTACACGTGCTCCAGCGTGTGTGTGTGTGTGTGTGTGTGTGTGTGTGTGTGTGTGTGGTGGGGGAGGGGTGCTTTAATTAGAGCAGTTTCGAGAGCTGCTCTAATTAAAGTGCCTGGAGGGCCTCATGTATCAGTGTCCCCGTGCTTCAAATGGTGGTGGGGCATGTTATCTAAAGCTCAAGTGAGCTGATACCTGAGACGTGGAGGCTGGCTACATCATGGTAATTGCCATGCTCCAGAAGACTACTGATTGAGTCTGCTCCAATGGACTGCAATTACACTCTTAATTACTGAGAAAAGCTGGATGGCCCCACTTGTACTCCTCATCCTAATGCTAGCATATGCTTTCCATTCAAAAAAGCAAACATACCAAGCATACACAACGATTCTGTTTTCTTATGCATAGATCCATTCTCACCTAAGTGCTAGAATACAAAGATCTGTGCTGAACTGCCAAGGACTTCACAGGCACATAAATATATAAGCAGGCGTGCTGAATCACATGCGAAAGAAAAGGCACATCAATTCAAACCAAAAGAGTAACAAGCACCCAAAACCCATTTTGAGTCCAGGCCTACAAACAGATCCATCTACTGAAGCAGACCCCTAAAGGAGGTTAGGCAGAAAAATGTCCATTTTGGAGATCTTGAACAAACTGCAGAGCAGCTGCTTCATAGTAAGTCCAAGATGCCTTTTATTTTGTCATTAATTTATTGGTGTGTTCTTTGGTCACTATTAAACTGTACATCATCATCATCCACAGATCCAGAGGAGTGCATCATTCTAAGATCCATTTCCTTTAAGGGTTCTTCACATGGCTTGTAGCAAAAATTTTTTTAAAAAGCTCTCCTGCACCCTCCGCTCCATTTCAAGTCATTTTGACATCTTGCCTTAAGTCCATCATCTCTCCTAATGGTCTGGTAAGCATTCCAACTGTTCCCAGGCATTATGATAACAAAGATTAGACCTCCTTTTTTTGCCTAGACTCCTCAAAAACAGTCTTTTTCAAGATCCTTTTTATTATTTTTCTGTGTAAAGATCAGACCTGAAAGCCCACATCCTCTAATAAAACCGCAGTGACTTTATAATGGCCTTCCATCCTGGAACTCCTGAATCCCAGAGGTGAGCACTCCAGCAAACATATTTTCTAGGTATAGCGAACAGGCTAATGCTATACTGAATTATTCTTCCACCTCATAGTGCAGTGAGATTACTACTGTCAACTTCTAATCCTGACATACCCTCTCACTATTCCAGGCTGCTTTGATAAGGAAGGCTTATAGGCACTTCAGTGGCAATTCTCCCTAAGCCCAAGGCTTGCATATTCTCTCTCTCTCTCTCTCTCTCTCTCCCCTCCTCCTTCCCCCCCACATTTTGTTATATATCTACTTTACCTTCCACTGAAGAACTTCCCCTCCACTTCTCTGGCTAGATCCAGTACATTTCATCAAGATCCTTTTGGCTATGATTCAAGTGGCTGTTTAAAAATAGCATCAAGTTGCATCTTCCAAATTAATTATCCCTGTAACCACTTTCAGGTAGGGCAACCAGAACAAAGGTATTGCCTTAAGAAGGAAAAAATGCTTCCCCTATTCTCATTCCTGTCTCAAAGGCTGCATCCAAATGAGCACGGGCATGCAGTATGTGGCCCTGGAGACCCGTCTGCAGCACCACACTGCACATGCAGTCTTCCCCGCACTGCTACCCCACAGGTCCCACGGTCAAAAAACCCGTGCTTTAATAAAAGTGGGGTGGCACAGGTGGTGGCAGAGTATGTTGCCCAAAACCTGAGCCAGGCCTGCCGGAGCTATGCCCTGGCTGCCAGCCAGGCTCCCAGCTGCAGGAACACCATGGCTGCAGCTCCCAGAGGCCCCCAGGTAAAGCTGCTGGGGCTAGCACAGTTGTTCGCCCCCACCTCCCCTATCCCATCTGTGGTAACCTGCCATGTGCCAAAGGGTGCATGGCATAGGCATTCCCCAAAGACAAGTAGCAGCAGCACAAGGCGTGCCACTACTTCTTGTCTCCAGGGAAACAAATGTCCGTGCTTGTGTGAACATGGCCAAAGAAGCCAAAGCTAGATAAAGCAAAGTGAAACACAACAGCTTCATATTACTTCTTTAAGTGCTTCAGAGAACACAAGTGGGAAATTTCTTCCTGATGACAGCTATTCATTAATCAGAAGGTGGGGGGAGGCTCACTAACCTTTACTTTTAATTTACTTATCCCAACCAGTATGGCTACAGACACTACCCCTACTTTAATCTGTGACTTTTCCTGGGGTATGCACCTCAATCTCATATAAGTAAGTTTCTGCCAAATTAATCCTGTCCCTCACCCACAATCCTTCAATGAACACATGAGTACAGGAACATGGTAGGACAGCAAACGTGATTTCTGCACTAGGAAGAGAACCCTGGACCCAGGGGAGACTGACTCACTTCTCTAGTGCCAATTTAGGGCTAGCTCTGCAGACTTGTAAGGAGAGTAAGGAGAGTTATTCATGTAGACTTTAAACATCAAGCAGATCTTTGAACTATGGATATTGACTATATTGAAACCTAAGAGGAGCCAGAACTTCTCCAGCTGTGGTTAGTGGGCCACTAAGTCAGTGTTTTACCAATTCACCTGTGCTACAGTTTAGCCAAAAAGATTTTCTTGACTTAGGTGAATTCACAGTCAGAGTAGCATGGTGTGGCATAGTTAGCTCTGCACTAACCCTTTGATATAGTGTGTTTGGGAGAGGTCAGAGGTATGATTGGAAACCTCCTGCACCACAGCAGTCCACGGGTGCAGAAAAGGTCCCGTAGGACAGTGCTCGGTAGCTGCATTAAGTTATGCCAACAGGCCAAAAAAATCTCATCCAGCTTCAGGAATGGGTCCTTTGGTAGGGAGTTTGGTCCACAAGAACCTGGGCACCCACCCTAATGCTAACCTTGGGGATGGCTGAAGGCTGGGAATGAAAATGTTTTCAGAGATTCCATCGTAATGGGAAGTAGAATAAACCTAACACAGATTTGTTATACTCCCTTGCAAGTTTTCTTCTCTAATAACGTTTTGTCTGTTGTCACTGAACTGTCCATTGCAGCAGACCATCTCATTTATCAATCCCAGGCAATCAGTAAGGATTTAACATACCCTCTCTGTAGAAAACTAGAAAGCAATTCAATAACCAGATTTCTTTGTTTTACACAGTTGTAGGGCTATATCATAGATCATCATAGATCCAGGCATTCTCCTCATTTTTCCCTATTAGTTTTCTGTGTGACTTTAGGCTTAATCCACCTAATCTGTGACTCAGTTTCCCCACCTGTTAAACAATGCTAACCCACTGCACAAGGGTGCTGAGAGGATTATGGCCAAATCTCAACAGCAATGGGAGTATTGCTGCAGTAAAGACCATGGTACTTGATTACCTCCCTTAACGTGGCCATTAATAATATTGATTGAGCACTGCTATCCTCAGGTAGAACTGCAAATAATTAAGTTATTATGTAAAGCATTCAGTTTCAAATATTTCAAATACTCTGAATATTTCCCTTACTGCCAGCAGTTGTGGTGGTAGGGGCTGTTTTTGTTCATTTTCTCTGCAGTCACAAAAATTATTTTAAATGCTTCTAAGTATATTAACTAGCTTTTAAATTAAAACACCCCTAAAGAAAAAAGTGCAACAGGAAAACAGCTGTTATATGCACAATAGTGACACAGTGACTTACAATGACTAATTAATTAGAACACCTGGAGTATCTTTCTGAGCTAAACTGGAAACAAAATACTAGAGATTAGGTTTTCAAGCTACTGGTGGTCCCCACTAATCTCTTTCAGGTGTAAACTATGATGTACGTGGAAAGCAAAAATCTGACTCATTCCTGCGAGACAGGAGGTCTTCAGGCTAATAATTGCAGCATGTAGTTTCCATAAAATTTACAAGGTTGGCTTTAAATTTTAGTAGTGGCAGGCCTGCAATAAATGCCAGTGAGGTCCATCAAAATGAGTATTTGTGTGTGTCCTCATAAAAATAGATCAATCTTTTTAACAGACTTCATGCAGAGGAATTTGTATAATTACAGCACATATCCACAGCTTTAGAGTCCTTTCCACACCAAGAAACAACATGCTAAGTCATAAATACAGAGGAAAAATAAACACAGGAACATAATAAAACAGACTTGGTTTAGTTAAGCAGCCCAGTCTCTCTGCTGCCATGTTGTAGGTAACAAAGTTTCCACTAGGGGTGGGCAGAGGGGTTATTTTCCTTGGTTTTCAGCTCCACTTTTCCCTTTACCTCTTGCATGTCTACGTTTGAGAGCAAGACTGCTCACACATGGGACAGGAAAGGAGACCCAGAGAAAAGAAGCCATCACGCCCCACACACGCATTTCTAGACAGCACATTAACTCTTAGATTGCCAGTCTCATAGGTATACTCAGCAGAGTAAAGATAGCCCAAAAGACAGGGCCAACTGCCACTAAGTTTTCTGGACTGCATTTATATATTACCCTTTCCTACAGTCACTGCTACATTGTCAGTAATAAAATACAGTTTATGGGCTGGCTCTCTGTTGTGCCAAGTTTTTGCTTAGAGCAACAGAGGTGGAGAGCTAGCTAAGCTATGACTCACTGATTCTCAGCTCTGCCTCAGCCCTGGCCCTAGAGCAATGGCTAGTAGTTGGGGACATCTGGAGAGAATATACAGAATCTGAATGCCTTGCTATTTTAAGGGGTTTATCCTTAAACCCTGCCTCTGTGGTGAGATAGGGCAAGGAGGTGAAGCATAAATAGACTATGTGACTGGCAAAATTACACCGGAGACAGAGGGTCGACAAGAACATTGAACTTGCGTCTCCCAGGTCTCAGGTTAGCATCACAGCTGGCCTTATAAACCTGGATGAACTTGTATTTTGGTACTCTCCTCTCTCCCCACTCTAGTCAGTAGTCCTACAGCAGGCAGAATCAGGTGGGCAGGGGCACAGGGCACAATCTGGTGGGGAGGCAGAGCAGCATGGTGGACCAGCCAGGTGGGCAGGCAGGTACTGCTGCTGCTGCTGTACAGGAGCAAGGCAGGTGGACTGGGGAGCAGGCGCCACTCTGCCTGCACATGCTCAGCCTGAATCCTCCTGAGCACCAGCTGGAGTTGGGGGGTGAGATGGGTTTGGCACTGCTTCTTCTGCCTGGGGCAGGGATTAGCCAGGATGGAGCAGAACCGGGAGAGAGCACTGCTGTGAGCACAGGCTGCTTACACATGTGTGTGCATGTGTGTGTGTGTGTGTGTGTGCACGCATGCATGTGTCTGTGTTTAGTGCCCTCGTCCCCCGAACACAGCACCCTGGAAGGTCACTCACATTGCCCAGCTTTGATTAGCATCCTAACCACTGAACTATCCTTTTTGTTAGAGTTGAGATGGAAGAGCCCCTTACCAAAGCAATGTTGATGCATGGAATTTGACAAATCATGAGACTAATGTTGATCAAGAGCAGGAGCAGTGATGAAAGAGACAGGAGGAAGGTGCCCTCTTTGCTCAGCCAAGAATTTCCCCCATCTATTACATACAATGGGACCTACAGAAACTTTTCAGATAGAAAAGTTTAAGCACTGCTGGTAGAAGACTGACCATATTAATGGTGAAAAATCCATCTTGAAACAAAGGAACCTTGGATGCAAGCGCCACAACAGTTCTACTTGTCTGGAGAGCTCACCATTAGCTCTCAGCAGCAACACTGTGTTTCAGGCCTGGTGCCACTGGAGGGCAAGCAGATGTAAGCCAAGAAGGAAAGAAAGGATATGAAGTGACATTTTGAAATGTTTTGCCACGTTACGTCTTGACTCAAGACAAACTTTAGATTATGCACATCACATATCTAGTAGGCCATTCATCATCTCTAATTAATGTCAACAACATGTTGATCTTTCTTAATACTAAATATTATATATCTATAGCTATATGAAAAATCACCAATGGTTATTTCAGTCAAAATACCCAAGTTCTGTAGCACAATATTAATTCCTGAGGAAACACCACTGTCTTTTTAAAAATGTATGATATCAGAGAATAAAACTAATTATAAAAATATATTTCTAGAGCAATTAATTTAATTTAAAATTTTCCAAGATTTTTCAGGGTTTTGGTAAAAATTAAATAAGTTAAGTTAAATAAAAATTAAATACTTAAAATTGTGTTTTTCTTTTCAGTTGAAGCTTCTATTTAAAATTTCTTCCTGTGGGAAAAGGGTTAAAAGCAAAAGAGACAGAAGTATTTTTCTCCACCCAAAATCAAAAGCTTTTGTAGAAATGTCCAAGCTTCCTTTGATTTTTTTTTTTTAAACAAAATTTTGACTAAAATTATGATTTTTCATGGAACTATTCATTTTGGTCAAAACACATTTTTTTAAAAGGCAACTTTGGATGGAAAGTTTCCCCCAGCTCTACTAGTTTCATTATTCAAGAAAAAATCCTTGCCCCTACTGAGGTCACTGGCAAAACTCACCGATAACAATGGAGTCAGGATTTCACTCCAGTATTTTATAAGAGGTATAAAACAGATGGAGTTTGGCTTCAAGTTCAGCTTTCAGAGTGAAAAAGGCAGCCAGGAGACTAGGCAAATTGAATTTAATACTGTCATTAGTCACGTAACTTGTCTGAACTATTCTATACCCTGGGCAATCAGGTTTATTCCAATCAGGAAATGAGTAATAGCTATAGTCTCTTGTGCAATCACTTGTGTTACAGTGGCACCTATGTATTCATACTGTAGAGTTATATCTTGCTCATCATTCATAGTACCTGAGTATGTCTACACAAAACCAAGAGCCAAACCAAAATCCTTGGTGGAAAATTAAGAGATGAGTGAATTACAATCAGACATACTGCATAGCATTGAACCAGCAAATTCGCTCACTCACACATCACAGAGTGAGACCCCTGTGACTCCTTTACCAAGCTACTGCATAGAGACCCCAGAGTTAATGTAATCACTACTGTTATTGTACCAGTACATTCTAAATTTCAGTAATTGCTCAGGATCTATTAGTACTTGTGAAAATACCAGAGCTTAACATTGTTGCATTGCTGATGTGAATGGGATGCGCTTCCCTGATGTATTTTTAAAGGTATTGAGAGTGCTAACGAAGTAATTATCCTACCCAACCATAAACTGTTTCCTTATCCCACTCTAAGCCCTAACATTTTTCTTAATCTTATTTAAATGTTTGATATATTTCAAGAGAAATTCATATGTATTTGCAAACCCAAGTGACTATCTTAAAAACAGGAGCCTTCTATGTATTCACAGAAATTCCTACAATTGCCTCATCCCTCACCTGCAGATGCCATACTAGGAGAAGTGAGCAGCCTAGTCTTTTTGCCTAACACAATAATTGGATTCTTTGCTGAAGCTAACAACAGGAGTGCCATTTATGATGGTGCCTTTCTGGAGATGCAAGCACCTGTCCACTGTAACTGAACTGAAACACAACCTCATGTGGAACAGGTCCTATACATCTGATAGTGACAACTTGGTTACTCAATCTGGGATGCATTCAAACTAGTGATCCAAAGATGAAAGGCTTTATGTTCCCATTTGCAAATCCTCTGAGCCATCCATTCACCTATCATCATGTGTTCGTTATCAGAAATGTCTCTTCAAAGCTGAACAAAACTACTGCATTGCATAGAACAGGCAAAAGAAATCATATGCAGCATGTTTCCTCTGTCATAAATATTCCCAAACACCATTTGTTCTCTTGATTTCACTGTTTTCTCAACTAAAGAACAGTTACATTATTGTTTCATCTGTAGCCCAACTCTGGTTTCTTTATATTTCTACCACTAAATTGAATCCACTGCCAGTAATCTAATTTACATTTAAAATGCACAATATACCAACATGACCAAACTTCAATAAAATTTCTACTAAAACTCATAAATGCCTTGATTCTGGTGTTTACAGAAATTTTAGACTGTTCATTCCCTGAATGTTTTGTCACTAGCATCCTGAAATCATTCCCATATGAAATAAGAAACATTCTTAAACTCAAGCTGGATCAGAAAATACAAAATACATTGTCACTTGCTATCGCTCTCAAAACCAAAGATTTGTCAACTCCCAACAAAAAAGATGGATTACGTAGACAACCTGAGGTATCATGGGACATCAACTGCCATGCTAACAATGCCATGCATACCTGCCATTCTTGCTAACAATGCTGTGTACCTTATCCTTGCATGTCAAGTTGAAAAGGTTTCACACTAGCCTTTTCATTTATCTCCATTCTTATACGTGCAAAATTTAACATGCATTTCTTGAAATACTACTAGAGGCAAGGTTTTCTTAGGGTGATATCTTTTCTGGGCCAGCTGCATAGCTGAAACAGAGTTAGACAACCTTTTAAATGCAAAATATTCTTCCTCAGGTTTGAGCAGTAAGAGACAAAACATCTTACTAATCTTACTGCTCAGACCTGAGGAAGAGCATCTTGCTTTTGAAAGCTTGTCTAACTCTATCTCAGCTATGCATTTGGTCCAATACAAGATATCACCCTAAGAAATCCTTGCCTCTTGCTTAATTCCTGGACCATTACAGCAGAAACATCACTCTAACACTACTTAAAATACTGCAGCCGTCTTTTCCACTCCATCAAAAATCTTAATGGCATCTTACCCAGATGAGTGCTTATTCACCATAAAACAACTGCAGTTTGGGGGCAAACAAAACTATTCACAGAGTTGGATGAATGCAAATGCATAGTTTCAGCAGAAACAGAAAATTGAAAATTTTGCAAAATCAAAATATTTGATTGTCTAAATTAACAAGATTTTTTTTCATTTCAAAACAATATTTTGAGACCAAATTGATCCAATTTTTATTTTTTCAAATAAAATTATCACCATTTGTTTTGGGCCTAATGCAACTTTTTTTTCATCTGAAACAAAATTGAAGAAGGTACATGAATTTTGAGCCCAAGCCAGTAACTTTTCCATTCTGAGACACGCAAATGATTCTGATTTTTATTCAACCATCAAACCAAAAAAAATCAGATGTTCTCATGGTCTAGTCTTGGTACCATATAACTTCTAGCTTGAGAACCCACATGCCATATATTAGGTTTATAAGTATATCTTGCTGACTTGGTTAATGCATACAGAGACTTTAGAAGTTACCTTCTAAAGAGCACTGCCATGCCCATATGTTCATGTAGAGTGAAAACATGCACATACTGATGGAATCAAAGACAAATGTTTCAGCACAATCCTTGTTTCAAATTATCATCAGGACTTTATTCCACACCAGACACACTGTTTTGATAAATATATTGATTACAGGAATGAGACAAATAAAACTGGCTAATCCAAGGTTATAGATTTATGAGAGGCGTACAGTACAATTGTACTGGGCATTTGGGATCAGAATGCCAGGTCCTACTTCCAGATACAAATGGATGAAATTCATACAAACAGTAAGAAAAAATATTAAAGTCTAGTAAGAGCAACTTAAAATAAGTTGGCATTATTTTAGGGAGAGAGCTAAACCCAGTGTTTAACTAAACTTCAGTAGATTGAACCATAGGTATGTCTACATGGCATACATCTTTACTCCACCCAGATTTCTCCACAGGGCACAGTGTCTATATGTGTGCCCAGGACCACAGGTTGGGCTGGGGTGGAGTAGCCCCAGGCTGACAGGGAGCCCAGAGGTCAGCCCTGGGCTCTGGTGGCAGCTTTAGGTGGCAGGGGGACTGGCTGGGAAATGAGCATGCTAAAATGCGGGTTTAGGCAACAAGCAGTCCTGCACTTTAGCACCCTTCTGCCCCAACAACAGAGTTAATCTACTATGCCCTAATACTGGCACATGTGTAGACTGTGATGCTTTACTGATGAGCTAATTAGTCAACTCCAGTAAAGCACGTGTGTAGATGCACCCAAGGGTATTTAACCCAAATGGAGTGCTGTGCAGCAACGACTGTATTGCTTCCGTTATGTGAGCTAGTTCAGGTATATCTGCATGATACTGTATTGCATCATTGTACCTGCCTGGACCAAAACAGGTGGTGTGTCACACCCTTAGACCATGTTGTTGAATTACGTCGGTCTTGCACTGTCTGCTCCCAGGTACTCTGGGCCACTCACTCATGAGAAGTCTCCCTTAACTTGCCCACCGCATCTTGATCTCAAGAAAGAATAAAGAAAAGGAAGGGTCCTATAATGGGCAGACTACATTGAGCGGCTCCCATTTAATGGTGTTTCCTTGGGGCTCTACCTCCTCTACACTCCATCCACTTGCCAACTGAGGCTTGCTGGCTCCAGCTGTCAGTTTTCAGCAAGGTATGAACTTTCTTTGTCTTTTATCTTTGTTTGCCCTTCCTTTGAGTTGAGGCTTTTTTAATTACTTGATTCTATATCTGTATTATGATTTACTCCTCAGTCCAGTCCTTGTATATCATGATCCAGAATTCTCCTATTCATGTGTGGGCCCAAAATATAGAAATATACCAATTCATGAATAAAAGGAATAAATAATGATTCTGAACTTAAGTACTGATTAATTCATCACATCAATTTTTATCCACATCAATTTTCTATCATCAACCAAGCAAGAAGGTTTTCCCTGCATCCAGTGTGCCTGAAGCTTGGGATAGCGTACCTTCCATTGCATAAGTCACTGGCATCTCTTCAATTAAGCTAAAAAAGTTCCTGCCCACCCTTGGGACTAGGAACCTTGTCCCTTGCACTTTTTGTAACTCACTATACCCACTTGTAAAGTCTTCATCTGCCGAGCTTCTGCCTGAGGCCCCACCTCGGTGTTTTATCCAGGACGTTGTCCTTGGGTAACAGGGAGCGTGCGTCTGTGCTAAGCTGACGTTTCCATCGCCCTGCACTGACCAAATGCTGGAGACCCCTTTAGGTCTCCAGTCGGAGGAATCGCTCCATCCACTTGCCCAGATGCTGCCAGGAGTGACCAACACAGGCATGTTGCTGGCTTCCCCTCCACTCACCAACTTACTGGGCTCTTTTAGCTCCAGCAACGGGTGCAGTTTTTTGAAGTTACTGCCCATCTTACTCTTCAGCCACAATGCATAAGTACTTACAAACTGCAGTGTCAGCACTGTGCACTGCTACATCTTCACCAGCTCTGCACCTGAAGTAAGCATCAACCCATTCCTATGCTTGCCAGGAAAACCCAGCCTCTGTCCAGCTCCTTGTCTGAGCTGCTCAGCCTCATGTGGTTACAGGAGGCAGCCTTGGACTTTGTCACTCACTGACAATCTTGTGTATATACCCTGAATGAAGCAAGAAGGCCAGTGAAAGGTGTCAGTTACTCTTCTGAACTAAGGCCCAACACCTCCCATTGATTAAAAAGTATGACTATAAGAGCCTTAGGCCACAGCTCTGCAGCAAACATATTATACGCACTGGCTCTTAAGACAGGAGCATCATAGCCATATCCATGAGGTGGATCCATTGGCACTGTTGAGTGACAGCACTTGCCACTCCATGATACATAATACACATTCATTTGTAGCTCTACAAAATTCAAAGTGCTCAGCCAAGCTGTAGCACTACATATAGACAGGGTTGCACTGATTCTAGCTTAGAAATCAGCTAGCCAAGAACAGAGATTGCTGAAGAATGCTACTCTGGAATATATAAACGGTACTCTTTACACAGGACATACCCTCAGAAATACATGACAGAAAGCAAGAATCCCATTGATGTGAATGAGAGGAGGATTAGGTCCCATGTCACTTTGCTACAAGTAGGTGTACAATCTCACTAGCTTTTTTTTTCAATGGTGAATCAGTACTTGTGTGTACACTTGCTATCTAGCCTCTAAAAGCAGATAATTGGCTTCAACAAGGTCCCATTTTTTATTACTGTGGTTTAGAATAGCGGCTCTCAACTAGGGGTACTTAGAGCATCAGGGTACATATGGGTGGGTGGGCAGGGACAAAGCCAGGCCGTGGTGGTGGCATCTCCCCTGATGCATTCCCACACTTCACCTCTTACCCAGGGGAAGGGGAGGGGTGCACCAGTGCCCTGGACCCATGTGGCACATTGCAGCACCTCCCTACCCCCCACCCCAGTTTGCTCCCCTGATTGGCCACCGAGCCACTGCCCTCAGCCAGTAGCTGATACTGAGGAGGTGCTGCGGCCGCTCTCTTCCTGCAGAGCCATCAGGGTCTGAATGGTGGGGGTGTGAAGGAAGTGTGTTCTGTGTCTGTCCCCGGTGGCACATGATTGGCCAGGCTCAAGGCCCATCAGCAACCCACAGAGCCACACATTCAACTGGCCATTAGAAAGTGACACAGGGTGTGGCCAAGGGGGGTAATGGCAGTGGCAGCAGGTGGTGATGGCAGTGGTGGTAGCTGCATGCGAGCCCACCCCCATCCAACCCCCTCTCCCAATGCTGCTGCTATGTGCACCCCCAGGAGGGCGTCGTGGGCACATGCCCCCGGATCTGTACACAGAGCAGGGCAGGCTGCCACTGCAGATTGAAGTTGGGGCTGTGCTGGGCTCTTCCCAGTAGGGGGCTTGGGCTGCACTGTGCTCCAGGCTAGTGGCGGCAATGCTGGGAGGGAGGTTTGGTGGGGCTACAGTGAATTCTGGAGTGGCTGCAGCCCCGCCCACAGCCTCACACCTGTAGGCCCCCACAGTGAGGGAGGGAGTGGAGCTGGGGCAGGTACTGCTCAGCTGGGGCAGGGCACAGGATGGAGCAATGAGCGGCTTGTTTGGGGGGGGGGGGGGTTCAGCTGCTGCCACTGCGCAGACCCCAGAGGGCATGGCGGGGTGGTGTCTCCAGATCTGCATGCAGGGTGAGGGTGGGCTGCTGCTTCAGGCTGGGGCTGGGGCAGCACCGGGCTCTTCCTGGCGGGGGTGTTGGGCTGGGCTGAGCTGGGAGGGGAGTTGTCGGGGCTACAGCAAATTCTGGGGGAGCTGCAGCTCCTCCCAGAGACCCATTCCCAGCACTACCACCACCAGCCCCAAGCACAGCCTGGCCCAGCCCCCTGCCAGGAGGAGCCTGGCACAGTCCTGGCCTCAGACTGCAGTGGCTACCCACTCTCGCCTTGTGGGCAGATCTGAGACCACAGGTTCCCAATGCCTTCCTGGTGGTCCGTGCAACAGCAGAAGCTGCCCCCCCTCCACACCCGCCAGATGAGCTGCTCACAGCTCCATCCCACACCCCACCCTGACTGAGCAGTGCCTGTTGCAGACCCACTCCCTCCCTCATCGTGGGGGGCCTATAGGAGCAGGGCTACAGGAGAGGCTGCAGCCACTCCAGAATTCACTGCCCCCCCAATCCCCTCTCCCAGTGCTGCCACCACCCGCCCTGAGTGCAGCCCCAGCCCAACACCCCACCAGGAACAGCCCAGCACTTCTCCAGCCCCAGCCTGCAGTGGCAGCCCACCCTGCCCTGCATGCAGATCCAGGGGCACACAGTCCCCATGCCTTCCTCAGGTGCGTGCAGTGGAGGGAACCAACCCCTGCTCCCTGCAGCTCTGTCCCATGACTCACCCCACCCTGGCTGAACAGTGCGTGCCCCTGCCTAGCCCCAGCCCCGGCCCCAGCCCCAGCCCCACTCCCTCCCTCACCATGGAGGCCTCAATCTGCCCCCGCTTAAAAACAAGAAAAAAATCGAAACGGGTAATGAGCTAAACTTTGAGACAGAAGATGTACACTTGTTAAAAAAGCTTGAAAACCCCTGGTTTAAAATATCATCTTTCTAATTGTGAACATGGGTTCCCATACTGGAACCAGGGCAAAATTCAAAAGTAAAAAGCCTACCCTTGACTGTTTGCATTTGTGAACAGAGTCTGGCTCTAAATAAGGAAAAATATATGGAGGCATGGTTTTAGCATAACAGAACCTGCTGCCTAAACTAGTGAAATTCTTTCAGGGAACTTTAATAGGAATTTTTTGTGTACAAAGGGATTTTTGTACTCCAGGGTGCAACTATTTGTGTAAATATAATCATGCTATTTATGTAAGAAATTGAAAGGTTTACAATAAAAATCAAGAACAATTTCACTCTGAAGGAGTAATAATTTAATTGAGAATGTGGAGTAAAGGTTTAATGTTTCCTTTCTTCTTTTTCCAAGGGGGGTTTCGCTAACATTCTTCCTACACTCAGAATTGCATAAAATAAATACGTATCTAAGCTGAGCCAAAACTGCTGTGCCAACAGAAAGCAAAACCTATCACCTGCTGTGAAAAATCTCCCTTTCTTTTGTGATATTTGCAAAAGCCCTCATTGGGATTTGAGAAGTCCTCAGTCGTCAAGCCTGATCATCCATAAACACCAACATGCTGAAACAGAAAGTACTCTAAATAACCCTGGATCTAACAACATTATTTACAGTGTTAGGTACATACCTAGTAGCTTGCAAAAATCCTTCACATTTATTTCAAATTCTACATTTGTGTGCTTATTCCTAAAATATATTGAACAATGCTCTTAGGGAAGTAATTTGTGGGGGCTAAACCTATGATTCTATGTGGTTACTATCTGAGGCAAAAGATCAGACTATTTAGCTTGTCAGCAGTAACACAAAAGTCTCTTCTTACAGTCTAGTTAGAATGGTATATAGCTAGGGTGAGCATATTTTCCTAGTCTCAAAATGGGACACTGTTTCAAACCCACTCTCCAGCACATTCATTGCTCTCTGAGCTCTAGTCTCAACTGGGTGCACCAAAAGGAAGTGGAAGGAGGTGTGCAGGAGGATGCAGAACATCAGAGAGGTGGGCTAGAAGGGCAGTTGAAAAAGTCCTGTTTTCACCAGGACATTCCTGTTTTAAATACCTGTCCCGTTTTAAATACCTGTTTACCAGGGCGCCCATCAGGGAAACTAGAAATAATGGCCACAAACTGAAAGAGAGCAAATTCAGAGTGGACATCAGGAAAAAATTCTTTACAGTGAGGGCTGCCAAAATATGGAATACACTTCCAAGGGAGGTGGTGCTGCCCCAGTCCTTGGAGGTATTTAAAAGGAGATTGGACAGACTCCTGGCTGGGGTCATCTGACCCCAGCACTCTTTTCTGTCCAGGGCAGGGGGTCGGACTCGATGATCTAATAGGTCCCTTCTAACCCTAACATCTATGAAATCTATGAAACTATATGATATATATGTTCAGCTTTTGCAGAATCAGTGGAAATCCGAGAGGAGCTTCTACAGAATTGTGACCTCACCATGGCAAGATGACTGACAATTGCTTGGAGGAACAAAATATTGCTGACAATAATTCTAATGAGAGTAATTCTAATTCTAATGTTCCCTATTCTGTAGGTGTGACCTACATTCTTTGTACCTACATTTCTGACCTTACCATGACTATATTGAAACATATATGGCTTGTTTCTGCCCAACATACAAGTCAATTATACTGGAACTTAATACACTAATACACATTTTTCTGTCTTAGACAGTGGCCAGCTCAAAGCACAATGAGCTTATTTAGAATCGAATTTGATTTTAGATTGACCAACTATGCAGACTTATTTGAAGCTATAAATACAAGTCCCTATTCACCGTACTTCCCCATGAACACACAAAGGAAGAGGTCAAAGGAAGGTGATTAAAAGTTATTTGGCAATGTTATTTAGCAACTGGTACTTGAGTCCATCTCAGGAAACAGTGTCACTGAAAAGACTTGGGGTCATGTAGGATATTCAGCTAGGCATGAGCTCCCCAGTTAAATGGATATAATGGATAAAAGTCTAATGCAATCCTTGGAGATATAAACATAGAAATATGAAGTAGGAAAGAGGAGATTACATGCCCTCTGTACCTTGTACTGATGTGACGAAATTAGCTGGTGCTGGAATACTGCATCCAGCTCTATTGTCTATACTTCAAGTGCCAACACATGGGGAAATAAAAGCTTGATAAGAGAATTCTTCAGTCTTAGTAGACAAAGACCAGGCACAGACATTACACTTTTACCAGTATAAATGATTGGAAACTGGTCTATACCCATAACAGAACAGAAGTTTGGCACACATAAGCTGGTTTAAAAATGGCGGAACCTGATCTAAGATTTGTGCCCCACCTCCCCAAAACGATGAATGTGTTTTCTGTTCACTACTTATCTAAACTATGCCGCTTACAGAAACCTGCATAACTAGATTGATTCTGCCTTGGGTGTTTTGAATGTCTGTACCTAGCCAAAAGCTATAACAGCATCCACTGGGAGGAAGTTGAAGCAAGACCAATTCAGATTAGAAATAATGTACATGATGTACTGTGGGGTAATTAACCACTATGATCAACCAAGGATTGTGGATTTTCCACCACAAGGCATTTTAAAATGAAGAGTAGATCTTTTATGTACAAGAGCTATTCTGGTTCAGCCACAACTACTGGACTCAAGGCAGAAATGAATCCTAGGAAGTTATGGCCTGTCTGCTGCAGGAGACCAAACTAGATGGTCACTAGAGTCTTTTCTGGCCTTAAAAATAATTGATGAGTTTGTGAAAGAACAAATAAAAACATGATAGAAGTTCAGTATGATAAAAATATACCAATATTTATTTTTTTAAAGACCTGTGGAAGAGATAAAACGTAAGTCCAAGAAACTGATTTATAGTATCTCATTAGATACTATAGTCCCTTCCCATCTATTTTTTCTGCTGTTACTCTACTTCATGCCCCAACAGAGCCAACTGATCCACATATCTGAATTTTTATATCTGTACCAAGCAACACTGAAGACAGTGGGGCTTTAAAACAATTCAGGGATTTGTCCATGTAGAACACCTTGCAGGACTGCATCCTTCAATGCATATAAAAATGCCCATCAGTCTGTGGATACTCTTGAGATAATGAGCCATAATTACCACCATACCATGGGCGCCTCACATTTCATGACAAGGACAGAAAAATCTATGGACTCAAGTTCTTTTACTGCATACTGAGAGCATACAGAAAGCAAAAAGTCCTACCAACTGAGCTTAAAAGAGAATCTCTGCTAATTGTTAGCATTATAGTTTATGATACACAAAGACCATCCTGGAACTAGCCAGGAGGAGGCAGTGATACAAATTATAATAAAGAACAACTAGATTCACTGGTGATCTCATAAAGAAATATATGTATTTAGATTTCAAGTCACTTCCAGACAGAGTTTTTTTGCTACATATTGACAAAAATAACTAAAATGACTGTGTTCCTAAACTAAGAGATATTTTTAATGCATGGAAATCTTTCCTCTGAATTTGCTAAGCACTTGCTATAACCGAAAATCACCATAAGTAACAAACAATCGCAACAAATGATATCAGATTTACACTGCATTCTACCTGCTTCTATTATTAAATAAAAATTTAACAGTACCACTATTGTGATTCACACATAATTGAGTGTGCCAACTAATAATCTTTAATATCCACTGCTGACAGGATGGAATTAACTGCATTTTTTCCTGTCCAACTTTCATTTTTTCCCTGTGGTGTAAGCCAGTATCTAATCCCATCCTTATATCATTTTTGCTATATTTACTTGATTGAGGAGAAAGTACTTAGCTTGAGAGCAGGTTAGGGTGAGACCTCAAACTAACAACGTTTACACAAGTTAAAGATGCCTTTTGTTGAGGCTCCCCACTGATGCTTGCCAACAAAAGCTTTTCATGCGCAAAAGAATCAATACAGAATTATAGTTAAGCCATGTAATAATTATCCTCATTAGACGTAACCAGAGCATGGTTGGGATGAATTCAGTTATAAACTCTACTAATACTCAGGAAGCATATTATATATGTAATTTAATAATCCTGGAAATAAATACACAATTCTTTTTGTCTTTAGCACAAAGCCCATTAAAGCAGAGAGGTAATTCACTCTGGAGTGAGAAGACCGATTCTTTTACTTAATTTGGCAGTAGCCTTTGAACACAAAAAGTTTAGGAATGTCTAATAGGGCATTCTGAAATAGAGTACTTGTTTGCTACCCTTACTTTATGCAAGTCATCCCAGCAGGAATTTATGCATGAGTAAAAACAATTTACATGAGTAGAGATTATGAAATTTGATTCTCTCTCATACTCAAAATAGAAAAGATTCTTCACTAACAAAGACAGCTATGAGTATCCATTTCCAGGTGTCCAATCACAGATATATATTTTTCCGGTATACATTTGTATCTTTCCACCTTTGCAAATATTTTAGATATTCACAGGGGTAAGAATTTTTTTAAAGTAGTGATCTAATACTCAGGTCTTGTTTGAAAACTGACAAATTCATTCAGATACAATTCAAACAAATTGTACTTGCCCAGTACTTCACAGGTGTCACCCTGATGCCTTTCACAATCTAGCTGAAAATTCTGTGGTCACAGTGGGAATAGTGCTTAGTATTCCTAACACTTGAAGTAATGGACGCTTTTTCCAAGTTGTACACAGCACAAGAGTTTATGGCACAAACCGAACAACTCTGATTTCTTCTCACAGGTGGCAATGTTACATCTCTTCACTAACCAGGCCCTTGTAATAAGAACCAGTTCAAAACTTCTCCCAGTCCCAAAATTAAAACCAGATGCAAATTTTCTGAATTAGGGAGCGAAAAGACTTGTTAACTACCTTGTGTTAAGAATTTGTGTTTCTGCATCAGCTGGGTTTGAATCAAAACAGGAACATGGAGTGGTTCTTTCTGCAGCATTTCCGCTTATGCCAGTTAACAGAAGGCATGGTAAGATTCACAGATCTGTGGATTTGCAGACCACAAAATAATCTTCATCCAAATATTCAGATGCTTATCTGATTGGAGGCTCTAAGCTTTTAAAAATGTAACTATGTTTTTAAAGTGTAGCACTTTCAACCAAGATTTTGACTTCCAGAGAAACAGCATGGCCTGGCAGGTTGAGAAGTTTGACTGATAAACACTCTTCAAATATAATTAAATGACTTACAATGACAGAGCTCCCCTGTGACTTAGTTTCAGCATCTAGAAAATGGGATAATATTGTTTACCCATCACAAAATTACCACTAATTAGCTAAGCCAAAGCACTTTACTGTTAGAAAACATGAATGTTACCGTTTTTCTTTGTTAGTGTTTAGAATTAATATTAGATTGGGAATAGAAATTTGGGGAAAACTAACTTTTGGGCTAGGGACAGAAGTTACACATGTAACCTGTAACAGAACAGAAGCTCAGTGCACATAAACCAGTTTCAAAATAGCTGAAGCTTGTTTGAGATAAGCCTGGTTGAATGTAGTATTAGACTTAACTGACTGAGCTCAAACCAGTTATGCAACTTCTGTCCCAGACCCCTTTCTGGTTTAAATTAAACCAGAGTCCTCCATCATCCCAGCATGCTCTGCAGCTCTGGGCAGGGCTGTGTCCTCTGCTCCAGTGGAGTAGGATTGGTCCCACCCCTCTGCTCCCTAGCTGGAGCATGGGTGAGCAGGGGTGGGAGCATGGGCAACTGGTGCCAACTTAGTTGGGGGGGGGATGTACCCCCACCCAGCAACCAGTCAGCAACTGGGGGGAGCAGGAGTCCCTCCGCAGCCATTCTCACTGACCAGTGGGAGTCCCCCCATGGCCAATCTCACTGACTGGGAGGGGCAGTGGTGCTCCCGGAAGTGGTCGCAGTGCTTCATCCAGTGCTCCCACTCCCTGGCTGGCACTCATGGGGGTGGGGGGCACTGGCACTCCCACCTACCTCCCCTGCTCATCGTCTAAGCAGGGAGTGTTGCCTGTCAGGGGATGCACCAGTGCTCTCAGGGGGTGCACAAGCACCCCCGTGCACCCCCTATGCATCACCACTGGGTGGGGGTGTGGCCAGATGCCGGTTCTCATAAAGTGAAGGGAGAAGAGAAAAGGTTTATTCCCCCCTTCCTCCCTGGTCCCACCAGCACAGGCCCCAAAGAGATCTGACAGGCAGGGGTGCAACAGCCCCTGCCAGGCATTTCTCTGCTCACTGCTTCAGTGGCAGAGGCATGGCCAGCCCCAGCAGTAGCCTCAAGTGAGCTGACCAGGGAAGGGGTTTAATTCCCCCATCCCTGTCCCACTGGCACAAACCCAAGCTGGGCTTCACCTGGTGCTCTCCCCTTGCTGCTGCAGTGGCTGAGGGTGGCATGAGCAGACATTGCCTGTCATGGCCCCTTGAGGCAGAGGGGGCAGAAGGGGGTTTATTTCCCCCACCACTCCCTCTACTCCCAGGGGACCACAGCTCCCACTCCCCAATCGCTCCCTAAGTGGGACAAGCAGTGAGATAAGTACACTCCCTGCCCCCTCTGCCAGATGCTGGAGGAAGGGGGAAAATAACCCCCCTCCCTGCCCCCTCACCTAAGGGGACCTTTCCGGCTGGCCTCTAGCCATACCCCTGACCCTGCTGCTGGAGTGGCAAGGGGGTAGAGAACCTGATGGGAGCAGCAGCCCCTCTCATGGTTTCCCGGGGATCACAAACCTCTTCCCAGTATTGGGGGGCCTGTGTTGTGGAGTGGTCAGAGCTGCTGCAGTATGGGGCAAATGGCAGTGGCACTAGGGAGGGCTTGGTGGGGGTGATGACCAACCCTCTGAGGCCCAGTGCTACCACGCACCTTGCGCAGTCTGCAGCTCTGCCTTCCCTTCTCTGCCCCTCCCCTGCCTGCAGTGGAGCACCCTGCTGAGAAGAGGCTTGAGCTCCCAGGAAACCATGAAAGGGTGTGCTGCCCAATCAGTGTCATTTGCTGCTCCGGTGGTAGGGCTGGGGGCCCAGCCAGAGGCCGTCCAGCAGGTCCCCTTTAGGTGAGGAGGCACAGTTAGGGGTTATTTTCCCCCTCCCTCTGGCATCTCACCAAGGGGGTAGGGAGTGGGCTTATCCCATGGCTCACCCCATGCAGGGAGTGACCAGCGATGGTAGTTGGGGTGTGCAGACCCTGGCTGCAGTCCCTTGGGGAAAGAGGGGGCAGAGTGGAGCATAAATCCCCTTCCAGCCCTCTCTGTCTTAAGGGACTATGCCTGCTGAAGTCTGGCCATGCCCCCACTGCTGCCACTGCAGCAGCCAGAAGGACCACAGCTCTGGTCCATGCCAGTAGGACAGGGAGGGGGGAATTAAACCCCCTTCCTGGCCAGTTCACTTGAGACTACTGCGGGGGTTGGTCATGCCCCTCCCAGTACAACTTCCCTACAATCAAGGGTGCACTCTAGCACCACCCCCGGTTCTGGCCTGAGCCACTGCAAGCATGTGCCCGCATTTCCTGCATGTCTATTCACTGGCAAATTGGTTCATTCTAGGCAGGACAGACTAACCTGCAAAAATTTAATCAATTCAGGCTCCAGCTTTTTGAATGTTTGTCCCTAGACTTGGAAAATAAGAACTTGCAAGAGAACCAACAGCATTTATGAATTACAGTAATAAGCTCTTAGAAGATTCTGACAAATAGACAGAGCTGAAAGCACAGCATGCTAGAGCAACTCTTGACAATGCCACTGTTTTCCATTTCTAGCCTTCCAGGTCTGCGCTACTATATACCATTCAAGTCATACATTAAAAATCCAAATAAAATCATCATGACACAGAAAGTTAAATTCAACTTGTCCTATTTATTGGGAAGTCAATAGACCATAATCTGTCATCTGCTATGAGCTAATAGCTCATCTCCATTTGTGCCAACTGCAAAACTTCCATAGCTATGGTAAGTATCAAATAAGCTTCTGACTTTGCTGTAAAATAGGAGTAACTTTGTTAATGTCTGTATTATACTGGATTTACACTAGTGCAGGGGTGCTCAACCTTTGACCCACAGGCCAAATGCAGCCCATGGAGCTATCACATCTGGCCCATGGGGCTCCCCAAGGGTCAGGAAATATGGTGTGGGGGGAGTGGTAGCCATTAATACAGCCACTGCTCCCAACTGCCAAATCCCCAAACCATGTGTGGTGGGCCAAGATGAGCCAGGCTGCAACCCCTTCTCTCCTGGGACCAGACCATACTCCCTGCACCTTCTGGATCAGGGCTGGGCCACACCCAGGTCACACCCTCCCTGTGGGGCTGAGTTGGGGATTACCCATACCCCCTTCCCTCCCACTGGATCTGGGCCACACCCCCTTTTCCCCGTGGGGCCGGGTTGGGGCCTGGCCACACACCTCCTCCCCCACAGGATCAGGCCACGCCCCTTCCCTCCCTGTAAGG
>NW_005842150.1:480049-486256 GCF_000455745.1 Alligator sinensis | reverse complement strand
TGCTCTTCCCGCAGGGCTGGGCCACATCCACATCCCTCGCCATGGGCTGGGTCAAGCTGCTTTCGTCTGGGGGGTTGTGTTGGGGCTGACCTTCCCCTGCCCCCATCCACGTGGCCAGATAGTGACTGCTGTGCCTGCATAGGCTCCAGATTGGGAACACCAGTTGGAGCCAGCCCACACATGGACCAGGCACTGCCAATGAGGCCCACCAGGCAATAAAGATTGAGCACCATAGCAGTAGTGCAACAGAAGACTCATGGCAGTTGTCTTGGAGAATATTTTAGATTACCCTTTTTAGACTACTATTGTTAAGGATATTTTCAATTTATTTTTAAAGTAACCATTTATCCATCTTATTTAGCCAAGATTTATTTTTAAAGTGCTGGTGGAACAATTCAGCAATCCATTTAAATAATGGCAGTTCTTAGAATATTGTGAAATGGCTATGAAAAAAAGAGAAAAAAATCCTATGCTCCATGGTAAAGTGGTCTTCTTCAAAATAAATTGCATAAGAATGTCCTCATGTAGTCTGAACATTTTTCAGCAATGAAGCCAGGTCCGAAATAAAATATCTCATGTTTTAAGTTTTCATTGGAAAAATGTATTGTAACTACATGCAGAGTCAACAACAATGGAGGAATGGTATAAATGAGATCTAGCCCCTATGCTATTAAATTAAGTCACTGGTAGGGTTATTGTTGGCAGTAAAATTACTTTGATTGCTATCAGCTATAATCAAATATAGGCAAAAGGCTAGAATGCTAATATCTTCCACAGTAGTATATTCTTAAACAAAAAGCTCTGACATGATATATTATTTCAAAATTCTCTTCCACAGTAGCAAACAAACAACATAATGAATTCTTGATATGCTGCAATCTACATGTTTCAACTCAAGTCATTATTTTATTTTCATTTGTCCATTTCAACAGCACAGTATTGTAAGTAAGGCAGCAGATCAGCATACTGAATTGTTCATAACACTGAAGCAAGTTCAAATGTCTGGTCAAAGATTTCTCCCCTAGAAACACATAGCTGAAGAACCCTAACCTATTTCACCT
The DNA here is from genome assembly GCF_000455745.1 of Alligator sinensis. Taxonomy (NCBI): domain Eukaryota; kingdom Metazoa; phylum Chordata; order Crocodylia; family Alligatoridae; genus Alligator; species Alligator sinensis. The sequence goes on along the minus strand of NW_005842150.1, from coordinate 485,195 downwards.
ACCATAAGGGAGACACTGGGAAGGGGAGAAAGATTCACCTGTTACTGGGTCTCAGGCCATTCAGGGCTTTCTGAGTCATAACTGGAAATAACTTGGAGTCCCAATGGTTGGTTCTTTCTATCTACTAACATATTACATCAAACAACTGTTGAAATGAAGAAACACGTTTCAGACTTAAAAGAGAAATCACTGAACCTTAAAGCAGAGGCTTAGAGCAGAAAGTATATTTGAACAATTACCTATCTCTGGGGCAGCTTTTCTGTCCCTGCACAATTAGGTTTGAAGCAAATTATAGCCCTACGTGGACTGAGCCTAGGCTTGGAGGAAGGCTAAAGCTGATGGAAATCCAAGGAACATAGACCAATGTCACAAACCATTGGGAACTCAGTGAATTCCCCTCTCCAGAGAGAACCTGTGGACCTGGTCTCCTTTCAGCTCCAAACAAACTACTTCCTCTCTATAACCACTTTCAAAGTCCTCTACTTCCTGAAGGCATCTGAATGAAGGAATCGATGGGCTATAGACATGAAGAAGCAAATCTCTATCTGTAGAGTGGGTCCAAAGGAGTGGCCCTGTAACCTCCATGGGAAATTGCAAGAATCAATAGCTTTAAAACCCCTACATTTGACCATTGAACTATTTTATTCCTCTGCTTTTGGATTGCATCACAAGCAGAGAGCATTCTGCAGGATCAAAACATCAAAAGTTTTCATCAGATGATACTTTGAGATCAAACAATCTCAAAATATCTCAAACAATGGGCTTTCTGCCTCAATACTGTGTACAGTGGAACCTTTTCATGCGAATGGTAAAGGGTGGGATTTTCAAAGGGGACATAAATTGTATGTCCACCTTTCTTTGGTTCCTTTAAAAATCTGAGCCCAAATAAAAAACAGAATAGATCCTCACCATCACCAGTCTGATGCTCTATCTAAACTCTACTCATGAACTGTACTACATATGTAAATTCAGATTAAAATTGAAGCCCTTCTTTACAAGGTATACTCAGTCTAACAATGCAATACTATACACCATCCAGAAGTAAAATAATTTTCCTATCCCAGCTCATAATCAACCGATGCCATGAAAATTACATCAGATACTGGAAAGGCAATTTATGATTAGACAACACTAGAAAAGCCTGGTGCCACAATTCAATCCTATGAAATAGAACCGAAAAACCAGGGTGAACTTTTGATCAGGAAGGCCAAATTCATTCATAGTGTAACTCTACTGAAGTCACGAGAATTAAGCCAGGAATTAAATGGGCCAGGAATTTTTATAGTTAATTATTTTTATTAGGTGTAATAAGAATTGTTGAAAAATCAAGTGCTCTTTTTCAATATAAGCAATAGAGCTGAGGGTGCTAGTTACAGTATTGCTTGTAAGTTAATTTTATCAATCAATGACCTTTTTTTAAGTTTGAAAAGCCTGAAAAAATAAGAAGCAAAGAGTTGTTAATTCAGGGGCCCAGATACCCAAACCCATGGCACCAAGAAGGCAAAATAACAACTTGATCTGCCCTGCTGCAGACTACCCTAGCAGGTGGAGAGCCAGCTAGCCAACTCTATTGCCACCCCCATTACATCTCTGGACATAGTGGGCATAACAGCAGCAGAATGGAGCAAGGATAAACCATTCTTGGCTAAGGGTCAGACATTTGCAGAGGATTTAGGGAGTTGAAATTAGGTACAACAGCTAGTATTCTCATTCATCCAGCGCAGCTGGCCCCATCTGATAATCTGGTCCAGTATAAAAAAGCAATAACCTGTGGTGAGTTGTGGTTTTTTAAGACAACTGAAATGGTTAAAAAAAAAATCAATTGTTCAAGTTTGCATCAACTATATTAAATTTAGTTTTAACATTTGCATTATATTTTACAAAGAAAGCTTATATCCATCAGGCTTGTGTACTAATCAAAGTACCCCGCTTTTGGATAGATCTCTGCCTGCTCTATAGGAAAGCATGGAGGGGAGCGGGGGGAGAGCCATAGCAAAGCATCTAGTGAATCTGAATCTTTTGTCTGTAGCTCAGTCTTTTCCTGCCTAGCACTGACAGGATCAGGGAAGAATTTTCTGTGACTAATTAGGTTTTAACTTGCCAGAGAGAAAATGGACATTGGCAGTCTATTGTATAATAGTGAAACAGTTTGAACTAGATTGAACTTAATTTCCTTTTCACTGAAAGGAAAGAAAGATTAATGAAATATCCCCAAATCCATCCTGTTAGTTTTTATTAAATCAGCAAATGAAATTTAACCTCCAATTCTGTTATAAAATCTTTTCCTGTAGATTAAGTTTCAACAAACATAAATGAAATAGACATACTCTCCTCTACAACATTTTAGATATGAAAATTACATTATTTCAATCAACATTAAAGTTACTTTAGGCAAATGCCATATTAAGAAACAATTATTCCTGTAAAAAGAAACACAAATGTTACCTAAATTTTATTAAACAGTATAGCTTTGCTAATTATTTCTGAAAATGATTTACCTATGTTCCAACATGTATTTGCTGTTTTTGCCCAAAGCCCTGAATCAGTCCTAAAAGGACATGGATTTCTCTTTTATTAATATTATACTTTTCATTTGAAAGAGTCTTGGTAATGTTCTGTTTCACTTTATGGATTCACAGTGGTATTCTATTATTTCATTATTGTCCTTACTTACTCCTTTTCCTAGCCAAAATACGTCAAGAGTAATTCCTCTGAAGTCAACAGATTTACACAGTTTAAAACCAAAGTGAAAGGAGAATCAGGACCTCTTTATTTTCTGTATGTTAGATAAGGAGACAAAACACAGCAATAAAAATTAGGCATCTATTCCCATCTGAAAATTCCCTTCCCAATTGTATTTTAAATGGAGGGAGCAGTTGACCTGGACCCTGAACCAGTCATCACATACATTGGATACATGCAATCCCACTGACTCAGCCCTGGCAATAAAAAGTGTAGTGTCCTTCCTGGGGGCAGCAAATAGTTTTCAAAATGTTTTATTCACCATTAAACATAGCAATTGTTCTGATAATTACTCATCTTTTAAGTTCTTAACACAGGGGTATGAATGCAAATGCAATGAAAATTGCACCCGAATACCCCCTCCCTTATATTTGACAGTATAAGGTCATCATGCTGCAAGGCATTTAGTCATCTCAATGAAGTCTATGAGACTGAGGGTGCTCTGTACCAATATGAGGTACTGAGTAGCTTGCAGGATCAGGCCCCAAAAAGGATGATCCTGCAGGACTTTCTCATATGTGCATTCCTACAGAGTTGAAGGTGTTTGTCCACACTGGGGCTTTCACACAGTTCACAGCACAAGGAAGAAGTTGCTGCTGAAGAAGTTAAAACATTAACACTGTTTACTTTGAGCTTGCCAGTGCTTGGTGCTACATAAGACAACATGAAACTGTATAAAATATTCAGAATGATTGCCAAGAAAGTAGACGCTGCCAATGCTCTGGAGCACATCCTCTGGAACTGATTACTTCTAATCCTTTAGAAAATGTATAAATAAAATGATGCCAAGACTGATGGACAAGCTGGGGCACCTACTCATATTTCTAATATATTGCTACCCCCCCCATACAACACCCTCTCCTTTTTTAGTAACTTAAGTTGACTGTCATCAAAAGAAATCAAACTGTATATAAATTAACATTCTGAAGCATGTCACAGTAAGTCAGAAACTATTGAAATCTACTAGCGCTCCCCAAAACAAGAATTTAAATCTTCTAGTAACACTTTAGTAGATTATTTATCTTACTACTAGGAATGTGCCTAACAGGGACACCAGAGGTGTTTACACTTAGTATTAACTACTCAATTACATATCTTAATCCCAAAACCCCAATCTGCCTGGTACTGCGAATGCAGCAATTACTTACATTCACTAGAATTTAGATGAAGAAGGAAGAAATCCTCAATAGGTGGATAATTAGTTTTACATATTACCATTCTCTGCATGGGGCCAAATCTTTCAGTTCCTACTTACTCAGGCCACAGTGCCACTGAAGTCAAAGGAAGTGTTGCCTGGGTAAAGACTGTCCCAATCCCCCATTTACAGCTCAGACCACCAACTGTGATCATCAGGGCTGCTTGACCATATGTTAGGAGACAATACAACTTGTTCGACCAGCCTTATATATATTGTGATTGTCTCTCTTTATCAAAAGTGTCTAGTAAACTAGAATAAGTGGATTTCAGCAGCCTGTCTGCTCATTAATAACTGCAGCTGGTGCTTGCTTTTGGTGCTTTATTTTGTGCTTAACACAATACTTCTTTAGAACAGATGGATTTAGCAAATCCCACTAAGATACTAAATAGGAATGAGGTGTATTTAAAACAGCTGGACACAAACTAGTTTTACATATAATGGATGAGTGGTGCTCACATTCTTCATTTCCTAACACACATTCAGTGGTTTATCATATGTCTGGAGAGTTGGCTTTCCCCTAAAACTTAAAGGCAGCTTTACTGCTAAACATGGATCATTTATGTGTAACAATAGATATGAGGAGGGAAACAGACTACTCTGACAGAATCATTTCTGTGACCTCACTGTAATCATTACTGGCCCCAAGCTGGAAGACTCAGACACAGAATCAAGTCTCTGAGGTTCTTGGGTTTTGTGCGGGCCGGGAGCGGTCTGGGCCCTTTTTCGCACCGCGCGGGCTGTGGCCAGCAGCCCGGGCACGCTGGGTCGGAGAGAACAGGCGACACGCTGGAATTAGGCACGGACGCGTAATGGTTGATTCAAGATTGTTTACTTACACCGAAGATGGTCGCGGTGTAGGCTGGACAGTTTCCCAGGCACAGCTCCGCTTAAATCCTCGTTTGAGGACTCAGACAACACTCGGATCACTCCCACGGAGTTGTCGAGGCTCCGCGGATCCTTTTGCGCGCAGGGAGAGGGATACGTCGAGGATTGCAATCGGTGACGGGGAGAGGCTAGAGGCTGATCAGACCCCTGTTGCCTGCTTGAAATGCACTGGGTCCAATAGGCTCTGCAGCGCTTAGAGATCTTCACGCAGCATGAAGTCTCCTCCTCCTGGAGTTCGTGGAGTCCTCCCACTTGGACGGAAACCACTCAAGCCTTTTATACAGCTAGCAAGCCAATCGCTAGCAGCCCAGTGGGCATAAT
>NW_005842150.1:476199-478320 GCF_000455745.1 Alligator sinensis | reverse complement strand
GTGCGCGCAGCGTGGAGCGATCCGGGCCCTTTTTGTGCTCCGCGCGGGCTGTGGCCAGCAGCCCGGGCATGCTGGATCGGAGAGAACGGGCGACAAGCTAGAATTAGGCATGGACGCGTAATGGTTGATTCAAGATTGTTTACTTACACCGAAGATGGTCGCGGTGTAGGCTGGACAGTTTCCCAGGCACAGCTCCGCTTAAATCCTCGTTTGAGGACTCAGACAACACTCAGATCACTCCCATGGAGTTGTCGAGGCTCCGTGAATCCTTTTGCGCGCAGGGAGAGGGATACGTCGAGGATTGCGAGCGGTGATGGGGAGAGGCTAGAGGCTGATCAGACCCCTGTTGCCTGCTTGAAATGCACTGGGTCCGATAGGCTCTGCAGCGCTTAGAGATCTTCACGCAGTGTGAAGTCTCCTCCTCCTGGTGTTCATGGAGTCCTCCCACTTGGACGGAAACCACTCAAGCCTTTTATACGGCTAGCAAGCCAATCGCTAGCCGCCATGTGTGAATAATTTCACGCAAGCCAATAATGGGGCTCGAATTAGAATACGAATAGCGGGAACTCTTTGCAACAAGCATTTCTGTGCTGCAACAAAGAAATGCACACTGCAAAGAAAGCTACAAATTGGCGGGAATTCTTTTACACCGGGGCTTTCCTCTGCAGCAGAAAACTCCACCGTGCAAAGAAGCTGTAATTTAGCGGGAACATAATTCAGTGGTGCCAAAGCGCACACAAAACAAAAATCACACCCTTGGGTTGTGACAGGTTTTATTTTGGTTCTTTGTAGAAATAGGTCCTGAGCTCATGGGTCTGGTTCAGGACTCTCTCCAACTGGAATATAGCTTATACATTAAGACACGCAGTGGTCGGTGTTCAACAAACCACTGCTAGGCTAATAATGAGACCTACAGCAGAACTCCCACTGACTCCTGATTGCCCAAACATATTTGGCATTGCTCAGGCATTTAAAAAGAATCAGGAATCTATTGAACAGCCATACTCAAATACGTAAACCCTATCTTGGATCCCTTTACATGCTAGCTACACACATCTTTTTTTGTAACCTGACACCACAGAGTGCAAATATTTAGCATCTGTTGACATGAATATCTTATGAGGTGTTTCCCATTCTGTTCCCTCATGCAGTTTCCACAGAAATGGGACTATTTGTTATAGGCCACGCAAATACAGCAGAAGACTATGGATACAACTCATATGCAGTCAAAGTACTATAATTCTGCCATGTAGGATGAAGATAAGATATGGAGACCTTGCCATGCTTGGGCTCCATGGTCTCTATTCAGCACAAGGCTGATCTGGGGCAGCTGCCTCACTGTAGAGGGAAATTCAGGAATGGAAATTCAGGGGCAATTCAAGAAATTTAGGAACTACAGAGCATAGCCAGTGGACAATTCTCCAAACAAACCCCTCCACTCTGTTGAAGAAGAGCACTGTAGCTCAGGAAGCCAGGAATGGCCTCCAAGCTGCTCTTAAGAATCTCCTCTGAATCAAATCAGCACCCAAGCTTCACACAGCTCTACTACCCATCTTGCTATGCCAAGGACATGCCATGATAACATGAAACACCAGAAAGACAGATTATTCTAATCTCAATGCATTTGAGGAGACAATTTGACCTGATATTCAATAGATTATATTTTGGTACCAAATTAGATATACACCAAAATGAAAACAGTTCTGTATTAGGGCTGTGCAAAGCTTTGGGTGCTGATTCAATTCGGAGGACATTTGGCCTGATTCAGCAGCTGAATCTACAAATCTGAATTGAATCAGGAGACCAATAAAAAGGTCTGAATCAATTCAGAGAGCTTCTGAGATTTGGGCAGTCCCTGCTCACTGCTGCAGGGAGGTGGACCCGGACTTCAAGCTGGTAAGTGGGGTGCGGGGAGAGGGGACCATGGGGGTACCCCTGTCAGGATCCATCCCCTGCCTGCTTCCCCAGCCCCCCGAGCACCCCCTGATCCCTTCCTGCTCTCCCAGCCCACCCATGGCTGCCCCACCCGGCCCAGCTCCTGGCTCTTAAAAAAAAACAAACAAAAACCCACTCCGCAGCTGCTGCCAGGCAAGAAGGGTGATCCCCACTACCCCCCCCCCC
>NW_005842150.1:473606-476008 GCF_000455745.1 Alligator sinensis | reverse complement strand
CGGGGGGGCGGGGGGGTGCTGGGAGAGAGTGTGGGGGATGAGGCCTGTCTGATTCAGAGATTCAGCCAATTCAGCAGTAGCCAAGTCTCCAAATCAGATTCGGCCCAATTGATTCGGGACTGATTCAAATCGCTGAATCAAATCACTGTCCTCAAATCGGCCAAATCCAAATCCGAAGAGAATACTACCCACTTTGCACAGGCCTATTCTGTATATCCTGGTGCAGCCAAGCACACAACAGAACTCTGTATAAATTACTTCTCAAGCTTCTGAAAAGGCATATTGGAACTTGTACATTTTATTAAGCTAGGAAATGGAAAATAAAGTAATTTTCTCCTCTCTAAGCTGTCACTGTCATCTGCTTTATGGGGCCTCAGGCAACCAGTTTGACTGGAAGCATTTAACAAGTTAAATACATACTTGCCTGCATATCAAATAAAAAGAGGAAGACAACTTTTTAGCACTACATTTGTGATGGTTTGGATTTTTATGCACATGTGAATAGTCTAGAATCTTCCACCTATAATGAAGGTTTCTTCTATTGGCGAGTACATCCCCCCTTTTTTTTTTAAAAAATGCTGTACAGTAAGAGGGACTCTTGGGAAACTGTACCAGGCTTTTCAGCTGCCTGCACTGGATAGAGCTGATCCAAACTGCAGAGCAGCATCCACTAACACTGGTTTGAGTTCAAAAGCATATTTGGTTCAGCCACATTTCAGCTCTCTCATTTATTGGCCTTTGCACAAATTAGTGTTATTCATGCACATACATGGGAAATTGATGCTCTTTGCATGGATATTTAAAAGTGCATAAAGGTATTTACTATTTGCCAGTCTCCTGCTTAACTGGTTTGACAGCCAATCAGGCAACAAATCTAACACCCTGTCATGTGGGGTGACCATTTATTAGTCACAAATACCAAAGATACCAGAATTTAAGGCACAGCCTATCAGGGAAAATTTGATTGTGTGTGATTGACAGTTATGAAGACATTATGAAATTTGAAAAATGTAACAGTCAGCTCTTCAAGTCTATTCCTAATTGTCCTCAAGGGATTGTTAATACAAGTTGGCATGCTCAGGGTGCAAGAACATCTTGGTCTACACCACATCCAACAGGAGAACACAAGCTTCTACATAACCCAAGGGTCTCCTGTTACAAGGAGATCATCTTTCTATCTTTGGCTAATATGGCTGTACAGCTACTTTGTAATGACAGTGAGGTGCAGAAATATTACAACACAGCTCAGGATCTGGGCCAGAAGGTGTTTAGTGCATGATTTGCAATAGTCTATAATGCACATTCAATAAATATTTTATTTTCAATTAATAATTCAACCAACTCCTTCACTTTGTACTGGCTAGTGCCAGCAGCTAGCACTTCAGGAATTGCTTTTCTTAAAGAAAAGAGAACACAAATGAAAGATTGCTTATTGTGGATCCAAAAAACTGGAACCCAAGGATGCCTCCCTGAAAAAAAAGAGCGCTCATTAAGAGCTTCCCTTTAAAACTGGTATTTTTGCTGCCCTGCTTTCTGGGTGGTGGTAGGGCTACAGCTGCTTCTCATGTATCATCCTGGTCTCTGCCTCCAGCTCAACCTCAGACATGAACTCATTATTATGTAAATATGAGATGCGAACATAGCATCTAAAACCCTATCATCATAGAATCCAGTGTATGGAAAATGTAAACAGACAGCATGGAGCGAGAAATTGCTTTCATCAACCTTTGCCAGTAGTTGATGCTTAGGAGGAAAAAACATTGCACTAAAAGACAGTTTCATTTATACTCCAGCCTCACATAAAGGAAGGTTTCAAAAACACCATCACCTTTCCAAAGTGGGTTGCAAAAACAGCATTGTGATAATCCTAAGAATAGCATCAAAGTGAGGGCACTGAGAATTTCTTAGGGAATCTTTAGAGGCACTGTGGCAATACGAAAAACTTTTGATTCAGAGAACTTATTACTGAAATATTTTCCTGGGGCTGTGAAAACAAAGTGTGGAGGCTGCTCCATGTGCCTACTACTTATTCTTTCTCCGTGACAGAACCTGTTATTGATACTTCACAAGTCGAGGAGGGGAGAAAGGGGTGAAACTGCCCAGGGCCGAGTTCTGGCTTGTCCCTAGGAAAGGAAAGTCAGGAGAAGAGGCTGCAAAAGGCACCTTCTTTAAAGCTGAGGACCTGCAGAAGCTATGGAGGGTACATTATTGGGACAATTGTACAATAAGGTGGGGAAAATATGCTGCATTTTTAAAAGCACAAAAAACACTGCTTCTAAGAGCATTCCTCATTCCCTCACCCCCATGGGATTCCTGGATCCATTTTTCCTACTGGGTTTTTGTTTCTGCTGGGATCATACCCTGTAGTACACTTAGGGAACATTACATGGGGACAGCAAACA
>NW_005842150.1:415627-473563 GCF_000455745.1 Alligator sinensis | reverse complement strand
TTGCAAAAAGGGGCAAGAGACCTGTGAGAGGGAGAGATAGAAGAGTTGGGGGAGCTCTGATGAGGGAAAGGGACAGAGGGGACTGCAGAGATGGGGCAAAACAAGAGGGGGGCAGCCTACCATAATTAAAATCATGACCCTTTATGAGCTTCTGCAAGATCACAGATTCATTATCATGGCTTTTGCAAAACAGCAAAATCTTGGGATGACTACTGCATTGATACTGCTGCTAGCACTTCAAAAGTATCTGCTATTTAGCACTATTGTACTACGCGCGGGAAACAGATGTGTAGCAGTTCAGTCGTAAGTGCAGAATGAGATCTACTCTATAAAATACATTTTGACTAGCTGCCGGCACTGCAGCAGAGAAACCATCTTTATAGCAATCAGTTACAAAATCCCCTCTCCGTAAAATAACAGCAGTGACACTGCACAGGATGATTGCACAAGCCCACAGAACTATTCTGTTACAGACTCACACACAATGTGAAAGGGCAGAGCTTGAGACTACAAACAACACGGCTACAAATATGAACACACTTGATAATTAATCTTATTTAATGTTTAAAAATCTCTCATAGGTTTTTAATTAAGGCTAAGAGGATTCAAGTGGTGGTTTTGCTTTTATACAGTGTATGTTTACCATTAGATTAGTTCTGGTTGATTGATGTGCATACACTAGACCTTGTTCAGAGCCTTCTGCTCAAAAAGTACACCCCATCCACTTCTTCTGGAACATACCTCAGACACAATTAGCTGCCGTGCATTTATTTTCTTGGAAGGACTGTTTATTTTAATTATCTTTACATCAGCAATGGGCAAACTGGTTCAGTGATTATTATATTTCACTTCAAACTTTGTCCCTTTTTAGAAACAAAGGAGAGAGGGCCTTTGCATTTTTTGGTTCTGAAGCAGTGGGTTAACTTGTTTTGCTTCCTAGTTAACAGTCACAATCCTGACACTACCCTGTTCTGAGCCACAACAGAGGCTAGAGGCTTTGCTAATGTTCTAGCCGCACTTGCCTTTGGGGCATGCAGTCCTGTCCACGTGGGATACTGAAGCCAGTCTGCAGCCTTGCTAGCTCCAACCAAGTTTGAAAAGTTGTCAAGCACACCTAAAGAGCTGTGCTTAACATCTGTTTTCAAGCACAGCAGATCTTAGTGTGGTCAGAGACACAGTGTGAGTCTATTTTAATTGAAACACATTTTAAATACAGCCTGAAAGCAAAAATCTGCATTTATCACTTGGTGCTCTACTTACAGGGAATGGGGCAAGTGCATGTCACTTCCCCCATTGCTAGTGAGTGCCCACTGCCATTCTGCCAATATAGTGCAGACACATTTTGAGGCTTTCATTAAGGAGTGCCACTGATGTCTCCCATCCATGCCAGGCAATTTGATCATAACCCCAAGTGGCGGGTCACACCCTTTTCAGCCCTTGATCCACTGGGAGGCAGTCAGTGCCCCGCATCTGGATCTCTTGAGAATTGAGAGTAAAAATCCTGATTGATTTTTGAGTTGACACACTGCTGGATTGGGAAAGAAATCCCCCAGGTCTTCTTTCTCCCAATCCAAAAATACCCACACAACACGGAACAGAATTGCACCCCTAGGTACCTTCTGTGGTTAATTTTATTGCCTACTAAGAACATAGCTGCAGTAAGAGCCTCAGAAACTTTCCAGTTTCAAATGGAACCAGAAGCCCGTCTTGCTCAGTGGGGCTATTTTTCAGGCTATCAATGCTTTTCTGTAAATGCATGTAGTAATGACTTGCTGAAAGCCCAGGCTATTTGACATTGTTTTGAAGTTCAGGCTGTCTTCAAGGCCTTTACCTTCAATTTCACATGTTGTAAGCCTTTCGAGTCTGGTATTAATAATAAATATTATTGCCATGCATCCTTATTTTTTGCTTAATTTAATTACAGAAAATGTAATAGTCTTATGAAAACAATATATGAGTTTTCAAACCTAATTAACATGATACAAGTGCACAGGTCACTAAAACAGTTGTTTTATCTGGAAACCTTCCATTCAAACAGATAAAAACAAAACTGCATTTAATTCAGCAACTTCAGTTAAAAGTCAAATCAAAGATGATTAGTTCTGGCCTGGGGGTGCTGCCTTCCTGGTAATAAATACTTTCCTTTTGTCATGATTTTAGAGAAAGAGAGAAATATGCAAACCCTATCAAAGGTTTCTAGGTACATCCAAGTCAGCCATGACCAGAGCTTAGCCATAGCCCAAGCCAACCAACTCGCTAAGGAGAAAATCAACCCAGATGTAATAAAATGTTTTATCAGCTTACACTGAGTTTTATTTTTAAGGTAAATTCTTTTCCACCTTAAAACACAAAATCCTGGAGCCAGATCCTGCAATGACTGCATGCTTGAAACTCCGATTAAAGACAAGAATTCTACCTTTAGTGGGTTTTCAGGCTCAAGTCCTCTATATAGCTCTCCATTTTACATTTGCTTTTCTGTTCAAGTGGATCTTCCCATATGTTCTGCACCAATTTGCATTTATTGATTGATCTACTGCTTTCATTTCCTCCAGGGAGATAAGGGGAAGTAATTCCTTCTTTTCTTGGAAGAGAAGAAAGTGACCCTGGTATCTAAAATCTCATATGTCTTCTGACTTCTATACTTCAGAAACATTTGCCAAGCAAAATCTGTCTAGTGATGCAGTCAACAGTATAAGAACTTCAGTTATAGGTACTAAATGCCTGTACTGATGAATGAGTGCCTGAAGACCCAAGATGAAGCAGGTCATAGTCATAGAGTCATAGAGAAGTAGGTCTGGAAGGGACCTGCCAGAGTACATCTAGTCTAATCCCCTGCCTGAGGCAGGATCATGCCTATCCAAACCACCCCATACAACCATAATCTAAACTCTACGTAAAACTACCCTCAACTCTGACACAACATAGACCTAACTTCCTAACCTGCCACGGATAATGCAGGGGAAACACAGCAACCGATATCCTGCTTCTATAAAATGTCATCAATATATATTCAAGAGGTTCCAGGTAGAGGGACATGCCCCCCACTACAGAGAAAGTAAAAAACTCCCCACAGTCCATACCAATCTGGCCAGGGGGAAAAATTCCTTCCTGACCCAAATATGGAAATCGGTCTGACCCTGGGTGCAGAGGCAAGATCCTCTAACCAGGAACCTCCAGCTTTGGTCCCAACAGGAGAATCAGCATACCCCAGTTGAAATCCCCAGTCTTATCAGTAGCCAACATCCAATACCTCCGGAGAGGCTTAAAAACACCCTGACACATATAATAGAAAAGAAAGGGGGAGGGAGGGAGAGAGGGGCAAAGCAACCAGCAAAGCCCAGAAGCATGGGAAATACCCATGGTAGAAAACAAGCATAGCCATGCCTAGATCACCCCTGACAGGTAGTTAACCAACTTCTTCTTGAACACCTCCAGGGATGGAGAGTCCACAACTTCCCTAGGCAATCTGTTTCACTGCCTCACTATTCTCACAGCAAAAACGTTTTTCCAAATATCCAATCTAAACTTACTTTGCTGTAACTTCAAGCCATTGGTCTGCATCCTCCTCTATGCAGCAAGAGAGAAAAGGTGTTTTCCCTCCTCTTTATGGCAGCCCTTCAAGTATTAGAAGACTGCTATCATGTCCCCTCTTAAGTGCCTTTTCTTCAAGCTGAACATGCCTAGCTCCTTCAGCCTTTCCTCATATGACTTACCTTCCAAGGCCTTGATCATCTTTGTTGCCCACCTCTTTGGACCCTCTCTAACTTCTCCACTTCGTTTTAAAATGTGGAGCCCAGAACTGCACACACTACTCCAGATGAAGCCTAAGCAGTGCTGAGTGGAAATGCACCATCATCTCTCATGCCTTGTACCTAAAGCTTCTGTTGATGCAGCCCAAAATTGTATTGGCCTTTTGTGTGGCTGCATCACACTGCAGACTCATACTGAGTCTGTGTTCTACCAAGACTCCTAAGTCCTTTTCCAGAGAGCTGCCATCCAGCCAGGTATCTCCCATTTTGTATTTCTGTTTTTGACTATTCCTCCTGAGGTATAGCGCCTTGCATTTGTCTGCATTGAACTTCATCATGTTATCTCTAGCCCATCTTTCCAATTATTATTATGTTTGTATTGCAGTAGCACATAGGACCCTCAGCCATGAATCAGGACTGCACTGTTATAGGCATTCCACTGAAAACAACAAAATAACAAAACAAAAAAGATGGCCACAGGCATCCCAGCCACAAAAATCTTCCACTCTAAGCTAGCCATCAGGAACCCAATGTTTGTCTTGCTGAAACATAGGCAGAAAGGAAATGTCTCCATGGTACAAGTGACAAAGTACAATTCTTATGGAATGAGGCATCTAAAATAGGGCAATTATATACTAACACTACCCTCTGGAAATAATAAATGAAGTTCGGTGGAATTATAGTGTCATATTATTTACATAAAGAATATTTGGGTTTAATTGTTGAATGAAACCCAGAAGCTGATTATGATACTAAGCATCTTTGAAGTATTTTATAAGTATTAACTAGCTATCACAAGCTTCCTAGGAATATTATTGTCTCCATTTTACCAATGGAAAAACTGAGGAAAAGAAGTGGCTCTATGAAGGCACTAAAAGGAGTGGCAGAGCCAGGATTAGAGTTCCTGACTATTAGGACCAGGAACCGTAGCCTATTCGGTCTCCTTCATCTTGTTTTTGGACCAATACTACAGGTGGAATATTCAGGAACTGCCCTGATCTTCTTATACCCATGCCAAGTGAACTTACTAAAGTTAAAAAAGAAATGCAAAACTCTTGCATTTCCTTTTGTCTCAGACCAACACGGCTACCAAATACACCCCTTACTGAAGTTCATCATTTGTTCAAATGAGGATGAATTATGAGTTCATTATCTGTACAAATACCAGCTCCTAAAGCAATTCTTTTGAGTATTAAGAACAGAAGCAATACAAAGGTCTGCCTCTGTAACAGCCTCTTTAGTGGTAGTCCCTGGGTTTGGTGATTTCTGCCATATCTCCACCCCCATGACTGATTAGACTTCCACAGTCCTAGGATTTTCAGACCAAGTGATAGCTGCAGAAGAGCTATAAAAGCAGTGAAATGTTAGAAACAACCACCACCATTTGCATTTCTTCATGTACGTCAATCTGAGGATCTAAGTGATTTACAAACAACAAGAATCCCTTACCCTTATAATACCCTCTATACAAGAGACATTGTTAGTATCAAATGGATAGGGCAAATGGATATTTGAAAGCAGTCATAGAAACAGATCCCAGAACTCAAGATAACTTTCTCTATCCCTAAATCAAATGAAAGTTTTACATTTAATATACAGCTTCCCATCTATTTCAAACTTTTTGACAAGCTCAAAGATGTAACCTACTAACATTATTCCTTCTCTTACAGAAAGAGAAGGAAACATTTTCCACTAAGTCTTGAGCTCATAGGTTTTTTTAAAAAAAAACAAGATTTTTTTTTTCAGTATTCACAGTTAATTCATAACAAAACTGTCAGTTTTATAGGAGCACATAACAGCGTGAGGGCAGATTGTAGATGAGGGCAAATTTACACAATGAAACCAAATAGGACTTCCCCAAACAAAGACAAGTCATATGGTCAACAGCTGTGACTGAGGAGTATTCTTATGTAATCTGAAAAGTAGTAATAGTTACCTTTTCCTGTGTTCCTATTTCAGCAGCAACTAAATGATAGCATAGAAGCAAAAGAAGAAAGGCAATTTTTCTTTGGGGAAAAAAGTAGCAGACAAAAAACAGCTCAAGGACAAAGAAAGAGAAAAAAATCTAAAATAAAAAAGCTTTACATAATCACACTTCAGAACATGTAGGTTATAATTTTTTGAGACAAAAAGTGTACATTTTTGTTTATATTGACTAATATTATGCGATTAGTAAAATAACAAAAGTGCGTTGAGACCACAATATTGAGACCACAATAAAACTGTTAGCTTTTCTCGTTCCTTGACATCTCAGAACAGCAGAGACTCTCTATGCCTGAAGAAGGGTGACTGCACCCAAAAGCTTGCCAAGAACTTTTTTCCAACTACTCAGTTGTTCTAATAAAAGATATCACATCTACTCAAAGAACCTTGCCTGCCTGAGACCACAATAGGCAAGCATGGTTCTTTGGGTATATGTATCTCTTCTTTCCCAAGCTGCCACAAACTCTGAAAGCACAATTCAAACCTCTGCAATGCACAAAAAGCAAAGTTATTACATACCTGGGTACACTGGTATACACTACCTTAGTTAGATGTCTACCTTAGTTACTTTATAAGGTGCAAATTTACCCTACCTTCTACCTATTCTGCACCCAAGCAGCCAGCCTGTATTGCCTCAGTCACCCCATTAAATATGGTCCGAGGCTTATTTCCCACTGAGACATCATTTCATAGCTCATGGGTTTCCTTAGCACCTAAGAAGAACATAAATGTCGGGGCTATTCAGAGGAGTAGAGAGAAAGGCATCAATGTTGTTTAGAGAGAGTTCCCTTAGAAATAAAAAAAACATGTGAACAACCTACCAACTGAAACAGGAAAAACCAGGAAAATACAAGATTGGAAGAGGGCCAATGTTGTGCCCATCTTCAAGCAAGGGAGGAAAGCAGACCCAGGAAATGACAGGCCAATCAGCTTGACCTCAATCCCTGGGAAGATTTTTGGGAAAAAATTATCAAAGAAACCATTCTTGACAGGCTAACAGAAGGCAACATTCTGAGGGATAGCCAACATGGGTTTGTTGCAGGTAGGTTTTCATAGATTTCATAGACATTAGGGCTGGAAGGGACCTCGGAAGATCATTGAGTCCAGCCCCCTGCCCCAGGGGCAGGAAGTCAGCAGGGATCATAGGATCCCAGCAAGATAAACATCCAGATGTCTCTTGAAGGCATTCAAAGTAGGTGCTTGAACCACCTCCAGCGGCAGTCTACTCCAAACCATGAGGGCTTGGACAGTAAAGAAGTTCTTCCTTATGTCCAGCCTGAAACAGTCATGGAGGAGTTTATGACAGTTCAACCTTGTCATCCCTTGGGGCGCTCTGGTGAACAGACACTCCCCCAGATCCTGGTGAGCACCCCTGATGAACTTAAAGGTGGCCACCAGATCACCCCTGAGCCTGCGCTTTTCCAGGCTGAATAGTCCCATGGCTCTCAGCCCCTCTTCATAAGGTCTGTTTCCCTGACCTCTGATCATGTGTGTGGCACCCTTCTCAAGCTTCTCCACATCCTTTTTGAATTGTGGAGCCCAAAACTGGATGCAGTACTCCAGCTTCGGCCTCACCAAGGCCAAGTACAATGGGAGAATGACATTCTGGGGTTTGCTTGAGAAGCATCTATGAATGCAAGCCAGCATTTTGCTTGCTTTACTAACAGCAGTATCACACTGAAGGCTCATGTTCATCTTCTGGTCAGTCATGACCCGCAAGTCCCTTTCGTCCATAGTGCTAGCCAACATAGCACTGCCAAGCCTATAGGCATGCTACAGGTTTTTCCTCCCAAGGTGGAGAACCTTGCATTTTTCGGTGTTAAACACCATCAGGATCTTGTCCGCCCATTTCCTGAGCCTGTCAAGGTCAGCCTGGATTGGCCTCCTGTCCTCAGGTGTGGATGCTTTGCCCCAGAGTTTGGTGTCGTCAGCAAACCTGGCCAGTCTGCTTCTGATACCAATGTCCACATCATGAATGAAGATGTTAAATACTATAGGTCCAAGGACAGAGCCTTGGGGGACCACTACTGGTCACAGCTTACCACAACGATTGACTTCTGTCAACCACCACCCTCTGGGTCCTACCACAGAGCCAATTCCCCAACCAGCGTATTGTGGTGAGGCCAAGGCTGCAGTTAGCCAGTTTTGCTAAGAGGTGATCATGGAATACCAGATCGAAGGCTTTTTTAAAGTCAAGATATACGACATAAATCTCTTCTCCCTTGTCCAGGTGATAGGTCACCTGATCATAGAAGGAAATAAGATTAGTCAAGCAAGCCCTCCCCACAACACATCCGTGCTCGCTATTCCTCAGGATGTTGCCATTGGCCAGTCTGTTAAGAATGGCCTCTTTGATAATCTTTTCTAAGACCTTCCCCGGCATAGAGGTCAGGCTGATGGGCCTGTAGGTTGCCGGATCCATTTTCTCCCTTTCTTGAAGATAGGCACCTTCTTCCAATCTTCAGGCACTTCACCAGAGCACCAGGAGTTCTCAAAGATCCATGCCAGGGGCTGATGCTAGCCAGCTCCTTGAGTCCTTGGGTGTACACTGTCAAAGCTGGCTGACTTGAAGGTGTCCAGCCTCTCAAGGTGCTCCTTCATGAGGTCAGCATTGATGGAGGGTAAGGAATCTCCCTCACCCGGGCCTCCCTGTCCTGTAAGGAGCAGGGGTGTCCCATGGGACTGGTGAAAGACTGACGCAAAGTACCCATTTAGCAAGTTGGCTTTTTCCTGGGCCTTGGTTGTCAGTTGTCCCATCTGGTTTAGCAGGGGTCCAATGTAGCCATTGCTTTTCCTCTGGCTCCCCACATATCTAAAAAAGGACTTTTTATTGTTCTTGATACTTGTAGCTAATTGGAGTTCTGTCACAGCCTTGGCTTTCCTGGTTCACTCCCTACAGGTCCAGGCCAGTGCAGAGTATTCCTCCTTGGAGGTGGATCTAATCCTCCATCCTTTGTAGGTCTTTCTTTTTAGATGCAGGAGGTCTGTTAGTTCCCTAGAGAGCCAAGGGGGCTGCTGTGCCCTTTTGCTGCTTTCCTCCGAGACGGGACAGACTTTGCTTGCGCATCCAGGATTGTTCCTTTGAGGAGCAACCACTCATCTTGAACTCCCCTCCCCTTTGGGTTGTGGCCCTTTAGGGCCTGCCTGACAAGCCTCTTGATCTGGTCAAAGTCAGCTTTCCTGAAGTCAAGGATTTATGTATTGCTGACTGACTTGTCAGCTTTGCGGCGGATGGTGAAGGTGATCAGCTCATGGCCACTGTCACCTAGCTTCCCTTTGATCATTAGGTCACTGATTAGGTCGTCCCCCCATTGCCAGAACCAGGTCAAGCAGCGCTTTACCTCTCATCGGCCCATCGACTTCTTCCATTAGATAGAGCTCATCCACGCACAAGAAAGCGTTGCAACTGCTCGGATTTGGCTGAGCATCTTCCTACGAGATATCTGGGTAGTTGAAGTCTCCCATGACAACCATGCACCAGGACTGTGCAGCCTCAGCCAATTCCCTGGAGAACTCCTGGTCAAGCTCTTGATCCTGGGCAGGAGGTCTGTAGTAGACTCCCACCATTGTGTCCCCTGTGCCATGTTCCCTATGGATTTTAACTCAGAGTGTCTCCAGCCATCCACCCTGGACACCAATGCTGGCTTGCAGGGACGTGTAGCTTTCCTTGACATAGAGAGCTACACCCCAGCCCTTTTTGTACACTTGACCCCTCCTATACAGGGTATAGCCTTCTATACCTGTGGCCCAGTCATGGGTGGAGTCCCACCAGGTCTCCGTTATCCCTATGACATCATAGTTATTTGTGTTAAGCTGAAGGACAAGTTCCTCCTGTTTATTCCCCAAGCTCTTGGCATTAGCGTACAGGCAGGCAAGGCTCACTCCAGGGCTGGGGCAGGGGTGGGCTCCCTTAAGTGCCTTGGCCTGCTGGCTTTGCAAGGGTTGCTTAGTGGGCCAGCAGTGGCGGGAGTCCCCCCATGCCCCAGCAGGCTTAGTTTAAAGCCCGGTGGAGCAGGTCAGCCAGTCTGGATGAAAAGAGCCTCCTCTCCAGCGAAGAGAAGTGGAGGCCGTCCCTTCCCAGCAGCTCACTGCCTCTCTCACCAAAGAGTGGACTGTGGTCATGGAAGCCAAAGCCTTCCTGATGACACCAGCACCACAGTCTTTGGTTTACTACCTCGATCCTGCACTCCCTCCTCAGTCCATAGCCCGAAACTGATCGATGAAAACACCACTTCGCCCTTAACCCCTTAAGCCCCACTCCCAACTCCCTGTAGCACTTCATGACCTGGCTGGGAGTGCTCCAAGACGTGTCATTTGTGCCCACATGGATAAGGAACATAGGGTAGTGGTCAGTGGGCCGGAGGAGCTCAGGGATCTTCTCCGCAATGTCTCGGATATGGGCTCCTGGGAAGCAGCAGACTTCCCAGGCTAAGGGGTTGGGGCAGCATATTGCCCCCTCAGTCCCCCTCAGGATGGAGTGTCCCATGACAAACACTTTGCATTTTGTCTTAGGGAGAGTGGGGGCGGTAGCTACAGTTGAGCCTGTGTGACCCTCCCCACCTCCATTCAGCCCACTCCCAGCTGCTTATGTCCCTCCCACCATGGGCCCCTGCTTACCTGCAGGCAGGCCGGGGCTCGCTGGTTGACCTGTGGATCCTGGGGTCCCTGAGCTAATGAGGGTGCAGCAGGCTTACACCCGCACATCTTGCTCTGGAGCTGGGTACCTGATGTGGCTTCTACCATTGCCAGGTCCTTTTTAAATTGCACACATGTACAGAAGGGTCATCTAGTGCTGCACTGTTCTCAGAGGGCTAAGGAAGGTTCCTTCCCCCCCACCAAAGGAGGGGACAGGTGAGTGCCCCCCCCCCCAACCTGGGTCGTGTGCTGGTAGCCTAGTCATGTGACTCCCTGGGGGACTGGGCCAAGTAGGAGCTGAGGGGGGTGTGACCCTCCCCGGCTCCACTCAGCCCACTCCCAGCTGGCTACTTCCCTCCCACTATGGGGCCCTGCTTACCTGTGGGCAGGCTGGGGCTTGTTGGGGGTCCTGGGGGTTCTGGGGTCTCTTTCTTGGGGTCCCTGGGCTCATGGGGGTGCAGAGGGCTTATACCCACATATCTCGCCCTAGAGCTAGGTCCCTGATGCCAACATGGGTTTGTTGCAGGTAGTTCTTGCTTGACCAATCTCATTTCCTTCTATGACCATGTGACATATCACCTGGACAAGAGGGAAGAGGTTGATGTCATATATCTGGACTTTAAAAAAGCCTTTGACCTGATGTCCCATGATGTCTTCATGGAAAAATTGGGCAACTGCAGCCTTGACTACTCCACAGCCTGATGGCTAGAGAACTGGCTCTGAGGTCGGACCCAGAGAATGGTAGTTGATGGAACCAAACATGGCACTCGGTCGGGGACTAGTGGTGTTCTCTTTAATGTCTTCATGAAAGATCTGGACACTAGTGTCAAAAGTGGACTGACCAAGTTCATTGATGACACCAAACTTCCTGCCCCTTGGGCAGGGGGCTGGACCTGACGATCTTACCAGGTACCTTCCAGCCCTAATGTCTATGAAATCTATGAAACAAAACAGGTGCAAAATGGCTCAGGGCTGCGACTGTTTTTCTGTGCTGAATTTAAAGGGCCAGGCCCCCCAGAATAGCATGTTGGGGAAAAATTTCTCAAAAGAAGGCATGCCAATGGCAGGAAGAGTTAATACCTGCAAGGTATAAGAAACACAGGGAGATTTCTCTATCAAAAAGGGCTGCTCCTACATGCTGCTGCTATGTATCCATAAGATCTTTTCTTTCCTATGGTAAGACCTCTAGAAGGTGAATTCTATTATGTTCACTTTGCTGAATCTCTATGGAATAAAATTCACTTTGGAGCTGGGGTTCAAGTGGGCTGTTTCCAAACTTTTGATGCCAGAGATCTTCAGGGAAACTAAAGTCTTATGTTTTACTGGCCTCTTCGCAGAAATGGATGGCCCCAAGCCTTTGACACCCTTAATGCAGCTCCTTGCTTTTTTCTCACAATTATCTCCTGTGACAGTAGAGTTGCAACCCAATGAGGCTCCCTCTCTATGTTGAGCTACAAAGGCTATGAGTCTTTACAGATGCAGCTCAAGCAGGGGTGGACAATAATTTCAGATGGAGGACCACTTAACGACTTTTGGTATGCTGTTTAGAACCGCACAAACAAAATCTTTCAGAAGATATCATTTTAACAAATTATAGATAAACAAATCATATACTAAAATCAAATATCTATTATATCATATTTTATTTTATTTAAAAAATATTTTCCTGATTTATGGGTGGGGGTTAATAGCATACATAAAGAGAATTGCATAATAGCTCAAAATAAAGTCTTTCTCTTGTATATTGTATGGGAGGGTGGGGGGCAGGTGGGGGACATCTATGTGTGGGAGTGATTGGGGAGGATTTGGGAGGGCTCTGGGGTGTGTGTTGGGGGCTGTGGGAGGGTGTGTGTAAGAGGATTTGGGGGACCTGTGGGGTATGTGTGTGCGGGGTGGGTGTGGGGGGAGTGGGTATGCGCATGTGGGTGGGGCTGCGCCCAGTGCAGCTGGGGGTGGAGAGCTGGAGCTGGGCAGCTCCTGCCCTAGTGTGTGGGGCTCCATCTCCAGTTCCCATCTGCCTTCCAACTACTCCACCCACCCAGTGTGATAAGCAGCCACCTGCAGGTGACCGAGTGGGTGGAAGGCGGCTGGGAGGTAGAGCCAGAGCCCTGCACACTGGGGCATGAGCTGCCCAGCCTCCCCCCCACCCACCTGGAACTGCACAACAGAGGCAGGAGGAGGAGCCGCTGGAGGTGGGGGAAACCAAGCAGTACTCAGGCAGTTGCAGCCTCACTGGAAGCAGCCCCACTGGGAAGCTGTGTGTACTGTCCCAGATTGTCCAGTGGGCAGAAGCACAGTGTGGCTGGCCCCAGGTAGGAGCAGGTGGGGCTCAGCCCCATGAAGAGTGTCACAGGCCAGATCCAATCAGTTGGCAGGCTGTATTTTGCCCACCCCTGAGCTAGAGTGTTATAGGAAATTCCTATTTATAGTTTGTGAGTGCCCAGTTCAAGTCCAGTGTATCAACAAAGAAGGTGGTGCCATCAAATGGGCACAGAGAAGGAGCTAATACTGTTTGGTAGGGCTGTGAGAAATTTCACTGGCTGTTTTGTTTTGATGCTGTTTCGACTTGTTTCAAGCTTGAAACAGCAAAATTGAAATGAAATGAGGGCAGTCGAAACATTTTGAAATTTTTATATGTTTTGAATTTCAAAGCTGAAGCTGGGCTTGCCTGCTGGGAAACAGAAAGTAAGGAGAGGGCGGGAGAAGAATGGGGAAGGACACAGTGAGGGTGCACCTTAATACACATGCTGGAGAATAAGCTCCTGCAGGAGAGGAATGAAAGGTTCTGTCACCGTTTGGCTGCCTGAGATGCTGCTGGTGCTACTGTGCTGCTTACTATTTTATATCTCTTGTCATTTAAAGTGGTGGACTGGACTGAGGATGTAGGGGAGGAGGAGCCCTCACTGGGGCACACTATCATGTCATGTATAGGCCCCAGCACCAGTGACAGCGTGCCTTAACACACACACACACACACACACACACACAGTCACACATCACGAGTTTTGCTTGTCGGCAGATTGAGTTGCAGTTTCCCAGAAACTTCTGCACCAATCTCCTTGAAACTTGGCAGGCTTCATGCCCTCAGAAGAGGCTACCACTCTAATGTTTTCATCCAAATCTGCCAAAGAGTGACAAAGTTATAGGCAGTTTTGTGCTTCCCCATTATAGCCTATGGTTGAAATGTTGAAACAGCGATGAAAAAGTGTTGAAACAGTAAAACAGTTTTGATGAAACAAAACGGAACAGTGCTTTCAAAATGAAACAAAACTCAGAACAAAACACTGTCCCATCAAAATGGTGAAACGGAAGTTGAAATGAAACAGTGCTGTTTTGCACAGCCCTACTGTTTTGAGTACCTAACTCCCAAGTTTATTTATTAGACAATAAGTATGTGCTCTGCTGCCCCTAGCATGTCGTAATTTCCCTGATGAGGAACCAAAATACACAGATTCAGGGTAAAGGAACTTCCATAGGTTTAAAAGAATGCCATGGAGGCACTTCTTTCTCTCTCCCCATACCATCTTGGGACACAACACACGTTGTTCCTAGCAGCTTCTTGTTCACTCTATTCATAGCACTTCTGCGTCCTGCTCAAGTCAGGGGCCCAAAGTGCTGAGTAGAACAAAGAAGTGAAAGGAACTGCAGTAAAGTTTTCAAATTCAGGTAAAGTTTGGGGTGGAAAAAAATTGCTACAAAGCATCTCATCCAACCCCAGGGAAAGCTAAAAATGGAAGTGATCAGTCTCAAGTGTTGGGATTTCAGGCTACAGGAGCACTGAGGGGCTGGATTTGACAGCACTGAAATTTCATGAGCTGCTCTCAAGAGATTTCTGCTCACGATGACAGAAACCTCAAGATTCTGGCCCTCTTCCAAAGCAGAATTGGATTTTTAAAAAGACCCATTTTTGGATGCAACTCTGAAGCAAAACCACAGGGACTTGACACAAAATCCTTCCTTCCCCCCCCCCCCCCCCCGACCTGGCATGCTAGGGGGCTTCAAGGGGGTTCTGGTTTAGAAATGAAAACTTGAGTTTGTCAAATGCAAGGAAACCTACCTAGGGAGCAAGCCCTGGGTCTGCTGTCTCTCTCTCTCTCTGAAATACAACACACTCGCAAAACTCAGATGGGCCCTATTATCTCAGTGCATATTTGTGTGGAGACCGGACAAAGTTGGAGAGAAGCAGAGGTCACTGTTCTGAGGGTATGTCTACATGGCAGACTCCTGTGTAGTGTAGAGATAGCCAAGCATGCTTGGGTACCAGAGATGGTAAAGCTACAACAGCATACAGATCCAGGTGAGCTACTATGTAAACTAGTCCATGCAGAGCTTTGCACTGCTACAGCTAGACTGCGTCCAGGACCAGAGGTAGCTTATGTAAAACTGGTATCTCCAGACTTAACTGTAGTCTGCAGTTAAGGCATATCCTGTGTATTCCTTGCTCTTGGATCCAGCAGTGAGGATCACCCTGGGCTTAGGAAGCTTTGGGTGGAAAGCTTGCTGGACCTTTGTTAAAATATAGTTTGGAAGCAGCTGAGGAGATGGAATGTGCTGCGCTTACAGCCCCCAGGGGATGCATGAGCTTGCAGGAAGTACAGCAGTGTTGGAAGAAGTGTGCATAGCACTCGAAATCTGCTCCTTCTGTCCCATGGGCTCACAATTAGGAGAAACTGAGTGAGAGACAGAGCTAGAGGCCTCTTCTTTATATGGGGTAACAGTACATAAGGTAATATCCTTTTCAGTCCCAGGCCTTGCCATCAAACGCATGGGGCATTCTTTTGATGGATGGATGCACTGTACAGTATTGTTCAACTACTGATCATCCCAAACCAAAATGTCAAATCCTAAAAGCCTTAACTTTAGATGATTGATGGCGGAGCCGAATTGTACAGAGCAGGGGCCACCTTTAGTCTAATTAGGGATGGGTCTGTTCCAAGGCTCTACATTTGAACCTCAAATACACTTCAAATTCTCTTTTGGAGGCACACATGTAGAAGGGGGGAAAATCTGGATTCAGATTGCACATTTTCACTTGAGACTACTTCAAGTTTTAACAATACACTAGTGATGTTAGGTGGAGGGGTTCGTTTTTTTTCCTTCTATTTTTTTTCTTTATGAAAGCGTCTCAGTATACAGAACCTAAAGTGTGCTCAATATAGAGCCTAAACTATGCTTAGGTTAGCTCGGGGGTAGGCCATTATTTGGGCTGGAGGGCCACTGAAGGAGTTTTGGTGAGCTGCTGCATGCTCGGGAGAACTGAGGTGCTGACCCAGTCCACAGCAGCTCACCAAAACTCCTTAAATGGCCCTCCAGCCCAAATAATTGCCCACCCCTGAGCTAACCCAAGCATAGTTAAGGCTCTGTGTATTAAGAACCTTTCATAAAGAAAAAAAAGGGGGAGGAGGGGAAAAAATCAACCCCCCACCCCCGACCTAGGATGCTACAGTGTGGAGGCAGGGTGCTGACCTGGCCTGGCACGGGGGGTGGGGGAGGAGAAGCAATTGATCCTATATGGTCTCAGGCCCATCTATCCCACACCCACTGCCAGGGGTGCCAAACAGAGTGGGTGGGCAGGTGGGTGGGGTCTTCATGGAGACTGGCCTGGGTCCCCCGCAAGCAGGGTATGTTCAGCTGGACATACGGGATGGAGATGTGGGCAGTCAGAGTGCTGTGTCTGGGAGTGGGACAAGTGGGCAGGGCTGGGGCCAGAACTGAGATCACAGGGCAGTGACAGCACAGGCTGGGGCCTGAGCTTGGGCCAGGGTGCCTGGGGAGCAGGGCTGGGTCTGGCGGTGATAGCAACCCTGGCAGCAGCAGCCAGAAGGCACAGCTACCATCAGGGCTGCCACGAAGGTGAGTATAGCCAGGCACTGCCCCTGCCACATGCAGGACCGGCTGCACATACCATGGCCCGAGCTGTCCCCGACACCCAGGCTGAGCAGGGCCCAGGGACCCCCTATGGGCCAGATAGAATCCTTTGGAGGGCTGGATCTGACTCACAGGCCATATTTTGTCCACCCCTGGGTTAACTACAGGTACATCAATGTATTTGTTGTATTGCAGACACAAGTGGAAAGATTTACCTGGGTGAAATTCTGACCCATACTGAAAAGACTGGTAACTTTCACAGAGAGTTGGCAGTCAAACAACATGCTGGATTTTTCAGTCTTAACTACATATATACAATTGTTCCTTCCAAGGTCAGATCATCCAGTTTCCTTGTATCTGGAGCTAGTGTGTAGGGCCAGAACCTGGAGAGATTGACTTAAAAAAACCCTCTCTATTAGGTATAGTCTGCATACAGACTGACACCAAAACAACAAGTGAGACTTAAAGCTGATTTAGTTATGGTGAAAGATAGTGTGTGGACAGAGGAAGCAACAGAAATAAAAGTTCTTTACGTTAAGTTTTGCAAAGGGCCTAGAACAGTGGTTCTCCATCTTTCAGACTCAAGGCACCCATTGTTAGACTCAAAGCACCCCTCAGAAAATGCCAGTTCTTAGCTTTCACTCATTTTTGACCACAGAAAAATAATCGAGCACTTCTTCTGTTGCAAGGAACTCTGAAAGACCGCAACATGTCAGAATGCTTTTAACACTGGATTCCTATCTGAGATCTCTGGATCTATCTTATAGAATCATAGAAAATTAGGGTTGGAAGGGACCTCAGAAGATCATCTAATCCAACCTCCTACTCAAAATAGGACCATCCCCAACTAGATCATCTCAGCCAAGGTTGTCTAGCTGGGTCTTAAAAGCCTCCAGGGATGGAGATTCCACATCCTCTCTGGGTAACCTGTTCCAGTGCTTTACTACCCTCCTTGTGAGAAGGCTTTTCCTAATATCTAATCTAAAACTTCCCTTGCTGCAACTTGAGGCCATTACTCCTTGTTCTGTCATCTGTCACCATTGAGAACAGTCCAACTCCATCCTCTATGGAACGCCCCTTCAGGTAATTGAAGGCTGCTATTAAATCCCCCCTCAGTCTTCTCTTCTCCAGACTAAATAAGCCCCTTTCCCTCAGCCTCTCCTCCTAAGTTATATGCCCATAACAGGATGGTGTCCTAGGGGTGGCCGTGATCTCCCCTAATGACTCCTTACTGTGCCATGCTGCCTAAAGGGCACTCTCAATTCTTGCCCGCCACATCTTTGATTCATAGATGTTAGGGTCGGAAGGGACCTCAATAGATCATCGAGTCCGACCCCAAATGATGTTAAATGTATAAATAGAGAGGCTGCCTTTACATCCTTTTGGTCACGGTTTCCTGTTGTACACTACGATGGGTGCCTCACTGGGTGCTCGGGCTCTCCGGCGCCCTGTCACTCGCTGCACCTTCTCTGGCGCTCAAGCTCTCTACAGTCTTATATCGCTCTGCGCCTCACTGTGCGCTCAGGGTTAGCACACTCCCAAAGCTGCCCCCTCACTGGGACTGGGGTCCCCACGCTACCATGAGCCCCCTATGAGACCTCCTCCATCCCCTTATAGCCTCACTCAAGCCACAGGTCAAAACAGCAAACAAAACACAAGCCCCTGGGCTATAACATAAATCCTAGCCACCTGGCTGAAACATCATTCAAGCCATCCCAGGGGTGCTCCATCTCTCACCAGTCTCCAAAGCTACTCATGCAGTCCAGCCTCTACTCTTTACTCACTCAGCCATAACTCCTTCCCCCTTGGCCGCCAGCAGGGAACTGCACCACTGGCCTCAGCCCTGGGGTTTAAATGTGAGCCAGGCCCTGCCCCTCCCGGTCAGCTGACCACTGGCAGGTGTGGGTCACTAGCTCCCTCTGGCTGCCCTGGTAACCAGCACCTGGGATCTTGTTGCTGTTCTTAGAGTAGCAGGCCCTTTAGTGCCCTGCTACAGTGCCCCAGGCCCCTAACCATTTTTGTTGCCCTCTGCTGGACTCTCTCCAATTTCTCCACATCCTTTCTGTAGTGGGGAGGTCCAATACTGTACACAGTACTCCAGATGTGGCCTCACCAGTGCTGAATAGAGCGGAAGAATCACTTCCCTTGATCTGCTGGCAACACTCCTACCAATGCAGCCCTGTCTGCCATTAGCCTTCTTTACAACAAGGGCATACTGCTGGCTCATATTCAGCTTATTGTCCACTGTAACCCCTAGATCCTTTTCCACAGAGCTGCTGCTTAGCCAGTCAGTTCCCAGTCTGTACTGGTGCATGGGATTGTTCCATCCTAAGTGCAGGACTTTGCACTTGACCTTGTTGAACCTCATGAGATTTATTTTGGTCCAATCCTCCAATTTGTCAAGGTCCCTCTGAATCCTAGCCATACCTTCCAGCATATCTACTACACTCTCCAGCTTACTGTCATCTGTAAACTTGCTGAGGGTGCACTCCATCCTATCTTCAAGGTTATTGATGAAGATATTGAACAGAACCTGCCCCGGGACCTACGTCTGGGGCATTCTACTTGATACCAGCTGCCAAACAGACATTGAACCATTGATTACTACACTTTGTGCCTGACATTCCTGCCAATTTTCTAGCCACCTTACAATCTATTCATCCAACACATACTTCCTTAGCTTCTTGCAAGAATGTTGTGGGAGACCATATCAAAAGCCTTGCTAAGGTCAAGGATCTTGTGAATCATGTTTTTTGCACACCTAACAGTGTTAACATTGCATGGTTTCTCAGCCAAGTACAACCATCCCTTGGAGTTCACAAATGTACTAGGACCACTGCCTATCACAGTGACCAACATTGTCTCATCGTTCTCCTGACCATCAGCATTTGTTCATCTCTTGCCTCTTGTCTTATATTACAGGTACTTTGTAGCAGCAACTCTCCCTTTGTTCTGTGTTTGTACAGCACCTAGCAGCATTCTAGTCTATGACTGGGGCTCCCAGGAACTATGGTAATATAACTAATAATAAAGATTTTGTGCTCATACATTTAGATTATCCAGAGAGACCACCTTCAGTTTCATTTTGCAAAGCTTATTCCCCCATTTTTTTAAATCATCTGCTCCACATTAACATCTTACATAATTAAGTAACTTCCAGTACATAATTAAGTAACTGGAATTACCTGGTTATCATAAGGTGGCCTTACATAGACATACCATAATATTCCTCACAATACTTTACAAATTTACTACAGATTAAAGTATAAACCTCTAATATTTGGTTTTACAAACTGCTGATATTCCACTCCTGCCATCATTTCCTTTAAATCAGTATTGTCCTTTCCTCTAGGCCCTGCCGAGGCAACCTGAATTCTCATACCTTGGCTGCATATATGCCTTGTCCATTGCAAATAGCTTCCCATTTTGCTATCTTCAGTTCCAAATCTATCACATTGGACAAGTCTTCTGCCATAAAGTGGGATTCCTTGCCACATTTATGATAATCTGGAAAAAGAGAGCATTGTCCTGGGTTGAAGTATGATGCATTGTATCATATGCAAGTGTAAATCTCTATTTTACTTCTTAAAACTTAGCCTCCTGGAACAGACTAGTATGTCTTCTCCAAACACATAGGTTGGACATTGATTCCATGCCCATATCCTGTATCGCTGCTGATTTGTTAGCTCATCCAAGGTCAACTGTCTGGCTAGTGTGAGATCTGGCTCATTGACTATTCTTTTCCAGGGTAATGAGCCATGCTAGCTAACTCACATTTTGATCTGACAGTCCAAACCAGCAAATTAGCATGTGCGTGCCCATAGCCATTGTCTAGAATAGAATGGCCAGTGTGTTTCACCTCATTCTGGACTCTCTTGTTTAAGGATTAATCTTTTATATACCCCATTCTGTCATAAAGTGAAAAAATCTCTTAGAACTCAAAGGGTATTTTCAAGGAGACCTTCATTCTTTGACTCATCATATTGGAAGGTTAGTCATAAATATAATTTCTTTTATTAGAGTAAGTCCAAACACACAATAGCTCCACTGTCTGCTTCCCACTTTGGGAGATTCCAACACTGGATAATTTTAGGAGCAGTGTCAAGTAGTGAGGATTCACAAC
Source organism: Alligator sinensis (assembly GCF_000455745.1). NCBI lineage: Eukaryota > Metazoa > Chordata > Crocodylia > Alligatoridae > Alligator > Alligator sinensis. The sequence continues at coordinate 453,205 of NW_005842150.1, read as the reverse complement.
ATTGGGTGCGTCTACATGAGATGTTTACTGTAGAGCTGCCTAATTAGCTCCGCAATAAACATCTTGCATCTACATGCTATTAGGATACAGGAAACTAATAAACCCTACAGCAGGACAGTACTTGTAAATACAGGTACTATTCTACTGTGGAGTTATTTACTGTGCAGCAACGCACCTGTAGACACTGACCTGGAGTAAATAGTGCCCAGTCAGCCCAGCCAGCAGGGGTACCACACGCCTGCCTACTTCCTAACAACATGGCTCAGCAGCTGCAGAAGCCTCATGGCCCAGCCAGTTCTTCCACCAACTGATGCAGTCACCCACTGCCCAGTCCTGACCCCCTGCCCCCACACGTCCCCTGCTAGCCTGGAGTTGTCCTCTAGACTCTGGGCCACACTGCTGCCACCAGCCAGAGCCTGGGGGTTATCCCCATACCCTCTGCCAGCCTGGAGCTGACATCTGGACAGCTGCAGTTGGAGGTTAGAGCTCCCCCTGGCTGCTGCAGGAGGGAAGAGCAAGTCAGGAGCAACCCTGGCCTAAACTGCTCCTCTCCAGCTCAGTTTGCTGCTGTCCTGAGTGTATATGTAGACACTGCACCTGGGAGTAATTTACTGCAGAGCAATTTGCTCCACAGTTTATTCAGTTGCATTAAGTGCACATGTAGAAAAGCCCACTAATGCTTGGATTCTCTACACAAAATATGTGACTTTCACTAAATAGAACTGGCAGACAAGGTTCTTTGGGTGAATCTGATATCTTTTATTAGACCAACTTAAATAGTTGGAAAAAAAAAATTTAAGCAAGCTTTCAGGTTCAAAACCCTTCACCAGGCTGAGGAAGATGAGTTTTTGAACCTGAAAGCTTGCTTTAAAATGTATTTTTTCCAACTATTTAAGTTGGTCTAATAAAAGATATCAGATTCACCCAAAGAAACATGTCTGCCTATGTCCTTAGACCATCACAGCTACAACCTACACCACTAAACAGAACTATAAGGGTGGGTCTCCACATGCAGTGGTGTGCAGTTTGTGGTGCCACAAACTGCTCTATAGAGCCACAAACTGAGCACGGGGAAAATAAAAACATGCACCATGCTATAAATTTGCAGCATGGTGGCAAAATTTGCTACTAGGAAAACACAGTAGCAAAAAATACTCTGGGGAAAAAAGTGGCACAGAGCACGTCAGTAGCATGCACCAGAACAAATGGAGGGCAAGCCATCCACCTGTGCTGGCCCCACCCTCCCCTACCCCTACCCAGGACAATTTGTTGCCTGCCCCATGTGCAGAGGTGTGCAATGGGGAACAAAGCATCAGCACAAATTTGTGTTGCTGCTATTTGTGCCTCTACAAGTGCATGACCCTGCACAGGAGGACCCACCCTAAGGGTGCATTTAGATGAATGCACATGTGTGGTTTATGGTACCACAGACCCATCTGTGGTGCAGCAAACCACATGTGCCACACATGCAGACATTTACCATGCTGCTAATTAGCAGTGCAGTGGGCTTTTTTGACACCAAGAGGTCTCAGTGTCAAAAATACTGTGGCAGAAAACAGCGCGGTGGTGCACATGGCTGCAGTGTGTGCTGCCCAAAATCAGAGCCTGGCTAGCCAAAGCCATGCTCCACTACCAGCTAGGTTCTGCACACCCAGATTGTTGCTGCTGGAGCCCAGGGAGGCCCCCCCAGGACCCTAGGTAGGGCTGCCAGGGCCAGCACAGATGCTAGCCTCAGCCTCTCCTACATCACCCAGGACAACTTGCCACATACCAGAGCATGCATGCAGGGGTGTTCCCAGGGGAAAAGTATGTGCCACTGTTATTTGTCCCTGGGGAAACACGAGTGCACACTTATCTGGACATACCCTAAGAGTTCAAACAGTGAGCATTTTAAAGAGCAAGCAAGTTAGCATCTAGAGAGCAACTCGTCTACTCAGAATCTGTCCTTAAATTATTGTTCCACATTGCTCTGTGTCTAAACTAAGATTCTATCCCATACCTGAATTTAGATGCAACTACGTATCATTTTAGACTATTTTCAGGAAGTTCTAGCCAATAAGAGACCCTAGCTCACATGGGCCTCAATTTATGCTATATGCATGCACTCCACAGGATTCATTAAAATCTAAAGGTCATGTCTACCTCAGAAAAATGGATTCTGCTTAGCTCAGGTGTATTCGCTAGGCTTCATCTCACTAAAGGTATGTTCAGAAGTTTCTTTTTTCACTATTTAAAGTGCTTTATTGCTGTGACTTAATAGAAGTCTATGGCTTTACAGCACTTTAAAAATGGATACAACGCTTTAAATTAAGCCTTGTTAAATGAGGTATTAAATATGAAGCACTGTATTTTACAGCACTTTAGCCACCTACAACTCTTTAAAAAACTTCTGTATGCTGGCCAAATTTCTGACTAGTGGAGAAGTTCGAGGAAGCTGCAGAGCGCCCCCTCCCTCCTAGCCTAGGAAGTGCAAGGATGCTCAGAGCCCCTCCCCCCCACCCCCACCCTCAAAGAAACACTGCACTTTTGTCATGTTTAAAAGCGCTGCAACTTTATGGTGCTATAAAAAGTGATCTAAATTACAGCTCTGTAAAACTTGCATGGAGCACTTCTGTACACATCTTAAGAGCTTTTCTTCCCCTTGAGGGAGCCAAAGTTGTTTTTCAATGGCTGGGTCAAGGAAGGAAGGAAGGAAAGGGCAGTGAATCCACACAAGGATAATGCTTGGACAACTGTAATTTGCAAAGCCATATCCAACAACTGGAGCTGACTGACAATTTAAAAAACATTTTAAATTAAAACATGGCTGGGGGGGGTTGAAAAATTAAAATGTACACCAATTTTTCATCTTAATTGCTTTTATTAATTCTTTTCCTTAAAAGGAAAACACCAGTTTGGTTTTTTTTCCATTTCTTTCATTTCTTCCCTTTCTCCTACTCAATTTCAATAATAAAACAGGAAAAAGATTGGGGGAGAAAGGAAGGAGGAAGGAAGAAATAAAAGGGAAAGGAAGGGAGGAACCTAACAACTGAAAAATGAAAAAAAACTAACAAATTTTGAAGAACAAAATTTTCACAGAACTTTCCTTTGTGAAACATGAATAATACTTATTACTCTATAAAACATATTACTTTGCACCTAGATTTACTACCAACAAATATAATTTAGATTTAAACTGTTCTTCCTTGCCACCCCAGGTCCGCACAGCCTTCCACATCTAGCTAGAGACACTGTGGAGCATTTTATCTTTATTGTTACTGTAAAATAGTATTTACTAGCACTAATTCTTGGTGCTGAACAATACACAGGAGAGTCCTGTGGCTGACTGCCTTGCAATCCAAAACAGTAACAGTCAAGACAATTTTTTTTAAATGGAGATTTTTGTGATTTTGTTGTTTGGTTGGTTCATTAGTTGGTTAAGTAAGGGGCTTTTTTTGCTTTTTCAAAATGCATTTATTGTGGACTTTAGGGCAAGCAGGGGAGGACAGGGCAGGTGTTAAGTTAAATCTGGATGGGTAATAACTAGTGGCTTTCAAATTGGTTTTGAAGAGGGCATTCTTGACAAAAGGATAGCTTCAAAGAATGTATGGAGAAGGGAATTGGAGAAGAAAATGAGTGGGGATTGGCATGACTGGCAGAGCTAGGGAAGCAACATAAGAGATTAAGTCTGCAATGTAGGTTGTGAAAAGATTTCAAGGCAAGGAGTACTATTTAGAAGTTTAAGCTTGATATATTGTCTAAAAGAAAGCCTGAGGATGGATTTAAAGAGGGTTGTGGCATGGTCAGATTAAAGAACTAGGGTGAAAACTTTAGTAGTTATATTTTGGCTGTACTTTTCTTTGAAGACCAGGAATTGAACAATATCATGTCTATGAATCCTTGAAGGTCACTTGGGAGGTGAATTTAGGTGGGCTCAAAAAGAGACCAGAATTAGGGTCTGCATCTGGTTTTGAATGGTGTTATGTGTATTGATGACACTATACTATACAAGCAAAAGATAGGCCTGAAGCCTCAATGAGAAGCCCATTAGAAATTAGCTCCTCCACTCACCTACGCTCCGTTTGGATCCTTATCCAAAGTCAGAACTATTCTCTATTTCCAATTTATATACATAATGATAAATAACAGGTATACATTAAGGTTGTAAACCAAGGACCCTCTTTTTATTGCAGAAGTACAGTGCCTACCATAGTGTGGTTCTGATCCCTTATTCAGGCCTCTAGGGACTACTTCAGTACAGATTAATAATAACAACAAGATGGTCCTGAGGACAATATTCAATAAGAGGAAAATAAATCTTCATGGATGTAATCCCCATATAGTAAAAAAAGAATTATTGTGTGGTATCTGGAATATGTGGTCATATCTAAATGAGTTTCAAAGTCATTCCAGGAGGTTAAGTAAACATTCAAGTGTTTTTAAGTTCTATAAAGAAAGAAATTGCAGTAGTGTTATCCCAGGACAAAGCTAAGGTAATTCCTTTTGAAAGGGATTTCTTTCTTAAAGAGCCTGGGACAAAAGGATTACATCCTCACTGAAAAGGAATTATGAAGCTTCCACAGCTGCTTTTAAACCATCTAGATCTAGTGGCAATTTGGGAGCTTGGATGAGATCAGGGACAGACTAAATCTAAATTAAAATTAGCATGACAAAATATTTCTTAAACCAGTTTTCTGGGGCTCAACTCTGATCTGGGTTATACTTGTATAAATCAGGATTGCCCCATAGGTTGCAATGAAGTCAAAGAAGCTACTCCAGGATTTGCTCTAGCATAACTGTTATCTAATCTGGTTTGCTGGAATTTCCAGTTATATATAAGTGAAAATAAATCAAGACTCTGGGCTTTGGTATCCAAGTTAGATCCAAAATGATCCATGTATCATCTTTTAAAATGTGCCTAAACATTAATTTCTTAATCTGTTCTGAGAAATGGTTCATTATAATGTCAAAATAATACAAAATGGTTCACTGTAATGTCATAATATAGATTCCAATACCTGTTTTCATGTTGAATTGTACCTTACTTCATGTCAGATTCTATCTGAAGTTATTGGGATTAATTCTATAGTGCGATCCTCCTTACCAGGAATAGGGTGTCATAATCTAGCCCAAAGTAGGCAGATATGTTCACAGTGTTTAGGAGAAAAACTACTTTGGGAAGTTTTTACAGATGGTGTAGTTTAAGTTTTCGAAGTGGCTATGACTGCTCTCAAGTGAGTAGAAAATGAAGAAACTACCATTAAGGACTGCTGGCAAAAAATTAAGGCAGAAAAAATTATTAGGAAAAATATTGCCACCAGACGAAACAGGTTTTGCCAAGAACAGATTTATACGTGGTTTCAATAGCTTTAATCAATCTACAGAGTCTTGTGGGTGAAATTTGCACCTATGAAGTGGGGTGGGGATGAACCAGGCACTGGTGGGTAAGAATCTGTGAAAGTTTCATCAATGTAACCTCATCAATAACCTTTTGTCAAGACCTGCTATTTTGTTGTTGAGTGTCTCTGAAACAGATGCAGAATAAATCATGCCGAATTGAGCCAGATTCATAGATTCATAGATGTTAGGGTTGGAAGGGACCTCAATAGATCATCGAGTCTGACCCCCTGCATAAGCAGGAAAGAGTGCTGGGTCTAGATGACCCCAGCTAGATACTCATCTAACCTCCTCTTGAAGACCCCCAGGGTAGGGGAGAGCACCACCTCCCTTGGGAGCCCGTTCCAGACCCTGGCCACTCTAACTGTGAAGAAGTTCTTCCTAATGTCCAGTCTAAATCTGCTCTCTGCTAGCTTGTGGCCATTATTTCTTGTAACCCCCGGGGGCACCTTGGTGAATAAATACTCACCAATTCCCTTCTGTGCCCCCGTGATGAACTTATAGGCAGCCACAAGGTCGCCTCTCAACCTTCTCTTGTGGAGGCTGAATAGATCCAGTTTCTCTAGTCTCTCCTCGTAAGGCTTGGTCTGTAGGCCCTTAACCATACAAGTGGCCCTTCTCTGAACCCTCTCCAGGTTATCCGCATCCCTCTTGAAGTGCGGCGCCCAGAATTGCACGCAGTACTCCAACTGCGGTCTGACCAGTGCCCGATAGAGGGGAAGTATCACCTTCTTGGACCTATTCGTCATGCATCTGCTGATGCACGATAAAGTGCCATTGGCTTTTTTGATGGCTTCGTCACACTGCCGACTCATGTTCATCTTGGAGTCCACTGCCAAAGATACCTTGGCATCTTTGTTTGAATGTCTGACTCGCATACCAACCAGTAATTGCAAAGGTCATGCAAAAATGCTTTAATTCATACCATGCAGCATCCCGACCCACAGACTGGTGCTCTAGCACCACAAGCTATTTTGTGTTCTGACATGTTTTTAATAGTAACGGAGCTATTTTTTAAGATATTAGAATACCAACCAGATCAACTGTTTTCATCACAGGGTCAAAACAATTTTAATACTTCATATATCAGTTGATATCTTTACTTCAAGCGTTTTCTTGGTTTTGGCATCATGACCATTGTCCTATTTTATTGCCCATTTTATGAGGTTTGAAAAAAGCCTATTTACAGGGATTTCCTTTGAATATGTTGTCTTAATTCGCTATCTGGTTACAAGCCCAATCTACAGTCTTAACCAATGCATATGAAAGCCTCAAGAACAGGCTAAAATAACAGTTAATTCATTAAACTCAGAAAGATATGCACGTTTTGTTGAAGAGAAAATGCCTTGTAAATTGTATTTAATGTTCATTGTATTCAATATTCATTTTTATTTTATATTAAAAAGTTCTGGGCTGATCAAATTGTTGCATATTTCTTTCTGGGTAAGTGGTAGTGAGTAGAGATTTCTGACAGTTGTATATTAAATGCAGGTGGCTCTGTGAATGCTATTTCTGTCTGATACACTACATTAACCATAACCTGCAATTTCTTCCAAAAGAACTGGAATGAATTAAATTGTTTAATAAAACCTTACTTACCTGGATAAACTCATTTCTAGTATGCATTTAGGTTGCCTAGTGCATCTTTCCAGATTTTTATTTGTAGCATAAAAAGCTAGAAGTGTTTATTTAGATAACCAAACATTGAGCTGTAATCTTGGTAACTGTCCAAGATTTATTTTTAAAAGCCACAGCTTTTTTATATATATTTCTTTGCCATATTATGAATTGTTATATATTTCATTTAGCATGAACTGATAACTTCTTTCCCACACCAAATCTAAAGTCAAGACTCATGTACATACCTTTCTGCATAATTTACATTTCATTGCACTTCTTTTGAACCTGCCTAAAATATATATATTAAGTTTTAAGCACTAAAGAACTTGCAGAGGTTTTTTTGGTTATTCTGTTATTTTAAAGCAATACTATAGAAAAGTAAAATACCATATTATGGATTCCTATTCTTGTCAGATCATCACCCACTGAAAGAAACTTAAGATTTTTTAATATACATAGAAATGATGCAAACAAGAAAGAAGTTGAATTTTATCATTTGTACAAAAAAAATAATTCAATCTTTTAAAGGTGAGAACACGGACTTAAAAGTTTGTAGTATTAAAACCATTATGTTAAATGGAAGAAGAAAGCACATTAGGGATTGAAGATGACTTTTTTATCTTGTTTTTAAAGCTAAAACAAACCATAACATTCTCTACCACTCAGAGTGGTTCGAAGGCAAAATGAAACCCTCTTATTTCAAGTATAGAATCATTTATATCCATAAGCAGATTAAATTTTAAAAGATCTCTCAGTCCCCCTGACCAAAGGAGCAATGTCATTGTTAGAAAACACACCCACTGGTTACCTTATAATCAAATTTTCACTGCTCTTTCTGACAGGTTTTTAAGTTACTTAAGGGATCTATTTATATGTGGAAGCATCAACATCATGCAGTAAATCCAACCACAACTCAGTCACATATTTTATTAAGTTTAAGTTCAGTGAAAGTGCAGAGTAAACTAGGGCCCTATGTCTCTCAGTTACATCTGATTTGCGGTTGCTATAAAAAGGCCCACATGCCGCTCTTCAGATGTGTTTTGGATTGAAAATAGGATTAATGTGCTAAAGTGTGATTAGAATGGTTAAACACGATTAATTGGAACAGACTTGTATTGCCAAGGGAGCTCCGCTGTTACTGGCTGGACTCCAGTTTACCAAGTGAACAAAGCAGGCCAACTGTCCAAGTTTTTCCATGTCTTTGCTTATGTGCCTTTTCCTTTGCATTTTCTCATAGCCAGCTTGTCTCAGAGCAGATTAAATACAGCTGAGAATGTTGGTCTAGGTCTGCAGCAAGGGATCCTGAGGGAATAAGCAGGAACCTCAGGCCCAGACTTGGCTTCTCCAGTGCTGGTTGAAAACTGCCATGCACCTAGGGCAAGGGTCCAGGTGGATCGACTAGGGAGTGGGAGTAATTTGGGGTTTTTAAAATGATCTATTAAACCCCTGAACTTTAATCAAGCTGCTACCATACTGACAGCCACGATTTACTTGCACATGGCTGTAATGGGTAAAAGGGGCAAGGACTAAGGAGTACAAACACTTGTCCTGAGTTTTATTGAGGCTCGAGCGAATGTACACACATGCATACACCACTCACAATAACACAATGCTGTGTTTTTACTGCAGGCAAATTCCCGTGCATCTGTGACAGAAAATCTATTGTTTTTTATTAGGTATTTGACTGGACCCAGAGCAAATCCTGCCCCTTCTCCACTCACTCCCCTTTCCTAAACACAGATTAAGGATTTAAAGCTTAGGTAATCAAAGCTTTAAACTGATCCTGCCTGGAGAAGTCAGAATGGTTTAGTATATTGTTCTAAAAACAGAAATACCTTAGTGGTTAGTTGCACAGAGATATTAAAGTTCGCACAAATTAAACTCAGGAGTGCAGACATTTCAAGCTAAATACCAAGATGTAAGCAACTAAAATCTTCACAGCACTAAAACCCCTGTTTGATTTTTTTTCCCAGTAACGGGTGCAATTCAAACACAGCGGAGCTGCTTTTCTCTACACGTGTCATCATAAAGTTTGCACAAGTAATATAGTTCTAAATGACAGCAGTCTTGGAAATCTTCCATAGTGCATAATGTGTGTGTGCGTGTGTGTGTACACTCATTAGCATTATATCTATCTAATCTACATAAGATAGATATACATGTGTGTGTGTGTGCACGCGCACAGGCATAGTTGCTCTTTTATTCCAGTGCTTAGTGAAGATATGAGGCCTCAAAGGATTGCTTCTCTTAGGGAAAATGAATTAATCAAGTCTTTGGTGCAGTCCTCCTTATTTACAAAGAAAGGACACAGAGTCCTGTCTCTCTGAACACAGTAAGGACAGAAAGTAGTTTCCTGACCCACAATTTCCAGTTTGTCCTCCAGTCAGCTCTGCGTTCAAACAAAACTGCATCTCTGCTCCTCTTTGGGGCATTGGTCACAATGTCGTCTCTCGCTGTCAATTGGAGAACCTCTCTAGCTTTCTTCTTCCCTTTCTCACAGCCACAACTTGCCAAAACAACCCCTTAGCTCCTGCCTTTGCAATCAAAGAACCACTCAGCCTAAAGAGGCCAGTTTCTGATCACAATGTGCTGTGAGGCCATCACCTTGGGTAATAGGTGTTTCTTGTTGCTTCTAGCTACCCTTATAAGAAGGGGCATTAAGGGTTTGTCTAAACTGTCTCCTGAGTGAGCCTGGACATGCTGCCAAGAAATAAGTCCCACCCCACTTACCTTACTTCATGCGCACCTACACCCACAGTTTAGGAAGGGGGATGGCTCAAAGCATCCCTGAGTACACACTAAGGCACCAGGCTCCGGCTCTTTGCTTCAGAGCAGGCACAAGTGCATGGGACTAATTTCATGGTGGTGTGGCCAGGCTAAGTGGGGCAGTGGGGGTGTAATATGTCTTTTATCACTCCTTCCACTTAGTCTGAAAGAATGGTGCTTACTGAATCCACTGCATTTAACCGGGTCTGTGTTTATCTATAGACTAAAGGCACAAAGCTTAGCTATGTAAGAGAGGCAGAAAGCCAGCATAATGTGAACGAGGGTGAACGTGGCCCTGGCAAGCAGCTGAGAGACAGAGTTTTCCACATGGGAAAAACTGGTCTTTTAAGACTTCATCCAAAAAGAGGGCTCAACACAGCTTACCTCACAAGGGCCATGTCCAGACGAGAGTGGCTATGCAGTATGTGGTGCCACAGACACATCAAAAAAACCTGTGTAAAATAAAAGCAGAGTGACACACATTGGGGCAGTGTGCGCCACTCAAAACTGGACCCTGGCCAGCCAGAGCCACACACCAGCTGCCACTGCTGCAGCCCCACGAGGACCCCAGGACTCTGAGTAAGTCTGCTGGGCTAGCCCAGTGCAGTACCCACTCAGAGTAACTTGCCATGTGCCAGAGGGTGCATGGCACAGGCAGTCCTCAGGGACAACTAGCGGTGGCACAAGGTGTGCCACCGCTAGTTGTCCCTGGGGAACCAAATATCTACACTCATGTAGACATGGCCAAGAAGGCCATAGACTCTCCACCCTAAAATTTAAAGGAAGAGACATGTATAGATGCCTTCCATTTACTCCAGATGCACACTCAAATAGGAACTTGCCAGCTTCATTCTAGGTTGGCAAGGCAATGAAGAGTAATGTAAATACCTTTAGCGTGCTGCAACCAGGAGAGGTGAACTAGTATTCAAGTCTTCAACAGACTTTCCCAGAAGGAAAGCTAGAATCTGTTTTGGGTAAACAGGAACATCCAGGCCAGGCTTAATGCTTGACTGTCAGAGGTGAAAGTTCGTAGCTAAAGGAAGTGCTGCATGTAGTGGTGACCCTTCTAAACATGCCAGTTTTGCCTTAGTAAATTGATACAGATACCTTGGGATTTTTAAGTATTATCTAATCTTCCATATAGTTACTATAGAAAATACCTTTAATAGTATAATAATGTTACTGACTCGTCTAAGCAAATGTTTGAAGATATTATACTCTCATTGGGCACATCTACACAAGACACCCACTGCACAATTGTTACTGTGAGTACTAAATGACTGTGCACTAACTGGCGGTACTGTGCTGTAGCATCCCAGCATGGTTGTCAAGTGGCACTTACCACACAGTAGCTCATCACTATGCAGTAGCTTGTTACTGCTGCACAGTAGCATCACATCACATCACAGTCTGTGCCTAGTGACGCTACTGTGCTGTAGTAATGAGCTACTGCGCAGTAAGCATCTCATGTAGATGTGGCCATTAGCTCCTGGAAGGGTTGTTGTATATGGCTCAAGAGCAAATGGACCAAAATCTGCACTGGTGTCAAAAAGGTATGGTACTCCCACAATGGTGCTCATTCCTTGACCTGTGACAATCACAGCAACATCCTGAGAGCTAGGGGCATCCTGAGAAAATCAAATGGCTATTACTGAAAGGCCCTACTTATTTTTTCTGTCAGAGTAGGGGTAGACACATAAATGTCTCTTAGTCACAGAGCAACATCAATCGCATCCCACAAACTGTAACTCAGACCACAGAAAATTATATAGAGAAAAGGAAAATCCAGTCCTTGAGGCTGGGAAGATACTGAACATTTAGAATCAAGGGACGGAGAGTTTGGGAAGAGGAGAAATGTCCCAGACTTTCCTCTTCTGAGTAAATCACTAGAAGGCTTTCATAAATAAGCAGTTAAAGGGGTAAGACTATATTTGTTACACATAAGCTGATGCAATTTAGAGGGTTTTGGCTGTGAGTGAAATAAATACAAGATTCCAGTTGTGCAATTCTGCTGATAAATGCCCTTGTTTAAAATACTCACACTTTGCAAACTTTGCTGATAAAGAAAGCAAATGGTACCCCAGTTCCCTAAAGAGGGAAAACAGATCTGAGGTGGGGGTCCAAGGTGATTCCCCTAAGATTTCAACTAAAGTAAATTGCCCATTTTTCTGGGTGCGCTAGATAATGTTTGCATAGCATTTAAGGACAGAAAAATGCAGGACTGAGTCAGCACTATTGTTTAAGTCTAAAGTCCAAAATAATCTGTTTCCTGGCCTTCCTTTTACTTTTCTTCTTCCCTATTTCCTTCAGGCCCATTGAAGTAATTCTATTGGATGATTGTTTTTATTGGTTATATGTACCACTTTTGTACCATATTCCTGCTTAGTCATACATTCAAAGTTCGGAAAGTCTCAAAAAGACCCTTCAACTAGCACTGGGCAAAATTTTTCAGTCAACATTTTTTCCCATTGAAAAAATGCAGATTTAGATTAAGTGACACTATCCCCAAATTTCATTCAATTATTTTGAATTGTTTCAGTTTTAAATTTTTGGTCCAAACTTGTCAACATGCTTTGACTTTTTAAAATGAAAACATGTTGATGCTTCGTTTCAAAATAATATTTAATGATAATTTACTGCAGCAGAAATTTGTTTAAAGTTAAAAAAGCAAACAAAATTAATTGAAACATTTTGTTTCAGATTACATAACTCATTAGTTTAGCCCAAGAAAATTTAGGGGGGGGGGGGGGGGGGGGGTTGTTGTTGATGTTGTTCTGCCAGAAAAAAATTAATTTGGGGTTGGGCCCAGCAAATACTTTTTTAATTTTTCAGCTCAGTTCAGTAGAGTAAACATCTGTTTTTTGCATAGTTTGACATTCATTAAACTCCACACAGAAGTGGGACTAACTTGTCACTCAGCCTTTACAGAGGAAGTATTTACAACCCCAGCATTCAAAAATCATGAGTCAGGCTCCCAAAATCTCCTAAGAGATCAGCTTAAAAATCATGAGATTTTTAAAAAAATAAATCTTTCTGTGCTCTTCATACATCTTCTAGGCTTCAAATCTTTAGTTTTCAACTTTATGAGATTTCTACTACTATGAGGGTTAGAAACTTACTCTTTTTAATTAAAACTTTGATTTTACATAATCACCAACCTCAAAAGTGCAATATACTTTAAGAAAAACAACAAATATCAAAAACTGTCAGTACTGAGACAGGCAACACTCCAATTAATGTGTACTGAAATTTCAGGTACATTTTCTTTAAAAGCCTTACTAAAAATTCAAAATATAATATATACGCTCAAAAAAGAAAGAACTTTTATCAAAGGAAACAATTCTATAGAAATAGAATAACAAACTTCTTCCTGTTGTCAGGGGATGGTTTGCAGAGATATGTGATTTTATGTTTTTACTACACTTTAAAGTAGAGCAAAATAAAACACTTTACCCACGATATTTGTTGCTGTTGTTTTATTTGTATGATTTCTGCATTGTTCTTATAAAAGGCACAATTCATTGTGATTAGAGAGAAAGCAGGGTTGATTCTGTGTGCAAAAAATATCCTGCACAAAAAATGGTGTAAACCAAAAATGCTCAGGGCTCTGAACAGATACTTGGGCTCCCACCAGACTCTGCCCCTTAATTACTCACATATTTGAAGATTGGCCTATACGTGATCTTGCTATTTTTGTTCTTTTAAGAAGAAATGATAAGTGATGTAGACACATATGAGCCTACTTATGAATCTATATAGGCTACATCTGTAAAACTGATCAGCAGTTTATTTCTAGATGCATGTAACTAGCATATGCCTTATTTTAGCTATCTGCTCCAAAGTGGTCTGACTAGTCATTTCTTTACCAGATATAACACAGAACACTGACATATAAAAGCTGGTGAAGTAAGAGTGGTGTCGTGGACAGGACCTATGCTCTAGAATTCGTACTGTTACAGAATAATAGTGGTCCAATGGTCTTATGTTTGGGATAGGTCCCTCCTCTGTCACAGACTTATTTTGGAACCTTGGTCAAATCTTTTAGTTTCTCTAAACCTCTATTCCCCCTCTGAAAATCTGCTGATAACATGTAGTATCTACCTTACAGGTGTGTTGTGAGGATAAATTGATAAAGGAAGTGAAGTGTTGTAGTAACTGGGGCCAAACAGATAGAATATGTTGCACCATTTTTCTAGGAACAGTTTCCTGTAATAATGAATTGGCATTTATATAGAACTTTTCTGTGTGAAAATGTTATACAAAGAACTAATTAATCCTCATATTTCTGCAAATTGACTATTACTAGCTGCATTTTTATAAAGGGGGGAACTAAGGCAAAAAGGGTGAAGACTGGATCCAACAAGGTGCTGAGCAATCTGTCCCTAGTCCAGCACAGTCCTTAAGCACATGCTTAACTTTAAACATGTAAGCAGTCACACTGGCCTCAAGCACTAGCTTAAGTGCCTTGCTGGAACAGGGCTGGAATGCTCCGTTCCTTTTAGGCTTGTACACTAAGAAATCTGCCCTTGGCCACAGGTAAAGAGAATTTATATTCTGAGATTAGGTCTTCAAAATTCCTGATCAAGACCGTGGAGTAACTAAAGCTGTGACAGATCCTCATCCAAGCTGGATGGAGTTTGGGGAAGTTGGTTGCTAATGTATAAGCATAAAATGAGTGCAGTTCTTTCCACTGTGCACCTGGTTTGCACAGCTTCCAAGCCTGTAGCACTTGCAAGTTACACACATGAACTATTAGATTTTTGCATTTGAATCTCTAGCTCAGTTTAAAGATAAGTAAATGCTTATGCTTCCACTCAGAACAGCAAAGCCTTCCTATGCCAGAAGAAGGGCGATTGCACCCAAAAACTTGCAAAGAACTTTTTCCAACTACTCAGTTGGTCTAATAAAAGATATCACATCTACCCAACGAGCCTTGCCTGCTTATTTAATTGCACAAGAAATATGTTCCAAGGATGCCTGTTTCCTATAGAAAAAGAAAAAGTCCTCTAAAAACTTTTCTGATGCCTGACTAAATCCTCCCACTTTTGGCTGAGCCACACCCTTTTGCAGTAGTGATGATGGTGGTTGTGGCGGAGGGGCTCAGGGGAAGGACATTTGCCATTACACATATGGAAAACATGCAGAGCTGGAGAGCTGTTCTTTTGGAAGGATAGCTCAATACCGGCCGATCAACTGTGGCACTGTGAAAGTGGCTGTCAGCCCTTCACATTCATAATTTCTTCCAAACTTTGGAGAGCCACAGTGAGGAAGTGAGCACAAAACTGCGTCCTCACAATGAAGACTGAATGTAACTTGCAGGCTCTCAGAAACTTTTTATATATCATTATTTTTTCTGTTGTAAACTGCAATATTGTACATAGATTTATGGGAATTCTTTCCATGTTCACAACTTCTAAGTTTTAATAACCAGTCCAAGTTGGAAAATAATACACCATTCCTAACTCTATTAAGTATAGAAAATCTGGCTTTCGTTAAAATAAGATTCCCTTTAGCAATGCCCAATATACAGTAAATATTATATAAAAAAACAGACCTCATCTTATCTGACGTACAGTATCATTAAGGTTTCTGCCTGAGGCACAGAAAACTTCAAACTTAAGAAGTAAGAGTGACAGGACGCGGGAGATCATTGGAAAGTAATTACTTGTAACCTGAGTAGCCACTTTAAAGAATTTTTATCTAATAATACCTATACACAAAGGCAATTTTATGTTTCTATTCAGTACACACAGACACATGAAGGGTACAGACAGACACACCAAAATTACAGAGAATGTATGCAGATGATGACTTTCAATTTTTACATTGTTACAGTACTACTAGTATATACGAAAAAAAATTATTCCACATTTTCTGATAACAGTAATCTGAAGGTCATCTGCCCTCTCTCAGATGTCAGAACAACCAGTCACCAGAACAATTTTGACACTGCTTCCCCATTTACTGAGGGCTAAATTTTGAGGTCCATAATCTGGCAAAACTCCTATAATCTTTAATAAGAGTTGGGTCTTGGAGGATCTGGGCCTGGGCCCCAATTACTTTAAAAATTACTTCAGAGTGTTATGTCTTCTTAGTACCTTACAATACTAAATAAATAAAATATTCAAGTACAAAAACTGTCTTTGGAGATTAGTCAATTAATCTTTAGGTTGTAAATCCCTCAGATCAGGATGTCCTCATATGGATAATAGTAATCTGGAGCTCATTTTACCTTAAACTATCAAAATAGGCCCACCTGCACACAACATCAATAACAGTCAATTGACTTTCTGACTAAGAGCTGCCAAATTTAGGCTGCTGTAGTCTATCAGAGTGTACACGTTCCCACAGGCTATTTAGTGAGGACAACTTGCCTTGGGCCCTAGCCACTTAGCTATCTTGATAGAAGATAATCAATAAAAATGTTAACTGCATTGCCAAAGACTGTGAATTCCCAAACCTCTCTTTCAATTTTTGTGGTATTACAATCATATTTTCCTGTTTTAAAAATGCTTTCTCCCCTAATAACTGTGTGAAAGACTTACACAGCACACAGTTTGCTGTCACTGCTGGCAGAGGGTAGATTTAGACCAGACATCAGAAGGCGCTACTTCACAATCAGGGCAGCTAGGATTTGGAACCAACTTCCAAGAGAAGTGGTGCTGGCTCCTACCCTGGGGGTCTTTAAGAGGAGGCTGGATGAACACCTTGCTGGGGTCGTTTGACCCCAGTACTCTTTCCTGCCACAGCAGGGGGTCGGACTCGATGATCTGTCAAGGTCCCTTCCAACCCGACCACCTATGAAACTATGAAACTGGAACAGAGGGGGAGAGGAGTTCTACCTGGTAGCTATCTATCTGGGGCATATATAAAAACATGCTGTATATGAAAACTCTTGGCACTGAAATATGAAAAAACAGATGTTCATAAAATAAGACGTGCACAGTTAAAATGTACAACCTACAAATACATCTTATGGATGAATTTAAAAAAGCATCTTGTGTTATATTTTAGAAATGAATATTCTTTCTCTGAATTCTTAACCCTTTGATAGACATTCAGTCCAAAAGGCATTTCATTCATAAATTCATAGATATTTGGGTTGGAAGGGACCTCAGCTGATCATCGAGTCCGACCCCCTGCCCTGGGCAGGATAGAGTGCTGGGGTCAGACGACCCTAGACAGGTGCATGTCCAGCCTCCTCTTAAAGACCCCCAAGGTAGGGGAGAGCACCATCTCCCTTTGAAGCCCATTCCAGATTCTGGCAACCCTTACCATCAAGAATTTCTTCCTGATGTCTAGCCTAAATCTGCTCTCTGTCAAGTTGTGGCCGTTGTTCCTAGTTACTCCAAGGGGTGCCCTGGTAAACAGAGCATCTCCTATTCCTTGCTGTCTCCCCCCCCCCCCCACAGTGAATTTGTAGGCAGCCACAACAGCCACAAAATCACCTCTCAGCCTTCTCTTGTGGAGGCTGAAGAGATCCAGGGCCCTCAATCTCTCTTCCTAGGGCCTTGCCTGCAGGCCCCTAACCATACGAGTGATCTTCCTCTAAACCCTCTTGAGGTTGCCCATGTCCCTCTTGAAGCGCGGTGCCCAAAACTGGATGCAGTACTCCAAATGCGGCCTGACCAATGCCACATACAGGGGAAGTATCACCTCCCTAAACCTGTTTGTGATGCACCTGCTAATGCATGATAAAGTGCGGTTAGCTTTACTGATTGCTTCATCACATTGACGACTCATGTTCATCTTGGTGTCAAAAATGACTCAGATCCCTTTCCTCTGTTGTGCTGCTGAGAAGGTCCTCCCCCAGCCTGTAAGTGTGCTGGTGATTCCTTCTCCCTAGGTGCAGCATCTTGCATAAGCCTTTGTTGACCTGCATCCTATTCTGTTCTGCCCACTTTTCCAACCTGTCCAGATCCACCTGGATTCATTCCCTACCTTCTAGTATGTTAACTTCACCCCATAATTTGGTATTATCTGCACATTTGGACAGAGTGTTTTCCACACCGTCATCCAAGTCACTGATGAAGACATTGAACAGCACAGGTCCAAGGACTGAGCCTTGCAAGACACCACTACCCACGTCTTTTCAGGTCAATACCGACCCATCCATCACCATGCTCTGGGTGCAATCCCTAAGTCAATTTGCCACCCACCTGACCATGTAATTATCTACATCACAGCCGCTTGGTTTATCTGTGAGAATAGGATGAGATACCATCAAAGGCCTTCTTAAAATCCAAGTAGATGACATATACCTCGATTCCTGCATCTAAGCCGTTTTGTAACCTGGTTATAAAGAGAAACAAGGTTAGTCAGGCAGGGTCTACCTGCTATGGATCTGTGCTGGTTACAAAGCCCTTCAGCATTGCTTTTCTCACTAGACTCCCACAAATGTGATCCTTAATAATTTTTTCAAAGGTTTTCCCGAGGATAGAGATTAGACTAACCAGTCTATAGTTACCCGGATCCTCCTTCCTCCCCTTCTTGAAAATAGGAACCACACTGGCCCTTTTCCAATCCTCTGAGACCTGACCTGAGCACCAAGAGTGCTTGAACAGCCATGCCAGTGGTTCTGCTATGACACTAGCCGATTCCTTCAGCACCCTTGGATGAAGATCATCCGGGACTGCTGACTTAAACACATCCAGCCCTTCCAAGTGTCCCTTCACTAAGTCAGTGCTAACAGTTGGTGGGCTGTTTTCCCTTTTGTGCCTGTCTATGATCCAATTGGGATATTTGTCCTGATCTGTGTTCAGGAATACAAAGGCAAAACACTCATTGAGGAGCTCAACTTTGTCCCCACTATCTGTCACTAATTGCCCTAGTTTGTCCTGAAGGGGTCCTATGTTACCCTGCACCTTCTTTTTCATTTCCTATATACCTAAAGAAGGACTTTTTGTTGTCTTTAATTTTTGTTGCCAGCCTTAATGGGGACTTAAATATTTGAGTTGAATTTTTGAACATCCTCTTCAACCTCTCCCACCCGTATACATGGCAAACCACAAGATATCACCTAATACCATAGAATCATTCGTACAAAACCCAAAAAGTATCCAAAACTACAACGTGCTGCAGATAGCAAACAAAAAAAAACTCTCAATGGGTGTATCTACATCAGATGCTTACTGTGGAGTTGCCTAATCAGCTGTGCAGTAAAGTGTCAGCAGTCTATACATGTGGAGATATTAGGCTGGAGTAAATTAACTAACTCTCCTGTAGGTCAGTACTGCCAAGTACAAGTACTATTATTTACTCCTCTGCAACACATGTGTAGACACTGACGGGGCTGGCTGGGGCACAAAAGTGCTTTAGCCTGTCGGTTAGCCCCTACACTGAAGCTCCCTTCTGCCCCGCCAACCCTCCGCAGCATACTGAGCTGGGGAGGAGCAGCCCTGGGCCAGCAGGCTGACCCTCGGGGGCCCCTGCCAGCCAGAGCTGTTCTGCCCCAGCTCAATGTGCAGCGGTCCCAGGCATACTTGGAAATGCTGTGCCTGGGAACAATAAACTCCAGAACGAACTGTGCCAGAGTTTATTGCATAGCATTAATATTCACGTGTAGACACGCCCACTGAGTAAGAAATTTAAAAAGTTATGGAAACAAATGATAGACCAAGTCCTTTTTTAGCTGTTTTAGTTGCCCAGATAAAGCTCCCTCTCAAACATCTGAATAAGAATTAATAGGTCTGCCCAGAAGATAAGACTTTGTGTTTTCAAAAAAATGTTGAGATTTTACAGTTTGCTGTCGTTTTATATTTTGTAATTTGTATGTGCAAGTTCCACCCCACGATAGCAAATAGGCAGGACCTCTGCCTGATTTGGGACGGGGAACTGAACCAGCAATTTGAAGTCTCTAATACCATCTATGAGTGGTGTAACCATAGAGGTCTGTTGCTCTCTTGTTTTGACCATAAATTCCATCCCAGACTATCAAAAGTAGCTCCTTCCTGGAAAAAAAAAAAGACATGAAATTTCAGCCAATTCAAGGGTTTCTTACTAAGACTTTTCATAAGAAACTACTACACCTGCCAAAAGATGTAGTGGATTCTCCATTACTTCAGGTCTTTAAAGCAAGGTCAAATAGCTTTCTAAATAGCACAGTGCAGTTAAACCATGAGTTAGTTGGCTTGCCATAGAAATTACTGGGTCAGCTTCTAAAGCCTTTCTTATGTAGGAAGTCAGACTAGACACTAAAGCAGATTATGAGGCAGTTTGGTCCAAAGAGCAGGGAAACAAACTGGGAACCAACAGGGATTCAGGATAAATGTCTCTATTAACTCTTAGGCAGACAAGGTTCCTTGGGTGAATTTGATATCTTTTATTAGACCAACCCAAATGGTTGGAGAATAGTTATTAAGCAAGCTTTCGGGTTCAAAAACCCTTCGTCAGGCTCAGGAAGCTGCAGCAGTTGGTGTGTGCTCTTCCTGGATGGAATGAAAAGTAAAGAAGCCAGAGGCTGGGCTGGGCTGGGGAGTCAGTTGCCAGGCAAATTGTAATGTATCAAAAATCCAATGTCTATATTTAGTCCCTGATCTCTAGTATCCAGCAGGTTGATGAAATGGAGCTCATAGGCTCGTCTCTGGGATGTGTTGTGTAAATTTCCCTTGAGGATCAGGACTGAGAGATTGGAGAGAGAGTGGCCCTCCTGTGAGAAATGTGCCCCCACCGGTAATTGGGTGTTTCTGTCTTTGATGGATTTCCGGTGTGCATTCATTCTGGTGCACAGTTGTTGTTTGGTCTCTCCTACATATCTTCCCTCAGGGCATTTGGTGCATTGGATGAGGTATATTACATTTCTGGAGGTGCAGCTGTAAGATCCTGGGATGCTGATGGCTCTGTTGTGAGGTGTAGTAATAGTGGGGGTGGTGGAGATGTGGGGGCAGGTTTTGCATTTCTTGTCATGGCACGGTCTGGATCCTTTTGGTGTGTTCTGGGCTTGAGGAAGTTTGCTTCTGGTGATGAACACACACGCTTACCAAAACTGAAAAATCTGTCCTTTCTAAAGGCCTAAATTTCTGTCCAGAAAAATACCCTAATAAAATACTTCAATGTGGAGAACTGGAAGAATTCTTCCGACGCCTGCGCCTCAAAGAATATTTCCACGACCAAACTGAACCCACTCCCAACAACTCATCCTCTGACAACATTCAAGAAAAGATCAATGCCAAAAAACCCAAAAAAACATCAGATTGGACACCTCGCAGTGGACGAAACCCTAACCTTGACCGCTACATTGACTACTTCAGTGAAAGAATGAACAATGAAATAATCAGCAACACATGCCACCACAACCACCTCTCTCTACCAGAGAAAAAGGCCATAGGATCTCTAAGATCTAACCACCAAATAGTAATACAACCAGCAGATAAAGGAGGAGCCATAGTCATCCTAAACCGTGAGGATTACATAAAGGAAGCCAACAGACAGCTCTCTGACACCACCTACTACAAAGAACTACAAGAAGATCCTACTCCCCTTTTCACCAAAAAACTCAACGATACCATCAAATCATTTCCACCAAGATTACAAGAAAAACTACAGACCTTGATCCCCCCGCTACCTAACCCGGGGACTTTTTACATGCTCCCTAAAATCCACAAACAAGGGAACCCTGGCAGACCTATCATATCCAACCATGGGACCCTAACTGAGGAAATATCAGGTTTTGTTGAATCCATCCGGCTGGTAACGTCCATGGTGGCTAGGAGTGTGTTGCTGGGAAGGTGGTCTATGTTTTTAAGTTTCTGTAGCAAGTCTGTGGTGTCTTGGACAAAACTTGCTCTGTGGGTGACAAGCAGTTTTAGGATGGATTCAACAAAACCTGATATTTCCTCAGTTAGGGTCCCATGGTTGGATATGATAGGTCTGCCAGGGTTCCCTTGTTTGTGGATTTTAGGGAGCATGTAAAAAGTCCCTATTAACTCTTGGTTATTTGGACATATTGCTTCCCCTCTGGGCCTCAGCTCTTCCCAGGTAAAATCAGACTACAGTACTGAGAGTTGGGTATTTAAAAAATGATGCTGGGACCCAAGTGAGTTATATGTAGCTATTAGAATTATTATGAAGGTCCCTCATGGCCTTAAAATGTATCAGTCTAGTAATTATAAATGAAGGGTTTCAGTAATGATGACATAATAGGAAATTAATTGACTCACTTTTTTTACATTATTCTGTGGCTTAGTGTTAGCATATGGGGCATCATTCATAAAATGAAATGTGGGTCCCAGAGTCCAAATCCAAAATCACTATCAATTGATTTGAATCAGGGGTTTAGCCTGACCCATCGGAGAGGGAAAGTAGCAACTGAGTTTTGGATTTTCCCACAACTAATCATCTTCAGATATGGAGTATTAGTTTGGCTACATGGTGTCTGTATTACATACATAGAAATATTAGGTGGCTCAAAATTGGATTTTTAAATTTTTTTCAGTTGAGAATTTTTTTGTAAAATATCACCTTGGCAAACAAGCCCTCCTTCTCAATGGAAAAAAAATCATCAAACTTGCCAATTTAGCAAACTCAGAGCAATCTTAATGTCAGTGGAGAAATTCAAAGGATTCACACACAGTAAAAAGAAAGGTCATGTTCAGAATAAGATGTGAATACAGCTATCTCAGGCAGAACACTACCTCACAAATCTGGCAGCTGTTGGCTTCTACCCCTAGAAAAGGTTGAACTGTTTGGCAGATCAATGGCTTAATTTCTCATTTGCTCTTTACTGGAACACTGAGGGGGAACCTCAACAACTTGGCAGGTTTTTGGAAATAAACAACAAATCACCTATTCATTAGACTTTGTAGAAGTCTATGGCAGCTTTAAATTCTTTTCCAACTGAGCCTGCTCTGTCTCTTCGAGGAAATAATTTTGCTGAGACTTCTTGAAGTTTTTGTGGCAATGGTACTGCTACCTATAGGTACATATTTCCAGAAAGTTTAAACAGGGACAGAGGGACAGAGTCTCCGTTCAGCTGCACCCACTTAAAATAACAGTACTGCCACTGATCCAAGGAGATGATCCTCCGAGCTCAAAGGGAGTCAGTCCCAATGTGCACCAAGGGGGCCAGGAGTGCTAAGAAGCCCCCATGGCTCGGCAAAGGCATCCAGGGATGCCTGAGGGCAAAAAAGGAGACGTACAAACAGTGGAAGCAAGGAGTTATCACCAACGAGGATTACACCTCCTTTGCTCAGGACTGCAGGGAGGCTGTTAGGAAGGCCAAGGCAGAGATGGAGCTAGGGCTAGCGATCAGAATCAAGGATAATAAAAAGATCTTTTTCAAATACATAGGAAGTAAGAAGGTGGCACCGGGTAATGTGGGGCCCCTACAGGATAGGCTTGGCAAACTGGTGATTGCGGCAAATGAAAAAGCTGACCTCTTTAATGAATTCTTTGCCTCCATATTCCTGAACAGAGACCAGGACATGTCCCCACTAGAATTGCAGACGGACCCAGGGGAGGCACTGCCATGCCTAGGATCAGGGATGACCTAGTTAGGGAACTTTTGTGGGGGCTAGACATATTTAAATCAGTAGGTCCAGATGCTCTTCACCCGAGGGTGCTGAGGGAATTGGCGGAGGTCATAGCGGGGCCCCTGGCATGGCTCTATGAGTGCTTGTGGGGCTCTGGCCAGGTACCAAAGGATTGGAAAAGGGCCAATGTGGTCCCCTTTTACAAGAAGGGGAGAAAGCAGGACCCCGGCAATTATAGGTCAGTCAGTCTTACCTCGGTCCTTGGGAAGACCTTTAAGAAAATTCTCAAGGAGCACATCTGCAAGGGCCCAGCATGGGGAAGTAATGCTCAGAGGCAACCAACATGGGTTCATTGAGGGCAGATCCTGCCTGACTAACCTGGTTTCTTTTTATGATAAAGTCACAAAGTCCCTGGACAAGGGTGTCGGGGTGGATGTCATCTTCCTGGACTTTAAGAAGGCCTTTGACACCGTTTCCCTCCATATTCTCTTAAAAAAACTAGGTGATTGTGGCACTGATGCCTACACAGTCAGATGGGAGGCAAATTGGCTAGATGGTTGCACCCAGAGAGTAGGCGTGAATGGGTCATTTTCGACCTGGAGGGATATGGGCAGTGGAGTCCCCCAGGGCTCGGTCCCGGGGCCTGTACTGTTCAATATCTTTATCAATGATCTGGATGTAGGTGTGGAATGCACACTGTCCAAATTCGCTGACGACACCAAGTTGTGGGGTGAGGTGGGCATGCTGGAGGGGAGGGAC
Organism: Alligator sinensis; assembly: GCF_000455745.1. Lineage (NCBI taxonomy): Eukaryota > Metazoa > Chordata > Crocodylia > Alligatoridae > Alligator > Alligator sinensis. The sequence goes on along the minus strand of NW_005842150.1, from coordinate 429,215 downwards.
ATAATCCAGCTAGATCTAGACAGGTTACAGAGGTGGGCGGATGAGAATAGGATGGAATTCAATGCAGACAAGTGCAAGGTGCTGCATCAAGGGAGAAGGACCCAGCAACACACCTATAGGCTGGGGAACACCCTTCTTATCAACATGGTGGCTGGAAGGGATCTTGGAGTCATTGTTGACTACAGGATAAACATGAGCCACCAATGTGAGGAAGCGATCAGTAAGGCTAACTGCACCTTGTTGTGCATCTACAGATACATCACAAGAGGTCCAGGGAGGTGATCCTTCCCCTCTATGCGGTGTTGGTCAGGCCACAGTTGGAGTGCTGTGTCCAGTTCTGGGCGCCGCACTTCAGGAGGGATGTGGCTAGCACTGAGAGGGTCCAGAGGAGGACCACTCGCATGGTCAAGGGGCAGCGGGGCAGACCCTACAAAGAGAGCCTAAAAGGCCTGAATATATTCAGCCTCCACAAGAGAAGGCTGACAGGGGATCTGGTGGCTGTTTATAAACTCATCGGGGGGACCAGTGAGAATTGGGGGAGGCTCTGTTCCCCTGGGCACCACCAGGGGTTACTAGGAATAACGGCCACAAGTTGTTAGAGAGAAGGCTCAGGCTGGACATCAGGAGACATTACTTTACAGTTAGGGCTGCCAGGCTCTGGAATGGGCTCCCAAGGGAGGTGGTGCTCTCCCCTACCTCGGGGGTCTTCAAGAGGAGGCTGGACAGATATTTGGCTGGGTGATATGACCCCAGCACCCGTTCCTGCCCGGGGCAGGGTGCTGGACCTGATGATCTGTTTAGGTCCCTTCCGACCCTAAGCACTATGATACTATGATACTATGATTTCAGTGTAAGTATTCCTGCTTTACTCAAGTTTAGCCTAGAATCAGGCTCGTGGTATTATTCGCATACAATCTGTTCCTCCAATAAAACCATGCTTTCCTACTAGTCCAAAGTTTTCATAATTAAACTGAAAAAATCTTGAGACATTGTAGAGTGATTTCAGACTTGCTCGTCCTTTCTGAAATGATACTTTGGAAAAAGAGACAGATCTTCTTAATGCAGCTTTTAAAATTATAGCAATTAGTTTGTATAATATGGCAGAAAAAATTAAACTGAATTAAAACTCAGCCTCTAACACCTTGTCCCCACAAGTGGAAATGTGCCTTTTGCGACCCCTCAAAGACTTTTGAGGTGGAGAAAAAAGGTGGCATGCCACATGTGGCAGCAGTGTATGCTGCCTGAAACCAGAGCCTGGCCCGCCAGCTGCACCTGCTCCAGCTGCTGGCCAGGCTCTGCAAGCCCAGATCACCACTGCTGCAACCCCAGGAAGCCCCTAGGATTCCAGTTAAGGCCAGCACCTGGGTTGGCCCCAGCCTCCCCTGCCCCCACCCCCGGGGCAATTTGCTGCAATCCATGGCATGTGTTCAAGGATATTCCCTGAGGACAACTAGTAGCAGCACAATTATGCTGCTGCTATTTGTCCCTAGGGAAACACGTGCATGTTCAAAGGGACACGCTCTAAGAGTTAAATGCTTTCACATACTATTTGGTTCAGACCACTTTTCTTCACTCTCTTTTCCTAAAGGCCCTTCGCTTTTGGTCTTTATTTCTCTCTCTTTCTCCTGCCACTTTCTGTCTTCTCTGTCTTCCTCTTGTCCATCCTCTCCAGCACACAGGACACCTGCTTCTATCAGTTTTTGTATCCAAACTTTGCCCTTCACTTTCTCTACATTTCATGTTCTTCACATCTCGAGCTGCCAGTAAAATGGGTATTTTTGTCATATACAATTTTAAGTTTTGATGGAAAAAAGGAAACTCAAGAATTTTGCCTGTGTATTAAGAACAACAGTAACACCAAAAATACCATTCAGTTTAGTAATGCCACTATAGTTCTGCATAGGAGCTCCAGCCTGAATACTTCATGCCCCTGTTCTGCCCTATATGTCAGGCTGTCTGGTCAGACTAAATTTCCCATGATGCCTTACTGCCTCTTGCTTTTCAGAGCCGCCAGAGTACCTAATGACAGTGGTATGGCTGCCACACAGTATGAGTATAATTACATAGCATAATGCAGAGCCATATAGAGCTAACTAAGGTTCTGGAAGCAGTGTAGCCACATTAGTATGGGACTTCTCTTGGGATAACTTACCCAGTACCTGAGCTAGTTCATATAAACTAGTTTATGTCATTTGATAGATCACTGCATTGGGCAGGGTAGACATTCCCTGTGGAAGATGGGGTTCAGCAAGGAACACAGCCAAAAACTGAATAATTAGATGACACGAGTTTCCAAATGAAAAATATCAGTTTTGGCAGAAAGTATTTGTTTTATGGCTATACATTTTTTTTTCAGCAAAGAAGCTGAAGTTTTCCACAAGAAGCAGATGCTGCTGTCAGAAAAAAATGTTTGATTGAAAACCCAATCTTATAGCAATAAATAAATATTTTGATAGAAAATTTTCTAACAGTCCTCTTAACTGCCACTTTTTATTCTTGTTCTTTATCTTCATCTCTATTACCACACTCTCTCTTTACAAGGCTTCTGGCTTTCTGTCCACCACCAATCCTTTTTGAGTTGATGTTCTTGGTGAGGTTTTACTAAGGCCCTCCATTTATGGTGATGGAAGTATCTGTCATTTACCTTCAGACAACGCCCAACTTCAATGGAAGTTCTCTCCTATCATAAACTGAAATTAAAAATAGGTGGCAGACTTGGCAAAGAACTGATCATTTAGAGTTAACTGAAGTATTCTAAGTAGTAATACGTCAAAAACAATTTCCGAAGTACATTAAAAGAGAAACAAAGTGCTGAAAAATGGAAAGCTCTTCTTCCCGCCCCCCCCTCCCCCTTTTTTTTTCATTGTGGTTCTCATCTAGTAAGAAGTTTTGGTCAGAAACACTCCTCACTGAACAGCAGCAATTCTCAGACTTTATAAAAAGCAAATAAAATAGAATCTATTGAAAATTACAACAGAACTGCTCCCTAACAAAAAAAAAATGGACTGCAACCAAGTGGGGCTGCTTGGATTTCTCTTGTGATTTGCAGGAGTCTGTGAGACAAATGCAGCAACAGGAGTGCATTTTTACCTACTATATGAACAAAAAAGATATTTAGAAATTTTGCATTCCAAGTTATCTTAGAACAGCATTTCCCAAACTGTGGGTAACAGCTCTTTGGGGATTTCTAGGGGATGTGCAACTAAAGGCAATGTATTAACCAATAAGTCCATTTTCCATGCATGTGTGAATCATGTAAATATTGTGCATACAGAGATGCACTGAAGTAGGAAGGCACACACGTGGCTGACTTCACTATGATGCGGCCTGAGAAGGCTGGGAGACACTGGGAGAATAAACCTGCGAAGTCTGGGAGACACTGGCTTAGAAGATGGCAAAGGATTCTATGAAGCATTAAAGAATCTTGAACAAATAGGATCTTGATTTGCAGTTACTTAGGAACAAGGAAAAATTGCTAGGCAAAATGTAAAAGCATGTCTGAAATATTATAGACTTCACAGCTAGACAGAAGATTCCAGGTAAAGGGCCCACTGCGTCTCCCAATCAAATCACTAAAAAGATTACCATTGATTTCTGGACCCAACAGGTCTGATCTTCCACTTCCAGTTGTGAAGAGAGAGTGTAGCACATGAAGATACGTGTAAGTGAGTAGAAATTTGCCCTGGCTGCATTTCACACTTGTTCTGTGTAAGGGTGTATAACAACACAAGGTAGGAGACAGTGGAGAATTGGGCCCTACCTACATAAGCAAGATTGCTGGACAGTCATATTTTTTACTATTTGGTACTGCTCTTGTCATTGTCATCTCTCCCCCTTTTGTTCTGCCCCAAGTGAATACATTTTTTTTAAATGCACATTTCATGCATATTTAAAAACAAATAAAGGCTCATTGGCAGCTTCATGAAATCCTTGTCCACTTGGCTCTACAACCCTCCTTTCTCCCGTTTCAAAGTCCCTGTAAAAGAATATAGAGATGAAAAAGGTCCCACAATTCACCTCAGACCCAGGACAAAATATTTTCTTAGTCTGACTTTAAAAAATTGCAAGAGCCGGGACTTCTCTTGCATTCCATAAGATTAACCTCTCTGCCAGTTTAGTATTTCTGTGGGCACATCTACATGTGCAAATAAGCACCACTAAATTTGATGCACAGTAAGCTGATGTGCATTAAGTGGTTTTTGGCTGGTATCTACACATGCAGGGACTTATTGTGAAGAAACCCTCCTCTCTCTGCCCATGACTTGGGTCATTCCAGGTGGAACCCTTGCTCTCACACTTGCTTTCTTTTGGGTTCAGGCTGGTCAACCAGGCAACCTGGCCAGATAAATTCCTGACGGGAGTGGGGAGCATGCATCTCCCGCTCTCGGCGGGCATTTTGAAAAGCCACAAGCTACATGCCTCCAAGCCATTGCCTGGATGACTCTCTGTAAGTAATGACTTGGAAATTAGCCAGGAGTTAGGATTTATGTCTAGGCCAGATGCGTTTTAAAGGATGATTATGTCCAAAACTGTATAAGACTCTGATTGATAATGTTTGCTCAAAGTGTATTCTGACTTCCTTGTTCTACTGCCCCACCTCCCCGATCAATAAAGGTATCAGGTTACAGCGTGCCTTGCTGAGGTACTGTGGAGGAGGGAGAGGCAAGGTTTTTTGTTCCCAGCCTGGCCAGCGGGAGCTTGTCTGTTTATGTGCCCTCAGCCCTACCTGAGGTGATCTTGGAATGCTTCAGGCTGAAAGAGGCACCCAGGAATATTGTGTGTGGGCAAAGCAACCCCAAGGTTTGCAGGCTCTGTGCACCCCGGGCTGCACAAAGCCCTAACAGAGACCAGAGCCCAGGTGATGGCAGCATTACCCCAGGCTTGTGGGTGTTCAGGGAGCAGAGACAGCCAGCTGTAGGCACCCCGTGGGAGACTCTCGAAGTGAGATTTTTGGGCTTGGCATAGTGAGGCGGGTGCCTCTGTGTAGTAGCACCCCCTACTGTGCCGCCACACTTGGGACTAAAGTTAGCGCACTAAAATTAGTCCCAAGTCCCTGCAGCCCTGCCATGTGCCCCTGTGCCATGGCAGGGGGTCGGACTTGATGATCTGCTCAGATCCCTTCTGACCCTACAACTATGAAACTAGGGGAGCTTCAGCTTCCAGTCACGTGGCTACCAGCACTTGGCAGACACGCTGAAGCCAGAGCCAACTACCAGCACTTGGGAGCCATCTTGGAAGCTCTGATCCTTAGCTAGCCCCTTCTCTGCCCGTGACACATGCACAGGGGCAGCACATGGCAGTTCCCTCCCTGCCCACCCTGCCTCCCCATGCCAGAGCTACTCCTGCCCCTGCCCCTGCCCCTGCCAGCGGTATCCAGCACCCCACTGCTCCAGCCCGGCTCCCTGCCAACAATGAACAGTGTCCTGCACTCCCGCTGGCCCTGCTGGCACCAGCAGGCTCCCCCTGCCCAGGCCACAGGACAGCCACACACCTACCAGCAGGGACCAGGGCTCTGCCTGTGGGAGGCTCTGCCCATCCCCCTCCTCCTGCACTCCCCACTCCAGCCTGCCTGCCCCCCTGCCCACACACCCCCTTCCCACCCTCAGCACCACTCTCAGGACATACACAAGTAAAACAAAAACACTTTATTACCCTCACAGCCCCACCCGTATCCCTTCCCCGTCAACAAGCAGAGCCCACCCTCCAACAACAAAAAATCCACTTCTACAATGTTCAAAATATATACAAAAGTCTCTCAGTCTTTTATTGCCCCAGAGAGTGGGGCTGTGGGGTGGGGGTGCCTAGGGGACAGAGCCCAAAGGGCAGGCAACTAGCACCCCAGGCTTGGGCCATTCCCCCTCAGGTCCAGGGGCTGCGGTGACTGCCGCAGGTGGCGGGCTCCTCTTCTGATGACAGTGGCTGATGCTGCTCTGGGGTGGGTTGCTCCCCCTCTGGCTGCCCGGACACTGGCTGCCTAGGCACCTCCAGGTCCTCAGGGGCATGGCCTGTGGACAGTGGTGGGGCTGGGCCCAGGTGGGTGGGAGGAGACCCAGGGCAAGAGCCAGCTGCCAGGAGGTTTGAGGGGCCAGGGATGGGCACCAGGAAGTGGGGAGCCGGCACACAGCTGCCAGGCCCAGGATGGTGTCCAGGGCCTGATGTTCATCCTCCACAGTCTCCATAGCCTGGCAGTCAGTGGCCATCTGCTCCCGCAGAAGCCACAGGAACTCCTCTTCCAAAGCCACAAGCTGGGCCTGGAATGCCTCCTCCAGGCAGTGTCCCCTGCCCACCAGGCCACCATCAATGCCTCCTGATGCCTTGGCCAGTTCCATCAGGCGCTGGAGCAGGCAGGCTTGAGTACGCACCCACTGCTGGTGCAGCCAAGACATGCAGTGCGTTCTGGCACTGGGTGAAGGCAACCCCGAGTCAGCATCCTTGCTGGGGACATGTGGGATCTCCCCCATGTCCAGATGTTGACCCTGCAGAGGCAAGAGACAGAAGTATTTTGTCAGAGTTTGCAACATTTCAGAGATAAAATGCTATGCACCAGGGGCCCTGCACTTCCTGGCCTCAGATAGGGGATCAGCCACACATGGATGCCCAGGGACCATGGTAAACTGGCCAGGCAGGCCTGGGCCCAGGTGGCCACCGCCAAGGCCCCCATCCCTGCTTGCTCCCCTGGGGCCAGTGGGCTGCTGGGTGCTGGCCACAGGCAGCCTGCCTCCTCTGCTCCCTTCCGAGGGCAGGACAGGCCACGTGGCAGCACCTGCTGCCACAGCTCCAGACCCCGCCCCCCCACTCTCTCTCTCTCTGCAGGCCAACCACTCTGCTGTACTGCCATCTAGCCCACGGTGCCTGAGCTTGGGGTGCAGGGGGCTCCTGGACAACTGAGGCAAGGGGATGACCATGCCCCTGCCCTCCTCATAGGGGGCCTTGCCTCTGCTGCATGTGCCCTGGGCAGTGTGTGATGAGCTGTTTGTGCAGGTGGAGAAGTGCCTGAGCCCCTACTCCCTACTGCTGCTGATCCTCCTGGTGCCCTCGGCACACCTGCATTCCTGATTGGGACCCTGAGCTACAACAGTGCAGGGGGAAGCCCAGGCTTCCCCACAAGCTCCACTGCCACCTGGAAGGCTACCTGTGGCAGCGCTACACAGCCCTGCTCCCTGCTGCCAAGAAGAACATCACTTCCAGCATTGATGCCTACCTCAGAGTGTGAGAGGCCCATGCCCACCAAGCTGGGGGAACACGGGCTGCTCAATAAAGTTCTGACCTGTGTCCTGCCTCTCTGCATGCTGTTTTGGGGTGGAACCCAGGGCAAGGGGGTGCAGGTGAGCTGGTTGGGGAGTGGGGGCAGGGAGTGAGTGAGCACAGGGGCAGGGACTGGGAGGCCTCTCCCCCAACACAGGACTTGCCATGTGTCTGGGGCTGGCAAGGCTGGAGGCTCAGTGCAGGCCTCCACACTGGCAAGGGTGACAGGCTGTGCCCAGGGTCCACAGCCCACACTGTGCAACAAGCCAGTGCCCAGCCAGGGGCCCCCTACAGGGAGAAGCTGGCACTGCTAGTGGCCAACAGTAACATTGCTGGCCACTCCTCATGACAGGGTGTGGGGCTACGCTGAGGGTGAGGCAGCCACTTGCCAGGGCTCCCAGAGTTGCCAATGGATGCAGCAAACAGGGAGGGAGGCAGCGGGGTACTGGAGGCCCAAGACATGTCACTGGAGGCATCAGGGTGGCGTGCAGGCATGGGCAGACCACCGCTTGCAAGGGTGCAGCCTGGATCCCAGGCAACTAAAATGTGGGTCAGCTCCTGCATAAAGGGCATGGTCTTTCGGGCACAACCAGACTGATGATTGAAGTCGGTCACTGCCATCCACTGTGCCCACAAGAACTTGGCCGTTACACGGTGCTGCCATACCATCTGGGAGTGGCCTCACGCACACATCCCACCTGACATGGCCTCATAAATGTGGGCATTGGAGCACCCACCCCACACCAACTGCCTCTGTACACTGGCATGGCCCCACAGTACCATGAGTTTGTGCACCTCCTTCGGTTGGGGTCCTAGGCAGTCAGGATGGACATGCATGTGCAGGCAGGGCCAGGCTCAATGGGGAGGATGTGGTGGGCATGATTCCCACACCAGTTCTCTGAGCCCCTGCATAGCTGTTCCTGTGTTGCTGGCCCTGGAGGGCTGCCAACAGCACTCTAGATAGGGGACAGCCAGGGACTGGGAGCCATGCAGCAGAGGCACTTCACCACAGCACCTGCAAAGAGACACTGCTGGGGGTGAGCAGCACAAGGAGCAGGCAGAGACAGCAAGGCAGCAGCCCTGGGGAGATCTCAGGGCTGGGCAAGGGGCGCATCAGGCTGCAGCCCTTTGCAACACTCACCTGTGGCCAAGCAGCAGCTCTGGCTAGGGGACAAGACAGGCAGAGACAGCCTGAGTCCTGTCCAGGGGTGCACACGGGGCCTGCTGGACTCCTGCACACAGCAACAGGCTCCCTCTGGCTCCTGGTGTATGTGCCCCAAGGCACAAAATGGCCACAGGCTTTTATAGCCTGCAGCTAGGGGTTGCCAGAGAGCAGCCCAGCCCTGGGGGAGGAGAGGTGGCTAGCCAGGAGCCCTGGGGCTGGGCTCAGGCCGGCCCCCTAGTGGTTGCGGAGACCAGGCACTAAAGTTAGTGCCAGGTCACATCTATGCGTGTGTTAATGCACTTTAACTAATTGCGCCTAAATTTGATATCTGTATCAGCAGGTATCAAATTTAGGTGTGGTTAGCCTAAATTCACCATTTTTTCATGTGCATTAAGGGCACATGTGTATATGTGCACTCATAATGCACATTAAATTAAGCTAATGCACATTAATGCATTAATGCATCTGATGCGCCCTAAGTAATCTAGCTTCTTATCCTGCTGTTTCTCTCTTTTCCATAATCTCCCTCTCCTCCAAAATAGCTGGCCTACTTGAGTATGACATCCGCTGCCCTGATACAACAGAGCTGATATTTCTTTTGACATTCCCATGGTAAGTTTGAGATGAGCAAAGTATGTAAAATATGTACAAAAACTAGAACAGTTCTACTCTTCCTTTATGGTTTCACAAGAGCCCTAATGTTGCCTTCTTGCCATAGTACTAAAACTAATTTTGGGGCCCTGTACTGTAACCCCTAAACCACCTAAGCAGTCCCATTTTTGTGAATGGGAATTACTTACTTGTATAAAGACAATTTGCTAATGTTGTTGCAGGATCGGAACCGTGGTAAACACCAGGACTTTTCAGTCTCTTTAAATACAGATCTTTATTAGTAATTCTTTCACTAACGAATAGAGTTAAATGGTTTAAAGAGTCAGATTTATTCTGAGCAAAACCTTTACCCTTGGGTTGGCAAAAGGAAAATTTACAGTCATAGGAAAATATGTCTGAATTTGGTTCACAGAGTAACAAGAACACTTTTACATATAATGGAAGGTACAGTACCCATTCCAGAACTGCTAATTTTATTTTTTTGATGCACAATCGGAATTTTATTTTATTTGTAAAACAGTAGCACCCCTGAGTAACCCCCTTTGCCTTCTATGGCCATATTCAATGACCTGTGCAAACACATTACTGGGTAATAGTGGAGTCTGCTGACTTTCATTCTCCAGAACAGTCAGCCTGATACTCTGCTCTTGCACAGAATTCACTAGAAATATTTTGGACAGAAATTATTAAAAAACATGACCCTCTGTCTCCTTCCTTCAGGTGTTACTTCAACTAAGTAACTGTGAGGATAAGTGACATGTGAAAGGAGGAGACAAGCTAAGTAACTGTGAGGATAAGCCTTTGCAAATAGGAACTGATATTTTTAATAAATCTGTGACATCCAGTTATACTATCAGCCCCACATATTAAGGGTTATGATGACTCCCTAAGCATGCGTGTGCTAGAGTTCTTCCCCAGTAGATGACTCCATAAGACCTCTCTATCCTTCAGCCAACAGTGATAGCAGAGAGCAGAGTTAATATCACTACAGACATTCACATAACACTGGGTGCATCTACATGTGCCTCTTAAGCAGGCTTAGCCTAAAATCACCATTTTAAAGGTATGTTAAGGGCATGTGTCTATATGTGTGCACCCTTAATGTACCTTAAAATGGTGATTTAAGGTTATGTGAGCCTAAATTTTATACCTGCATAATGCAGATATCAAATTTAGGCGCAAATAGCTAAGTCACATTAGCTCATGTGTATCAATGGATACACACTGCATTAATGCGCATTAGCACATCTGCACGTGCACTAATGCAACTTAGCTATTTGCACTTAAATTTAATGCTTCTTAATGTGCATTAGTGTATCCATGTGTAGACACATGCCTAAATCGCCTTAATATGCCTTAATTAAAGGCAATTAAGTTTAGGCAAGCGTAAATACACGTGTAGACACACCCACTGAGTCTCATTAAAGCAAGCTGGTAAGCCCCTTCTGGTTTAACTGGGCTTGAGAGTGCTCAGTCAGCACCTCAGAAGAGAGGTTACAGGATCATACCATTAGCTTAGTATTTAGGTTGCCTAGTAATTCCATCAAATATTTTACTTCTAGTCATTAGCAAGCTACTTCTTGCTTTTCTTCCCCAAGGAACCATATACGCTACAGAATACATTTGATGAATTTCTGTTTTTCCATTATTGTTATAGTGCCCTCAGTTTATCTTGCTTTTTCATTAAATAGCAGACTGCAGCTATAGTTTCAGTCTAATGGCTTGTTCGCAAGAAACCAGCAATTCAGGAATAGGAATATATCCCTGCATGTTCTTTAAACAATCAAATAACGTGATACATTGCTTTCTTCTTCGCTTGAAGCATGTTTCACTTACTTTAATAACACCTTACCTTTTCCTTATATCTTCAAGCACAAAAGCAATAGCAGCTTTCCAAATACTCAGACATATCAAATATTAAAATATGACCACTTTCCAAAGGTCAGCTTTTTTTTCTTCTTCTTAATTGGGATTCAAGATTTCTGGGACGATGTTGCTGCAGCAGATGTAATAGTTCTTTCATGTTTACTACTTCACATTCCTGGTTTTTCATTTTGCAAAAAGGAAAAAGGAAATGGTTTTAAATGGGATAAATATAATTTAAAAACATAATAAGAGGAAACTCCCAATATGTGAGAAACAGAAATAATTATGGACCCAATTCAGAAAGCATTTAAGCATTTGATTAAATACATCCCTGTCCAGAAAAACACTTAAACATATGCAGCTATGTGGGACCCTGGAAGTCCAGAGATATCAGCATCTGGTCCGTGACTTTTATATCTATGCATACAGAATGCATCTGTGTGTATGGATGGATATGCATAATTCAGTCTCAATGAAAAGTCCCCAGTAATGAAGCTGCAGCCAAAATTTCAACTAACGCTATAGATAACTTGCTTCCCAAAAGTTTTTCTTGACATTAATCCTTATTTTCCCTATGCCATTGCTTTTATTCATGCCATGCCACAAAGTAGGGGGATGTTTATTGTGGTTAAAGCACTGAACTGAGATGAAAAAGATACGAGTTTAATTCCTGTCTCTGGCAAAGACCTCTCATGACGTACCTGTGGGGAAATTACTTTTATCTCTTTTTTTTTTAGTCAACTCTCTGTAAAATAGGTATAGTACTACTTTCATCCCCTGTCTTTTCTATTCATTTGTAAACTCTTCATATAAATATTGTGTTTAATTATGTGCCTGTAGAGATCCTAGGACATTAGAACCACACTCTCTGCTGGTGCCTCTAGATCAGTGGTTTTCTAACTTCTTGAGCTGAGCCCCACTTGAATTAAAATTTTGTCTGTGCCCCCTCAGCCCAGAGGAACAGTGCAGCCAGGCACAGGGTGGCCCTCATCCTAGCAGCCACCATGGCTCGGCTTAGGTTGGCTCAGCTCAGCAGGATAGACTCCACCCACTGCAGCTGCAGCTCCAGCGTCTCCTGCCTTGGCCCCACTGTGGCTCTAGGCTGTACGCCTGCTGTGCCATGCTCCCAGAGGTGCAGCAGCCCACTGGTAGAGCCTGCATGGGGATCCCCATATCCCCCCACAAGGGTGCAGAGGCACAGGCTTCTTGCAAACTTCTTGCATGTCCCCGCTGTGCTGCGACCCCAAAAATTCCTTCACATCCCCCCCACAAGGGGCACACCCCACAGTTTGCAAACTGCTGCTTAGACACTACTGTGATACAAACATGTGGGTATGGACACATGTAACACTTAAATCAGTTTAAATGCAATTTAAACCTGAAGTAGACACACATATATGCCAGTTAAATCAATTTAAAGCCTCCTAGAATGGTTCAAAAGTCCACCTGGTAAATTAAGTACTCTTTTGAACTGGTTCACTGCGAACCAGTGGGATATCCAAGAGTCTAATTTTGCCCCCGTACTGCAAACTTGCAGGAGAGGGAACCTTTTCCTGTTCCCACACATGTCTCATGCAGTGTCTCAAAGGGGTTTGAGATGCTGCAAGAGCACATGAGGACTTGTCTGGATGCTCCCATAGAGGTCAACTGAGGTCCCACAAGGTTTTAAAGGGGCAAATATATTGTCTATCTTTAAAAAGAGAAAGAGGAGAGCCCAAGGAGTTACAAGCTGATCAGCCTAACTTTGACACCCAAAAAGATACTAGTGCATGTAAGCAAAAAAGAAAACAAGGTGACAAATAAAGGCCAAATTGGATTTTTAAAGAGCAAAATTACCTCCAAACAACCTTATTTCCTTCCAGAGCAAAATAATAGGCCTTCTGTATAAGGGTGGAGTGGATGTGATGTCTTAGCTTTTAGCAAGGTGCTTGACACTGCAACCACAAAACTCGCATAAGTAAGTTAAGGAACTATGGTCTAGATGAATGTGTAACTGTTTGGATAATTGTACTCAAAGAATTGTCATCAGCAGCAAAATGTCAAACTAAAGAGGAAGTATCAAATGTGTATTCTCAAGGATCTGCCCTGGGTTTGGTAGTGTTCAATAACTTCACTGATGATTTGTAGGGGAGTCTGTCTGCCTTGGCTCCAGTTTACTGGTGAGGCAACTATAAGCACTAACCACCAACTCCTGCTCCACAAGTTCCAAGCCTGGAAATACAGTGGTGAGGATCCTCCTTGCCACTCATGAGATCTCAAGAGACAGGCATTACAAGAGAAGGCATGGAAATTTACCCTTCAAAAATGTTCATATCTTCAATTCTGGCTTGGACTGTGTGACTCAGGAGTGGGCTGATTTTTGGGAATGGCCTTGAGAGCACTGTGGTGCCAATGTAGACATATTCTGGGTGCATGCTTAGTAAATTTGTGGATGACACCAAGCTGGGTGAAATAGCAGATAATTTACAGAACAGAATTAAGATTAAAAAAGATCTCTATAAATTGGGAAATTGGCCAGAAATTAGTGTGATGACTTCAGTAAGTAAAAGTAGAAAGGACCACACTTAGAAAGGAACAATCTAATGCAAAATACAAAATAGGCTAACCTGCAATAAAAAGGATTCATAGATTCATAGATGTTAGGGTCGGAAGGGACCTCAGTAGATCATCGAGTCCGACCCCCTGCATAGGCAGGAAAGA
>NW_005842150.1:412956-413218 GCF_000455745.1 Alligator sinensis | reverse complement strand
TTTTTCCCCACCCTGTCCTTTCTGTACAATCTATAGCCCTCGATATGTACTGCCCAGTCGTGGGACGAATCCAACCTGGTTTCCGTTAGCCCTACTAAGTCATAGGTGTTTTGTGCAAGCAGGAGCGCTAGTTCATCCTGCTTGTTCCCCATGCTCCTAGCATTAGTATATAGGCACCTGAGCCCTGCGACAGGTGCCTTTGCTGCCCCCCGGCTCCGACTCCCAAGGGGACCCTTGTTTCTTACCTTCTTGTTGCTTACCC
>NW_005842150.1:391558-412916 GCF_000455745.1 Alligator sinensis | reverse complement strand
TTCTCCTTCTTCAGGCTGGGCTGTCCTTGTGGGTGCCACATGGTTTGGTGGTTCACAGCTTCCCCCGTCCTCATCTTCCCCTCCCCCCGACGAGCCTAGTTTAAAGCCCGCCGGAGGAGATCCGCCAATCTAGAAGAAAACACACACTTACCTTTGGGGGACAGGTGAAGCCCATCCCAACTGAGCATGTCCCTCGTCGTAGTGTGTGGGTCGTTGTCCAGGAAGCCGAAGCCTGCCTCAAGACACCACTGCCGAAGCCACCAGTTGGTCTCTCTGATGCAGTTCTCATGCTGTCTTCCGCGTCCGTTCACTGGTAGGATAGAAGAGAATACCACCTGTGCACCGAACTCCCTCAGCACGCTGCCCAGAGCACTGTAGTCCGCCATCAGGTGATCGGGGGTTCTCCTGGCCGCATCATTAGTACCCACATGTTCTAGGACCATGGGGTAGTAATCGGTGGGCTTGATCTGGGGATTATAGTGAATCACAAACTGAATATGAGTTTAAAGAATAATTTTCTTGCAAAAGATAGTACTCCACTGGAATATATTAACAGAAATGTTGTATACAAGTCACTCTCCTCAGTGAGGACTAGAGGCCTGTGCCAGTTTTGGACACAGCACTTCAAAAAAAATTGGAAAAATTGGATAGGACAGCAAAAAAAAAAAATTATTAGCGGTCTAGAAATCATGTTCTATGAGGAAAACCTGGCAGAACTGGGATTATTTAGTCTGCAGAAAAGAAGACTGTGGGAAGATTTGATAAAAAATCTTCAAATATAAAAAGATTTATTACAAAGAGGATGATTAATTGTTCTCTGTCTAGATAGGACAGGGTAAGTAGTAACGAGCTGAAATTGCAACAAGGAAGATTTAGAATGGATCTTAGAAAAAACTTTCTAACACTGAACACTGGAACAGATTACCTAGAGAGGCCGTGGAATCTCCATCATTGGAAATTTTTTAGCAAATACATCACACAAATTTTCTTCTGGTGTAGTCCAGATATAGATGATCCTACTTTGAGGAGGAGTTGGACTAGGTAATCTCTTGAGGTCCCTTCCAGTCTTATTTTTCTATGATTTTTAAGTATCTCTTTATGAGTTCTGATATAGTTCTTAGGTGATTTAATCCTTTTTCATAATTCAATTCCCATAGATCCCCAATCACTTTAATTTCTCTTCAACTCTCTCCAGTTTGTCTAGATCTTTTTGGTATGTGGCACCATGATTCCAATACAATTTTGTATTATTTATATATTACCTATTCCTTAAATCCTATCTTTTAAAGCATTAGTGTTATATATAATTATATATAGTTTTGGCTTTGCTTTCACATGAGTTATCTTGATCTTTATTAAAGGAGAAATATTAGCAGTATTTGATTCTGAATCACCAACTGTTATTTCTTTATAGGTATTTCTTTCCAGTTGGTGTCATAGTGAATTTCTACAATGTAAACTAAGTTAAGACTTAACAAAACACTGGGATGATTCATGCAACCATAAAATTATACTGGTCTAAATTTTTCTGAAGTCTGTCCAGAATGGTTTGGGTTTACTGGATAGGTTTCAAGTTGCTATCACAAACGCCGTAAACTGAACAGAACCAACTCAATACTACGATGTCAGCCTTTCCAAAACTGCCAGTGCCCCTTTCTCTTTTCAAAATAGATTGCTGCTAAACTTGAGAAGATGCCAGATGACAATGATAGTCACAGTACATTTCCAAATAATATATGGACACACACTTCTGAAACTCCTTACCCTGGGGTTTGAGCCAATGACCAGCAATGCTAATAGGAGACCTTTACATGACATGAAGGAGGACAGGATGTCTGCCCAGAGGATGAGCTTGTGTGGATGTGGGTGTGATATATCTATATATATATATATATATCTGTATCGCTGCAAGATATATTAATAAGTAGATATATCTACATATGCATATATACATTCACATATACATATATACATATACACATACATAATAGGTATATAGATTATTATTTAATGCTATTCTCCACCCTATTCAGAAAGGTCAATATAGATTAAGGGTGGGCAATTATTTGAGTTGGAGAGCCACTTAAGGAGTTTTGGCGAGTTGCTGCAAGCCGGGAGGGTGGGGGGAGGAGGGGAGTTCCCTGACCCAGCCCGGCAGGGGGGTGGGGAGAGCAATTGATCCTATCCAGCCCCAGGCCCACCTGCCCTGCACCCACGGTCGGGGGTGCCAAATGGAGCAGGTGGACAGAGAGGGTCTCCATGGGACCCCTGTGGGCAGGGTACACTTGGCCAGTGGATGGGATGGGGATTTAAGCAGGCAGAGAGCAGCATCTGGGAGCAAAATGGGTAGGCAGGGGCAAGGTTGGGGCTGGGGCCAGGCCATGGCTGAGGCTAGGATTGTGGGGCAGTGACAGCGTGGGGCTGGGGCCTCAGACAGGCGAGGAGTGGATCGTGGTTCTGTCCCAGGCCCTGGCCCCATGCTGTCACTGACCTGTGATCCTGGCCCAGGCCCTGGCTCTGCCTACCCATCTCACTCCTGGACACTACTCCCCACCCATCCACAATGCCATCTCATCTGCCCGGCTGAGCGCACCCTTCCCACAGAGGTCCTGGGCCAGCCTCCATGGAGACCCTGCCTACTACATCCGGTGCCCCCGGCAGTGGATGCAGGGCAGATGGGCTGGGGTCCCTGGACAGAAGGGTTGAGTTTGGTGGTGGCAGCAGAGACACTGGCAGCGGCAGCCTATCATAACAAGCTGCTGCTGCTGCAGGAGCTGCCAGGAAGCCAAGTATAGCCACCATGCCACCCCTGCCCCAACACACATCCAGGGGCCCAAGGGTGGCAGGACCAGCTGTACGCGTCATGGCCCAGGTTGCCCCCTGAGCCTGAGCCAGACAGGGCTGAGGGACCCATTGTGATGCTTTTGAAATCATTCCTGCAAACGCACTGCAAGGATATCTAGCCTTTGAATACTGGACCAGGACTCAGTTCCCCAGTAGGAGATAGACTTCTTTTGTGATATTGGGCAGCTTATTAAATCTGTCTGTTCATCAGTTTTCCATCTATAAGGGAGATAATTATTCTTCATCTCTTCCACGCTTCATCTAATAGATGCAGATTACAATCCTGTCAGGACAGGAACTGCCTTACCAAGTATGCGTATGATACCTTTGCAGCAGGGGTGGCCAACTTGTAGCATGTGTGCCACAAGCAACACCAGCAGCCACTTTGTGTGGCATGCAACAGACCAGGAAAGGGGCAGACAGCACAATGGCAGATAGGGCAGGAAGCAGAAAGCAAAGCAATAGATCAAGCAGGGAGCACAAGGCAGAAAGGAGAGCAGCAGATCGGTCAGGGAAAGGAAACTTGGAGTGGCACTTGGAGACAGTGACACACTTGCCAAAAAAGTTGGCCCCCACTGCCTTGGGACACTGTGTCATATCATACATACACTAAATATATGTTTGATACACTTGGATTCTGATCTTGATGAGGGCTGAGGTGCTATAATGATACAAACAAAATAATACATAACCAAATTTAATGTTGACTTGTTTGACAGGACTGCCCAACTACTGAGAATGAAAAACCTGTGTCTCAGCCCACTGAATAGGTAGATCCATAGCACGAAACTATAAATCCAGCAAGATGATGCTCAACTTCAGTTGAAGTGGAAGGTGCTCTATATCTCAATTTTGGCCACTAGGGAAATTTGCAGAACTCTGAGCCTTGCAGAGAAGCACAACATAATTAGATATCACAAACTAATTGGAGCTATGGAGCAGAGTACTACATTCCAGCCAGATCTGCAGGAAGTTGAACAGCATTGACTGATCACTCTTGAAGTCCACGTCACTGTACTGATATTCTAAAGCTATCATCATCCAGCACCCAACAAATGAATATGCAACATATCGGGGACAAAAATAACTCACAGTCCAGCAGCTCCACAACTTATAGAAAAATGGACCACACTGTCAGAATCTAAAATGCCTTATAATCCAAAATTGACTTATAAATGTAAGGCGACCCACATGTAGTTTCCAAAATACCTTCAAAATCAAGTCATTAGTTTTAAATATATATTTTTATATGCATTGGGCATGGTTCTCTGTTTCCCTGCACCCTGTACAGTCAGGTATACCTCTGCAGATGAACACAAAATGCTACCAAATCAGACCGGCCATAATTCACATTGATTTTGCACTGACATAAACGATTACACGGAATAACAAAAAATAAGGGCCCCTTGTCAGGAAGAAAAACCAACATAAATTTCACCCTTCTATTAAACAACCATGTTTGTAAGATGGGATCAATGATACCTACCTGCCTTTGTAAAGTGCTTTTATAATCTTGGAATGAAGAGCACTAGGTATTACATGTGTTAGGTATTACTGCAAGCCGAAATCCTCCATCCGACAAAGATAACAGATGCTGCCAATATCCTCCAGGAAATTATCCGGTATTGGGTTGAGCCTGTTGGTGAATATCTACCCTGTAAATGGTTTCAATAATTATACTGAAAAACATCCCTTTGTTTTTCACATGATAGTTATACAGTCCTGCAATCCAAACGTGGAGCTGTTAAGCCAAAGGCAAGGAATAAGAAAAGGTGAAAGCCTTTGAATATTGAGAATTTGCACAGGGGATCAGACTGGTGTCAAATTCACTTAGCACAGATGTTTCTATAATTGAGACACACTGGGAAAATGCATTAACATACAATTCTGTTTTTTCAACAGTGATCTGATTCATAAAAAAAGACTCCATAACAGGGATATAATCCTCTATTAAATTCTATGGGTTAGTTAAAGAAAGACTTTACAGAAGTTGTTTTCTGTTCAGTTCTATAGGACTTTTTAATAAAGGACTCCATAAGTAAACCCCAAGCCAGTTGACCATTTCACTCTTATCACCTCCTTTATAATCAGCTTTGCAGACATAAGATGTGCACTCAAGTTCTGATCCAGCTATTTAAACCAATGGCACTTCAACTGGGATGCAACTGGGCAATCAGTTAATGTTATTGCATATAAATATGGCCAGGTTGATATATCCCAGCCTGTGCATGCCCTCATAGGAACTGCATATGTAAAAAGGGATACAAGCAAAATTAATGTTCCTTTATTTTAATTTTTTTCTGTAGGTTTGGAAACTTTGATCCCCAAAATATCATGCAAAAATGGACAGGTAATATTTAAGAAAAACAAGCACAGGGTGAGTTTGAGAAGAAACAAGAAAGTTAATTTACATCTTAATCTTCTCAAATATGACATGATCTTTTGCTCTCCTAGTTTGTGGCAAGTGATGAATTAATTAAAGAGAACTGGAAGCTTCATGTCAGTAATAACCTCATCTTCCCCATCAGAAGTGAATAGTGATTCATCTGAAACATATTTCAGGAAGGATTCTTTTTCTGGAAGTCTAAAGCTCTCTGATTCACTTGCACTCCCATGTCTATTAGCTTTCAAAAGAAATTCTCAGGCACACAACCTCCCATTGTTATGCTAAATTTTAACAAGGATCCTCTAGCCCCAGATCCAGAGATTAATTAAGATTATCAGGTGCTGGGTCCCAAATTTATCTGTTTACCCTACATTAATCCCCTAAAAGACAGCAAACATGACCTCCCCCTTTTTTTCAGCAAGTCCTGATTGTCTTGATGGGTCAAAATAATTATACAAACAAGAAGGAAATTGTGTCTTTCGGAACCTTTATCTCAACCCAGTGGGAGGCAGATGGATAAGCATGAATAACAAATTATCTTGCAGCAGATTCCACTAATCAGCCCCAAGGCTGAGCTTTTTAAGAGTGAAGCAATTCTTAGCTTTTTTGCAGTGTTAGTTCAGTACTTCAGCAGAGGACCCTACCCTCTAATTAAGAACCTGAAATAAACTGAAAACAGCTGTGAATAATTAGACAATTTAAGTGCTGTTAAGGAGGAATAATTTTTGTAGCCATTGTAATAAATCTTATGCTGTCCGAATCCATACATTTTAGGTGAACTTTTTTCTTTTGGTAGGTTAGTGCATTACTCATAAAAGAAACAGTGTCCCTTTTGTTTTGATTGGGCCTGTTTAATAACAAAAGAGCATATCACTATAAGTGGAAGTGTGATGACAAAGAGAATAGCCTTTACTTTCCTTAATTTTCAATCGTTGTGGTTCAAATCCGATGTCAGATTCCTGGCATGTGTGTTTGGTGGAGGAAAAAAAAGGAATTCTTGATTTGCACTGTAAATAATACTCGACTCCAATCTACTTAACATTTTTTAGATTTCTCTGGAAAAATGTGTGTTAGCAAAATATTAAAAAATTTAACAGATGAACCTTTAGCCTTGTGTGGCAATAAAATCCTGCAGGATTAGGTAAAACTTTTTTTTTCAGTTGCCCCAATGTTTTCACCCTTTTTTTTTACCATTTGCTTGGAACTCAGTTAAAACTTTTGATAGAAATGTATTGGCAGAATGAAGCTCTTACCATGCAGTCAATCTTTTAGGCCCTGATTCTATGATCCTCAAACAGTTTAATTACAATTTAATCCCTAATCTTGCAAAAATGTACATGCATACTTCCACAGTGAGACACGTTTCAGTGAAGTCAATGTGGCTGTTACTGTGCTTAAACAAGTGCTTACCTGGCTGTAGGATCAGGACCTTACTTTATTAGTATACAACCTAGGAAAGGGCTGCAGAGTCTAGTCTTTTTTATTTATTTTTTTTATAAGCGCATACTGACTTTATTACTTTCTAAAACCCACCGGAATTCTTCTATTCAGTTTGATGGTCTTATGCCACAAAATTCAGATCTGGATACAGATTTAACAAATGGATGTTGGAGGGTGCTAAGATTGCCATTTGGCCTCAGGCCCATATCTGCATAAAATAAAACAGTTGAAAAAGGCCATGCTATACCCACAATGGTTTCAGTGCTGCTGTTACAAAGACAAGCCTCTAGATCAGGGCCAAGCAAAATGGCGGATCCGGCTGGCAGCTGGACTCCATTTCCCAGCAGCCTCTGCCTGTGTTACTGCGGCCAGTTTCCAGGGAGACCCCAGCAGGGAGACAGCAGGGGACCAAGGTTTCTAGGGCAGGTGGGCAGCAGATCTCAGTTCTGCCCCAGCTCCAGACCATGGTGTCACAGGGGCAAGATCTCAGCCCAGGCCCCGCAGCAGCTCCCTGCCCAGCCATGCGCCCTGCCAGCTGCTGGGGCGAGGCTCCCTGGAAACCCTGGCCCTACACTGTATGGCCCTGTGTGCTGCAGTAACAGCTGCTACACCTTTCACCCAAGTGCTGTGATCTGTTTCTGACTGAGGCCTCCTTGCGATCTGCTTTTCTCAGCAGACAAGAATCTGGCAGTTTTCCCTGAGCCTAGAACCACGCTAAGGCATAGCAATATGCTGCTAGCCCCCTCCGTTCAACTTCGGATTGCCTCCGCCTCTTCCCTGTTGATCGCAATATGCTGTTCTGCGACCTTCTCTGCCCTGGCATGCAGCAGCTGCCTCTCTTCGTATCCTGTCAAGACCTTATTGTTTCAACCTGTTCCTCAGCTCAGAGCCTAAGTCTTGGTGGTGTGAGAGCAGTAGTTTCGGTATCATGGCTCTAAGTTCACATGCAGGAACTCTCAGCACTTATCAACACAGAGTAAGATTTATTTATTAGGGCCTACCACTACCCTAAAAGTGGTCCTGTAGATGGTTAAATGACATTATCAGGGCAAACATTTTCCCTCACCCGTATGATTAACAACACCCGTGTTTCTTTAAAAAAAAAAAATCAGCTGGTTTTATTGGTTTTAATTTTTTTTTTTTTAAGAAAATGTAATGCTGGATTTTTTTAAAAAAAAGAATAAAAGATCAAATATAAACAATGTTTCCTTGAATAGCTCTCATTAGATATTTTTATTTGAAGGAACACACCCCAAATGATCCCAGCCTTCATTTTCCATATATCCTCTAGTTAGTCTCTTTACGCATTTTCCTTCTTTGAAAAAAAGGATTCAATGGCCTCTTTAAAACAGAAATCCATACCAGTGGCCTGCTATTCCCAAGCAACCCTACAATAACAAAGTAATGGTCACATGACTGGGAAAGAAATTGTGCTCAGCAGGGAAGGCAATTTCAGTTTCATGTTTTCAGAGTTGTTACAATGGGGAAAAAGAAATTATTCTAAAGATTGCAAAACTACTTTTACAGTTACCTTTAAAAGAAATGAAAAGATTGGGATTAAGGTGATCTAAGATTTATTGAGTCTCTTGTCAAAACAATTCCATTAAATTACATAAGGGCCTAGTAGGCAAGTGTGAGCATTAGCCACAGCCCTGGGGAACTGGGGCAGTGTCAGCCAGTAAAGACTATATTATTCCATCATCAAGTAGGAACACAAGGAAATGTCAGCAAGCACATCACTATGTACTCATCCACACTTTTTCTTGCCTCCCTCCCCAACTCTTCACTTTACAGAGACATGATTGGCAGTGTGAAAAAAATAAATATTAAAGAAAAATAATGTTGCAAAAAAGACCAGCAAAAATGGAGCAAAGGAAAATACGAACTCTCTAGCACAGTGATTAGGCAGTTTGCTAAAGCAGAAGTTGTCAATCTGCAGTCGGGGCGGGGAGATCCAGGTGCTGGATCTGGCCCTAGGAGCCAGGGCTTTGGCAATTTTCAGTGGCAGGAGCTTGGCCTGCGCATCATGGCACTGCACCATGGTCACCTGGTCAGATGGCAGAGGGCTTTCCCATGGGGAACTACAGCAGGGAGAAGCAGCAGCAGTTGCTGGGTCCTAATTGCTGTCCCACCATGCAATGGAGTTAACTCCCAAGGCAATTCTAAAGCCTCATCACTTGAGTCATTTAAAGGAGACCTAGACTAAACATTAAAGCATACAGTAAGGAACTAGGATCCCAAAGCAATCGGCAAAATGAGCAACTGCTATAGATCTGCTCCATTTCTGACCACCTCTATGCAGTAAACTTGCTGTGCCCAGCAGCAGTCCCTGCAAACAAGCTGTTCTGCCTTGCATACGTTGTCTCCTAATTAGAATCAGTGCAGCCATGTCCACACAGTGCCAAAGGTGAGCTAATTATCACTGTCACTCAGCAGTGCTAATTAGCCTACCAGCACAGGATGTGAAGAGAGATACGTTGCTTCAACAGCAGAGTGGCATGGTGAGGGGGCACTGCCAGACAAGGTTGGTTTTTCCTATTGACAGGGCCTCTATATCCTATGGTTCTACAATCCCATTTGCTGGTCATCCCACACATGATCCTCCTAATTACCTACTAGCTAAGAGATACATACTGACAAGTCTTCTCCAAATCTGATCAGGTGGTAGTGCCATGATGTGATTCCCAACCTAGAGAACCAGTGTATAGTAGACCAGATGGAGAGCGGTACTACCACAGATCGACCCCTCTGTTCAGCTTCATATTACCTCTGCCTTTTCCTCATCTGCCTCTGTGGGCTGCTTCTAAGAACTAAGCTAGCTCAGGTATATCTGCATGTGTTGTGCTGTATAGGCAAAAAGATCCAGTTTTACTTTGAAACATTATGGTAAAAATGGCATTGTGTGCTCCCATGCCAACTGTTTCCTTGATTCCAATAGCTGCAGGGCCAGCAATAATAAAAAGATGTGTTTTCTCTCCAAAATAAGTAGACTAGATTCTGAATACATAGTGGAGCAAGTCTGCTGAGTAAAATGGTGCCATTTGTATATAATGACCTTTTCAGAGTCCTGTTAACTTTAATTCTTTTCTTTCAAGTTGTTTAACTAATTTCTGAATCCAGCCAAGAGTTATTAGGAACAAAACATGAAACCATGGGTATATAGTTGGCTCACTTTAAAGAGTTGTTTCTGTTTTAGAGATCTTACCAGATCCAGTAGTATTCCTTCTTTGGTGTGCAGGGATATCATTGGAATCTGTAATATTTCTGGTATAATGTGTATATACCTATTGTATTAGACTTTATCCTGTTTACATTCAAGTCTGATGTAGTTGACCAGTTACTTGAATGTAATCGGAACTAGATTCACTTCTTACGTTTCAACTACAGGAACTTTAACAATGTTCCTTAGCACAGGGGTTTTCAAACTTTTTAAAGGAGTGTACCCTTTTGGTGGGTCCCCCTTCCAGATGAGGAGGGGAGGGGGGTTCTGATGGCCGGCCGGATGTAAAGCCAACGGCGTGCGGCAGGGGATGGGGAAGTGGCACACAGCGGTGGTGCGGAGTGGTAAATGGCGGCAGCAGTGGGCAGGGAAGCAGCACGTGGTGGCAGGGCGGAGTGCTGAATGGAAGTGGCAGGGGTCTGGGGAGCTCACACATGGTAATGATGTGGAGCGCTGAATGGCGGCAATGGGGGGCAGGGAGTTCGCACATGGCGGCCGCCACCACCATTCACCACTCGGCGCCACCACTGCGCCACTTCCCCACGCTGCCGCACGTACCCCCTGGGGCCGTCCCAAGTACCCCCAGGGGTATGCATACCCCCAATTGACCCCTGCCTTAGCACATCAGCATGGTGAGGGGGGGCACATACTGTATAAGATCAATGATCCCATCAATTTTATGCATGCACTTTCCAATGAAGGACCCAAATCTATTTTACTTTGGCCTAGATTATGACTAGCCCTTATTAGGGCCACACAGGGGTTTAACATCTCAGCATCTACAGTAGGGCTGCACATCAAGGCATTGTGATCTGCTGCTGTAGTTTAAAGCTAGCTTATATATCCCTGCTCATATGCAGTGCAATTACACCTCCCAGCTGCAAGCGCAGTCATATCCTTTGGCCCACCATTCGTTCCTGGAGCTCATCCTGCAGTGATGCAGCTATATGCCACCTTGGAGTCTAGCAGGCTCAATCTAGTGCTTTTGTTTTAGTTATGGCTGTTACACACGTCTGCATTGTCATCACTTATTGATTTGACAGCCAGTCTAGGTTCAACAGCGCAGGAGGCTCTGCGACTTGCTGATTAGGAGTGGGAGTCAGGATTTCCGTGTTGTGCTCTTGGCTGCACTAACGACTCTCCATTGTAGCCTTCAGCAACTCCCTTTGGGCCAGATTCTGCCACATTCATTTACAATGAGCAGTCAAATACAATGCTACAAACCCCCAGTGCAGATGTGGGTTTATACTAGTGGAGCTTACTCCAGGACTTCATCAGATGAAGTCCCAGTGGTACCAACCCCACTTTACACGGGAAGGGTAAGCACTCATAAACAATTTACTCCTCCTCTCAGCTGCTCTGCCTTAAGTGTGTGGGTGCCTGCTTATGCTACAGTAAGTGGAAGTTGAACTGCAGCACCTAAGCCCTCAACGAAAGGCAGGTAAATTACCATGGCTTAGCTTCTACTTACCAGGGGGTAAAGCCATGCACACAGGCAGTACAGTAGGTAAGGTACAATAAAACCTCACCCCTTTTATGTTCATATGTCTGTACTCACAAAAAGAGGCATATATAGAGTGGGAGCAAGAGAAGCAATTACCATACGCTGCCATTTGCTTAGGGTTACCAAAGAGTCAAACGCTTCATTCCACAGGGCACATCCCCTAGGATGGGGTATGCCCCCCACAGGAGGCCCTACACAGGGGAAAGCCACCTCCAGGTTTTGCCCTTAGAGATGTGCACAATACTCACGCTCCTGACAATGAGCAGGGTGATTTAGCTTTAGGGTGAGCAGTATGCTGCCAGGCCCTAAATTATTTCTGACTTTTGAGGTAGTTTGTCTAAACCTGATTTTGGTATCTCCAAGCTACCCTGCAGTTTGTAGTATAAATATCTCTTAAGAGAAACAGTTTCCTCTCTTTAAGATCTCAGTGTCTCCTTCTGTAAAACAGGGCTGGTAGTAACCATCACTCCACTCATGAGGCTAAACTCATTAAAATTTAGATGGTGTGTTACGGTTCTTGTCTAAAAGATGCTAGAGGCTCATAGCCATCCTTGTGCAAAATGAAGATAAAAGCATTTAATATGAAGCAAAGTAAAGTCTAAAACTAACTTTTCCAGTCTTTGCCAACACAAAACACACCATGCTCTGTACATGAGATTTAACAAATAGACTTAACTGGTTGGCCAAGATTTAACAACAACAAAAAAACCCCAACTCTGGTGTTTATAAGTCCAATTGGTGTAAAATTTCCTGATGGTTAACACATCACGTTACAGACACTTTTGAATGAATGACTCATTCCCAAATAATTGACTAGCTTTGTAATTTGGGAAGTAAAAATCACATTTATGAGTCCCCGGAGTGGAGGGTCTATATTGTTGTGCATAAAAAGTAGATAAATCATAAAACCTGATTTTTTTTTTCTTTTGTAAAAGCTTCCATTAGCCTTTGTGTGTACATTAAAGCAATGCTTTCTAAATGTGTGCAGCTGCTTTAAATCACTGGTGCATTTTAAAATCAAGTCTTTTTATATCTTGATGTTAAAATTACATGTTGGTTACTGTAATTCTGTCTTGCTTTCTGTGGGACATCCTTGGAACAGAGCTGCTTCTGGATAGACCTCTCCCTTTGCACTAAGTTTTTAAATCCATGTAAATAGTCTAGCCTGAGCATTTTGCAGCCAATCTAAATGGTGTTTATCATGTAAACAAAACATCTAAATTGACCAATCCATGCAGATGCAATTAAGGACAGCACCCACACATAACAAATAGGAACATTTTATGTTTAGCTTTAAATAAATGTGCAATGTGATTCTAATGGGATTTGACAAGGGTATTTAATGCTGTAAGGCAAATTATTATCTACAAAATATCTGGTTTCAAATATACCCCCACAAGTTGGTACCCAAACTGGGTAATAATCAGCTCCTTAGTGAAATGGCCATACCACTTGCCCTGCATTTGCAATCTACAAGTCCTGTCCCCTTATGCAAGCAAGCCCCTTTCCCACATTTTTAGAGTACTGTAAATTAGTTTAGTATGCTTGAAAGAACCCGTAATTGTAACTGCTCTTGTTGACACATCAGCTTGATGCCACACAGAGCACGATTGGGACCATATCCCTTAGTTTTGCAGTTACAGTGCATTTCAAGTGCTTGACAGGTCCAGCGCTAAGATGTTCTGAATTAGATTTGAATTACAACCGCTAAATGCCCTTGTCAAAGCTTGTTATGCCTGACACTAGCCATATACATTTAACTGACTGTTCCTATGGAAGGTATACAGCTTAAACAAAGACATACTCCAAAGTTTCATACAGAATTGTCAAAATATAATTGAGTTAAAAAAGCAACTAAAGCATAAGGAGAGCAATCTTCTCTGCTTTTTGTTCTTTGAAATAAATCCAAGGGACAATTTAGTGGAATCTTAGTATAAAATAAGAAGAGCATATGCAGTTTCCACAGAAACACTGATTCCTATACAAATACCAGATCCATCGCCACAAGTTGATCCCAATCCCCATGAAGTCAATAAATGAACTGAAGGATTGGGCCCTCTAAAACTGTTAGGTGCCAGTTTCTGCCAGCCTCATTCACACTGAGTACCTAAATCTGCAAACAGCCCTATAGAAATCAATAGACCTTTTCAATATGTGTAGGAGTGTTGGAAGCATTTGAAAGGAACCAGAAATTTTGCAAAGATGATTGCATTTGGTGCTTCACTTTTCTAAAGTGATAGAAGCACACGTTTGTTTCATATACCTAATTCATCCACATGTACATATATTAATAAAAAATAAAGGCATCTTAACTACTCACATGTTTATTTGCTAAAGTGAAATAGCAGTGTCAGATCAAAATGCTATATTCTTAGGTTAAAATTTTATTTAAAAAATAACAAGCAATACATTTATGTTCATAGGACCATAGGAAAGTAGGGCTGGAAGGCACTTCACAAGGTCATCTAGTTCAGCCCCCTGCTCAAGGCAGGATCATCCCTAACTAAGACATCCCAGCATTAGCAACGCGTAGGAGGTGCACGTGGGAGATTGGCCGTGCCCCCGAGACTGGCCATGCCCCCCCCTGAAAGAAGCACTGGTGGCACTTCCACTGGTGGCAGCGATCAGCCATTGGGGGACCCCCAGCCCAGTCGGCAATTGGCTGCTGGTGCCCCCCGACTAGTAGGAGGCACCAGTTGCCCATGCATCCCAGCCAAGTGTCTGTCCAACCTGCTCTTAAAAATTTCCAGAGAATTGTATATTATGTATATTTTTTTGCATATAAACCCATCAACTTGTAGTCTTGGCAGCTCACTGGGGATGTACTGCATTATCACACTGCTCGGAAGAGGTCTCAATATTCTTGGACCTTAATGAAAGTGAATGCATCTTTGTTGTGAAATCTTAATATAGCACAGCAGCTGAAGAAGTGTGTGTGGGGTATACTATTGTGAGAAAAGGAGTTAGAGCAAAAGACAAGGCCTAAAACTGAATAAATGAGAGAAAACTAATGTGGATCCTTCTCAAATTAGCATATCTTAAACCTCACAGAAGAGATAACATGGCTTCTCTTAAACAAATGTCCAGGAAAAACACCAGAGCAAAGGACTTGGTAGGAAAGCATCATGCCCTTTACTACCTACACAATTCCTCTGCTGTTACATTTAGAAAGTTTTCCTCGACTATGATCAAAACAGGAAGTGCTTTCCCCAGATTTCTTGGGTAAGCTTAAGGCCAGATCCAAACAAAGAACCCAGGCATTAAAACAGGACTTAATGCTAACTACCTGATTCAGAAACCTATGTTCCAGAGAAGGACAGGAGTTCGCACTTGTGCTTACAGGTGGCTAGATCAAGGTAGCTCCCGAATAGGATTAATGATTTTTTGGACACCCCCATGTCTTTCTGAGGTCTGAGGCTTCATACATTGCCCAGCAAGCCTAGGTACCTAACTTTGGGCTTTGGATGCCTCTCTGGGGGCCAGGCACCTGGAAATTAGGTTTGTAGGGCCCAACCTGACAGCCCTAATCCCTCACTATGTCTATACCATCTTCCCTGTCTCTCCTGTGAAGGACATTTCTGAGCACTTCCAGTGCCACCTACCACTTCACAGAAATCCACCTGTGAAGCCATTCTGGGGGCATTTCCCTGTAGTTACTATCAAAATCTGGGTCTCTGGAGTGCTTGAATACATGTGTACAGGAGTGGATGGGCGAAATGCGTCAGAGAACATCCCCACCAGAACACGCTGGGGACACAGTGGAGACAGTCTCAGCTCCCCGTTTCCAAGAGAAGGATAATGATATGTCCTTCGACTACCTGGTGTTGTCTGCTTAGACTGTAAGCTCCTTGGATCAGAGACTCTCTCTTACTATGGATACAGAAAGTAGCTGACACAATGAAAGCCTGAATTCATTTTGAGTCTGTAACTACTATTATAGCACGATGAGACTTTATCTCTCTAAGGATTAGACAAAGGCCAGGGCTTCTGCTTTAACTCTAGAGGTGTGTCTCCATGAGTGGGAACGTATGTTCCCCAGGGACACACAGCGTGGCACATATTTGTGCTGCTGCTACTTGTCCCTGGGGAATGCCCCTGCATGTACATTCTGGCATGCAGCGAGTTGCCCTGGGTGTGGTAGGAGATGCTGGAGTCAGCATCTAGGTTGGCCCCAGCAGCCTTACCTGAGGTCCCCCAGGGGCTGCAGTGGCAGCAATCCAGGCATGTGGAGTCTGGCCAGCAGCCAGAGCATGACTCTGGTTGGACAGGCTCTGGTTTTGGGCACCGCTATGTGCATGTGTGGCATGTGTGGTTTGCAGCGCTGCAGATGGGTTTGTGGCACTGCAAATCATACGTGCATGCTTGTCTGGACATGCTCTAAGGGGGCTTCTACCGTCTGTCTTAGGCAGGCTAGCTCTACCTCCCATGCCAGCACTTGTCCTCATCTGTAAGATGGAATCCAAAGCATAAAGTGTTGCCAGACCCATCTACAGAGCACACCATGGTCTGGTAAAGGCCAAAACTATAGCCTTGCACAGTGTAAAAACCAATGTCATGAGGGCTTAAACATTTTTAAAGACAAGCAAAAAGATTAATGGCCAGATTTTCAAAAAGTTTAGACTCCCAGCATTCAGAATTGACAATTTGCTTACACAATTCCCCTGGCTGTGTGTGCAATCATGATAAACGAGTACACAAATTGGTACACTTCAGTTGCGTGCCTAAGTTATTTTGAAACCTTTGCCCTAAAAACGCCTGTAACCAAATAGGCAGGGTGTTTATACAACGGGCACAAGGGGTTAGGCTAAAAGATACATTGCTATTCTTTGTTAATTTTTTATTCAATTAAGAGACACATGCTGATTATTTTTAGCAGTGTCCTCCTGATACAATTCAGATGTAAATCACATTTCTGTAGTCAGCTGCTGCTGTTTAAGCAGAAATATTTTGACACAATAATTATAGGGTTGAAACTATGCTTTACATTAGTGTATAAAACACTCATTAAATTAAAATTCTTCCATGAAATCATGAAAATAAACAGTCTGTCTGAACTAGCATCAACAAATTCACAGGATGCTTCTGCGTTTTCTCAGGACTGGCCTTCGAATGACTGTATTACAAGACCCTTATTTAACCGTGAAGTGTTAAAGGTTCACATTCTTTTGAAGGTCCCATTCTGCTTATTTTTAAAATTATTGCTTTAATTGTTTTTACAACTTGTAAGATTTTAAAGCTATTAAGCCTCAAAGTTGTGGGAAAAATTAAAATGGTGATTATGATAACTTTCATAAGGCTGTGAGATGGCAGTGGCAACACACTTTTTCTCCAGAATGGATTAAATACAAAGGTACGTGGCACCGAATGTGGCACTTCATGTTGCTCTGTTATGATTAGGAAACAGAATATACATTTTAAGCACTATGCTGTATGTAGTGGAAAAGAAACCTAATGCAACCTAATGGAAAAGGATGCAAGTAAAAATAGGTCTTTTTGTAAATGAGCACTTCCCTGCTCCCAAATCCCACCCGTCTTCTATGGACCACAAGCTTCACAATGGCTAAGGCTGGTCGGCTAATTGTGCACACTTCTAATTCAGGCAGAATTATCTAAGGATAATTTTCAAATCAAGTCAATACATACTGAAGTCATTTTCTAGGGTCCCTTCTATATGTTACACATATTACACAATTAACTGGTTAATCACGCAATAAATTTAAACCGGCCACACATGCAAAGTAAGACTGACCACAAGTGCAAAGTCATTATCACACAATTAACGGGTTAATCGCACAATAAATTTAGATCAGCCACTCGTGGAAGGCAATTATCACATGATAAAAATGAAAATCCAGCTATAAAAAGGGCCGAACAGCTATGAAGTTAGTGCTTGAAAATGTGTAACAACTCTATAGCTGATTTCTACACAACATCAATTTGAATGTGTATCAGGGCCCTTAGGCTACTCCATCACAGAACAAAGCAATTCCAAATGCCTCACACTAATGACCCACTTCTTGAAAGAGAATTGACTTCTCTGTTCTGCTTCATTACAGATGGAAGATAATCTTGAGGGGAAATATCTCTTGCCTTTGGTCAACTTAGGTTTTCCAAATTACTGGCCACTTTGGAAATTTGGACCACAATAGCCATAGAAACAGCCAGTTCCTCATGTTTTAAGGTCTCCCCAAAAAATCCCCCACGTGGTAAAGTGGATGGTAAACTCAAACAGTTTATCCATCTTAAAAGAATGAAGGGGTGAGTCAAACCTGCTGGGATTTGAATCAGTGGTTCCAGGGAGTCTAAACTGAAGTTCAGACCACTAAGCCTTTTCCCTCTCTCCCTGGGCATGTGAGTGAATGTATGTATATATGCATACTAATCCTCATAAGCCCTAATTGTGTTTTGTTTGTTTTTTGTTCATCTGCACAATATCACTGATCTTTACGACGTACCAAGTGAGCTGGGGGTTTTCTGGGCTTGGGAGTGAACAGTGTGGGATCTTCAAGATGCAGATGATGTAATCACAGTGGTCTAAAACATTTTTGTTACATCTATATTCCACTGAAATCCACAATTATGGTTGACTGTTCTTTGACTGAAGGGATTCCAGAAAGACGGACTGCAATGGTAATTGCACCATTTTATCTTCAGATATGAACCTAAGACTGATCCCTCTGGTCTTATGAAATTACAGTCAACATGTTATTTTCTCCATTTGCACAAATTGTATATATGATGGTGGCTGCAGAAATGTATATTTAGCCTTAACTTGTCAGAACCATCAGCTAAAAAATATTCAAAACCTCTAACCATTTTATTAACAAGGATTATGTATAAAAAAAATCTGTTTTAGAGTGTAAGTTTTAGTGAACATTGTAATTTAATGGTAAAGAGTTTTTTTAATGTCACAGTTGCCTCTTTCTCAGCAGCCACATGCATGGGCTTATGTCTTGCATTATTGGTATTATGGTTACCTCCTAACCCACAGCATGACATTTTCCACACTGGGCAACAATAGCCTACTTTTCACAGGCCAACTCTCATAGTCCAATAAGTTCAGTGAGAGCTTTACTGTAGTAAGAAAGGCTTTATAGCTGAGGCACAGTAAGCTTTGGTCATGTCTTCATATTTTCATGAAACAAGATGAGCCAATATTGTGTATTTCTTAATACCTCAGCCTAAAAGAACAGCTAAGCAGATAATTCTTACTGAATAATTTTTTTAATGGAAGTTAATCCTTTTTTCTGCTCTAGAGGGCTCTCAAAGCAGTTTCTGTTTTTCTCGAAACTAATATTTGATGGTTAGAAAAACACTACTGCTAAAAAATTCCACTAAGGTAACTTTCACAACTAGATTTTCAAATCCTTTCTGCCTGTGGATCTGATCAAAATCTATATGAGAACACCTTCATGAGAATTAAAAAAAAATTAACACTTTTTGTCTGCAGTATCTTTTGAAATAAGAAAAGCTTGGTTTTGAAAAACAAAACTGTATGTTTTTTATTCTTTTCTTGCTGTTTATCTCCTCTTCTCTCTGTCTCTTAAAAGAGACTGCCTTTTTTCCAGGGACCAGTAGAGAAATGAAGAAACCTTTTTAACAGGAAAAAATCAACCCTCTCTAATGAGCAATATGTGAGTAGGTCACATATTGTTTTTTTCCCAATGATTAGCAGAAGTCCCAGTTTGCTTTGAATTAATATTTTCTAATATTTGCTTAACATTCACTTTTCTTGCAAACACTGCTGTCAGCTCTAGAAGCAAACACAGCCAAAGTGAATTCAATATTTGGTTTAACAGGCTATTTGCAGGTATTTTTTTTGGCTTTGCCCATCTCTTATTACAGGGGTTAAACACACAAAGATTGACACGGGGACAATGAGGTGGTAACACAATGTCATGAAAAGAGGGTAAATGGTGAAGAATGGTGTAGTATAAAATGTTATACCCAGTGTTAGTGATCCTTTCCATTTTTGTGTCCTTGTAACAAGGTATTCAGCCCAATTCACAGATTTGCTGGAATCTGACAGGGCTGCTCCACAACTGCTGCTGTTGTGGCCTCAAACTTCCAATCTCTGGGCTGTCAACTATGCACCTTATCACGTGATGATGATACAAGCGACGGGCATTTACAGACATTTTCAAAGAACAATTTCTAATCGAGTTGAGTGCCTCAGCTGCCTGTGTGTGCTTGTGTACATTCTGGTGCAATTTAAATCATGTTAAACAGGAATCTTTTTTTCAAGGGTGCATAGAGACTTACCTAAATTATGGCTTTTGGTGGCAAATTCAGTTTCTGTCTCATCTTTTTGGCTGTGTCTTGATATATTTGGCAATAAAGTAGAGCCTATGGGTGAGACTCCACTCTCCCATAAACTAACCTAGCCTCACAGGTTTCTGAGGCATCTGGAGAAGGAGCCAAGGGGAGAATGCTCAGCAGTGGAAAGAGAAGGATGAGGTACAGGTTCATTGATGCAAGCTCCTTCGCTACATGCCTAATCTCTCCTGCCCCCCCTCCACCTCACCACTTCCCCATGCCTATTAGCTACTTTCTACTCTACGTGCAGGTGGGAGGGAAAGGAGACTAAAGAAGCACCTGAGGCAGGTAGACGGAGGAACATTCATAAGCTGTCTTCCTACCTACTCACCACAACCAACAGGCATCTTGTTTTCCTTTCTAAACTTGAGGCAGCAGCTATAGCTCCAAGCCCTCAGGAGATATTAAGTTCCAGGAAAGTTAAGCAAGATATTAGGAAAGCCAGGCAGATAGTAAGCACTATTTGCCACTGAAGCAGCCTCCCACAGAGGTAGTAGAAGTTCCCCACAATAGGCCATTTCCAACTAACCTGGACAAAGCAGGGAAAATGCATTGGAAGGAAAAATCTTGTGTTGGCAGGTGAATAAACTGGACAATCCCTTCTCCCGCTGATGTCTTTGCTGTCCTGAGAACTCCCTCCCCACAGACTTTTCCTGCTGGGAGAAAGGCAGCTGGACTCCCAGACTGTTCGGAAGGGAAATCTTATGAGACTTTTTTCACACACTTTTCTCCGTTTCATCTTCTGAACTGTTCAGGCAGGTCAGGCTGCAGAGCTGCCCTGATGGCTAAAAATGTCTAACCCCAAATATTCCGTTCTGTCACATTAGCTATTGCCTTTCCTCTCCGCTGCATTTCAGTAGTATTGTGTATGCACAAATTGTAAAGATCTTTTGGCTGGAAGGTGCTATAGCAGGGGTGGGAAATTATTTCGGCTGGAGAGCCACTTAATTTTGTTGAGCTGTTGATGGTCACAGATACACACACGTGTATATGTACATGCACACACATGGAGATACACACACACACAGGCCCCCACAGACACCCAAAGCCACCGGTAGCATGCAGGTATGGACTTGCTCTTGTGTTTGGGCAGTGATAGGTGCTGCCTGTTGCCAGAAATTCTGGCCACAGAGAGAACTAAGTAGAAGCAAAGGCTTAAGAATGAGATTTTAAGCAGGACATCACACCTTGTGTAGAAAAGGCAAGTAATGCATATAAATATTAGCTAGGACAACTGCCACCATGTGAGTTACCAAGATGTGATAGGAAACAACTGTCTGGATGTGCCCCGGCAGATCAATGAAGGTGCAATGCAAGCTACCCACCAAGCAGTCACAAGAACCTGGGGTGAAAGGAAAACAGCAACGAGATGACAGTCTCCGGATGGGCATAACTGAACTTGCAGTGAAATATTAGTTAAGTTCTGTTTTGGGTGTTGGTTTCTCTACTGCACCCTGCCTTCATTTGGCAGGCGGTTTTGTAAAGCACCCCAGTGATCTGGATGGATTATAAACAACTTCCTGTGAAACAGGGCTAGGACAAAGGTGATTATCCCTGGTGTTCTGGTGGTAGACATTCAGCAGCAGGATGCTAACGATCTCTAACATCTTTGCTAACTAGCTAATAATGAGATTAACAACTTTGGACC
>NW_005842150.1:379538-391548 GCF_000455745.1 Alligator sinensis | reverse complement strand
TCACCTCACCCCTACCCCAATTTAAAGCATCTAAACACCGTAATATTTACAGAGAAAATGTTTCCTGTCATTCACAGCCATGAACTAGCTCTCTGTGCTTTCTCTTGCCTTTCCTACAATCTTCCCCCTCCTGACTCCCAAATCTAAGCAGTTCTAAATAAGCAGTACTTCAAAAGTTTTTGAAGTTTTTTTGGCAAAACCATAAAATCTGTACTGGTGAAAAATATATTCCTGCCCCAGATTCCCAATCTGTTTCCTTTAAATCCAATAAAATTTATATCATAGGGCTTAAGGGTAGAAGGCTTCATACAATTGAAACTGATTCAGTAAATGCAAAACATAAAAAATAAAAATATTGGTATTTGATATTCCTTTATTTCAATATTTCTTTGATATTCCACTATGAAACTTAAACTGTTGGGGTTTTATGCATTCTTTTCCCCCCTTTGACTTCCCCCAGTTTTATCCTTTGAATTTTTGGTGTCTTTAATCACTGGACCATGGATCAGAAGTACTTGCAACTTGTTCGTGGAAGACCAAGTCTAAAGTAGCTGCTTGTTTAGAGAGTTCTCTACCATGTGTTCTTTCTTTTTTCAATAAAATGACTGGATTTTATGTACAAATGCATCATTGAGCAATCAACTCTCAGTGCATGATACAAAGTTTATATTCACACACACACTTACTTGCTTACTTTCTACCTTTCATTTGTATCTGAGTATATTTTCATTCACAGATAGATAGTAAACATACAACCAAAGGCAAAAGGCTACAATGACTTAGACTGAAAATTCATGCAACTTATTGGAATCATTTTGAATTTTTAAATTAAATTATATCATCAGAGAATTGATATAGTAATAAATCCAGGATACAATATATACTAGATTATTTTTCACTGGCCGGTTATTTCACAATGTTTTTACTACCATGCTTTTCAAGTAGTCCTGGGCTTTGGTGGAAAATTTTGAAAAAAAAGATTTCAAAGCATAAAAAGGACAAAAAATTGCAAATATTTTCTTCAGATTTTTTTCCGTTCTTTAACTGTTCTCTGATTTTTAAAGTATCCTGTTATATTTCTGTCTCAGTTTTATTGACAATAAGATTAGTTCCCAAAAAGGGAGAAAGGGTGTGTCGTATCAGTTGCTCTGCTAGATTGTTGTTGAAAGCAGAATCCAGGTTTTGCACTGCTTTGCAAAATGATCTGCAAATGTTTCCTATTAGATAACGAGTCTGGGAAATTTATTTTTCATATACATATAGGCAATACATAGAATCCTTTCCAAAAGAATATAATTCCCTTGGGAATACCATAAATTCTTGCCGGTGGAATAGCAAACACAGACATCACCTGATTATTCAGAAGCAGCTCAGGATAATTCAGCCCATCCAGAGGTCCCACTGTAATTTTTAAGTCATATCATGCCTGTTTCTTAGCACAAATTGCTTAACACATCCATCCATTTTTAAGATGCCAAAAATCAGTTTGACAAGCATTCATTATTCTAAAATCACATGTTTAAACAGTAACATTTGCAAAAGTACCACAGCTATTAAGGGAGAAGAAGAACTCAAATGAGGTGTAACCTTACTGAGCAGCAAGAAACAGAAGCATTAATACAGAAAATCTAAGTGGAAACACTTGATAAAATATATTAAAGCACAGCTCTCTTCTGAAAAGTGACTCTTAAAAAATGGCATCCTGGGGTCCCATGTTTATTATGTGTTACTGACTCCAGATCATATTTGCTCAGTTTACAAATAGGTGGTGAAATCCTGACTCCATTGAAATCAATTAGAGTTTTGCAATTGACTTCAATGGGGTCAGGATTTCATCCAAAATTTTTGACTGCCAGCACTGAAGATCTAACCTGGCTTGAAAGTTGAACCAGGTGAAAAAGAAAAAAGAAAGGAAAAAAATCCTTAAATTGCTTCCATTTTGGAGGCTTGAAAAATAGATTGATTTTTCAGGTTAATTTAGGATTCTCCACGGAATGCTTTCATGAGTATTTTTTTTATCAATAATTAAAAAAAATATTTATGGACATTTTTTTGTCAAGAAAACTAGGTTTTAGGAAATGAGATGATCTCACTACTGGTATCAATATGGGTTTTGATTACATTTTCAAGTACCAATGTACAAGTACATTTCCCAAGTACCAATGGGAAATACTGCAAAAAAGGTTACAAATTCCAAAAAAAGTGCAAAAGGTCATGTTATCCACAATACTTTCTTAAAGTCAATTTTTAACCAAAAAAACTCAAAATAGAAAAAGCCTTTTCATTTAAAAAATGTTAGCTAGCTGTACCTTAACATGTTTGGTTTCATTAGTACTTATTAAGATTCCAGAGGCAGAGTTATATCTTCAAAACACACTGAAGTCTAATAGGATATCCACTTTGGCAGCCTCAACAGAGAAACAAAGGGCCTGGAGAACACTCCACTTTTGGCAAGATAATAAAAGGATGTTTGCTTTGTTGATCTCGTGCTGATCTCTTTCTGTGGTTAAAAGAGACCTGAACTTGTCAGTCTGGCACTTTTCACTGGCATTTAAAAACAATACCTAATATCCCTCAAAAATGAGGTCCAAAACTGGCTAGTGTTTAACAGACAATAGCAGAAGGATGGCTACAGAGTTTCAATGCCGTGCGGATATTACATTTTCTTTTTGATAGAGCAGGACTTTTGTGTTTCTTTCATGGTTAAGCTGTCTGTTTCCATCAGGGAAGGGTCGTATGAGTACAAAACACATGTGCTGCCTTTGGATCCTGTTTCAAACTTCTGCAACACAATAAATCCGTTTGTTTTTATTTCTTCATTCTGTAAACATTTCTCCATCTAATATGGTAACTGCTGATTATACAGAGCAGTAAAAATGCAAGTCAGAGCACAATAAGATTAGAGTCTTACTTCAATATGTCCAATCCACAATAAAACAAAACCTTACAAAGTATCCAGAGGAACAATTTGGGGTTCTCTCTGTATTAATGCATGTTGTATGGAAGGATCGTATTGGGGCATAATATTTTCCACAGCTGTCAGGACTTATTTAAAAGGCAATATCCTTTTTCTGGGATTTTATTTAGGTTCTGTTTATACCATGTGTAGGATTGTTAATCCCACGATGTATGAGTCAGTGGTATATGATTACCTGAAGGTAATACATACAAAATGAGTTAAACTACATTGGGACAGGTCCCAGGGATCTGACATGATGGAATCAGTGCAGCTGATGGGGGTGTGTCAAGGAAGGGATAGCAAAGCTTACTGTAAACCACCCTTATACCATTTCAGGCTTGGGGCTGCCACAGCGGTACTCAGCACAAAATAAAGCAGCCCCAGGGCTGGTTTAATTTACCTCCAGCTTCCTATGATTCCTAGGGGCCACTCAAGCAAGCAGGGGTTGGCCAT
The DNA here is from genome assembly GCF_000455745.1 of Alligator sinensis. NCBI lineage: Eukaryota > Metazoa > Chordata > Crocodylia > Alligatoridae > Alligator > Alligator sinensis. Next base: position 388,136 of record NW_005842150.1, on the reverse strand, counting down.
AGCATGAAGCCCATCACTGATACTCCTTTCTTTCCAGCAGTAATACACTTCCCTACTGCAGGCTATGATGGGAATGACATTTAAATATATATATATATATATATATACAGGAAACACTTGCTATTTGTAGATTCGCAATTTCAAATATTCGTGGTGCGAATATTCGAACCCACGCTCTCTCCCTGCATGCTCTCTCCATAGTGTATAGTGTTACAGCAGCAGCACCTGCAGGAGCTCTACGCTTGCCACCGCCGGGCTCCCACCACCACCGCTGGGCTCCTGCCACTGGCACCGGGCTCCTGCAGCTGCCAACACACAGTGTTCATGAACACAGACACAGAACGCAGATGTTCATGAACATATTTGCGGATTTCCCCATTTGTGGGGATCTCTAGAACATATGTCCTGTGAATGGCAAGGGTCTCCTTTATACCAGCTGTCCAGCTTCCTGCAGAAAAGAAAAAGCCCCAGCACATCAATCACATTGACTTTAAGGTAGCATTGCTTCACAGGTAGGAGTAGTACTAAACAATCTTTGGGGGCTGGGGCGGGGGGGTGTGTGTCACACACTGACCGCCTGTTTGGTGTAAAATAAGAACTATAATTTCTTTAGACTTAAACTGTGTGAAATGTAGCTTCATTTGATAGCATCCCTCAATTCCTGAGATATGTTTTCTGTCTATTATGAGTCTGGTCACATAGAAACAGCAACATAATTAAGCTTGCTGGATTTGTAGACATTGTTTTTGCAGATTAGCTATGTTCTTTCAAAATGAAAAGAAATCAGTTCAAAGGCCACAAGTATCTATAGCCTTAGTTTTTTAATTTTCCTTTAATTATTTAATGCATTCAGTAGTTAATTTTTAGAATGTCATTTTTGCAGAGAGACTGTCAACTCTGTGTTCATATATGCAGGGTGCTTGCTACTGAAAAAAAAAATTACTGTTAATTGATAATCTTTTCAAAAGTACTTATCAGGCAGAAGGTATGGAGGGACATAAACATGAAGATAGACCCCTAATGTGACTTCCAAAAGTGCCTAGATGCTTAGCTCCCCAGACGTGCATGTAGGATATGCTGTTGTGTGAGGTGGATTTTAAAGCAGAATTCCAATAAACAAGAATTGCCAACTGAATAAATATCAAAGTCAATGTCTAAATTGGCACAATGAATGGGATAAACCCATGCTAGGAACATGCAACTTGAAGGGACATCCTAGGTCATTGACTACAGTGACTGGGAAGCATAAAGCTACTAATTTTAATGCTAGGGTCTTTCAGGGTCTACTTTTAACATGGACAGTATCACTACGACCAGGATACTTTGCTTTTCTTAACTAATCAATAATCTTGGTTCAAATCAAGAACCACATATAATCAACAGGGTTATCAATTAGGTTTAGATGCGCTAAATCTGAATGTGACATGCTGTTTCTGAAGTAGGTATACTAAAAAATTAGGCTATGCTCATATCTGCACTATTAAATCCCTTAACAAATCCCTAAACAGATCCCTTAACAAATCTGACTTCAGCAATACTAAGTCTGGTAACTAAGTACTATAGACTTTCATTGAGATTTATGGGCAGATCCTCAGCTAGTATAAATTGTCACAGTACCACTGAAGTCAACAGAGACCCCAACTGGACATATAAATCAGCTGAGAATATGCAAAACCCTTTCCATTCAGGTTTCAGGATAAGGAACTGATATGGCACTGATGGCCCTTTACTTAAGTGAAGTACACATATCTGCACTCCTAGTCTTAGACCTCTTAGCAGCATTTAGCAAAGCCAGTCAGAGCCAAATGCTGTTCCACCTAAACACAGCACGCTCAACTCTAGCGCACCCTCACCAGGACACTGAAAAGCCGCAGGGCATCGTCTGAGCTGGTCCTGGCAAGCTAGTTGCAGTGGCTCTTGAGGACAGCCATCTTGGCCTGACCCAGTAGAAAGCTGGACAGGCAAATGGCACCCCAGTCGGCCGCCCAGTATGGGTAGGAGTACACGTAGGTGGTCTCCAAGAGGCTCCTGCCCAGCACTCACAGCAGCAGCACGAGGGCAACAAAGACCAGCCACAGGCAGAGACAGTTGAAGAAGGTGTGAAAGAGGTTCTCCACAACGTCCCTGGGGCAGAAGGGGCAGAAGGGGCAGGCCATTGAGGTGGCCAGGTCAAAGTGGGACGCAAACGTGCCAGTGGCTAGGATACCATGCAGCAACCATCACTGCAGGTCTCCAGTCTTCTTGGTGGTTGGCGGCTTATAAAATGTGTGCCAAGCCAGGTGGGCTGGTAGGCTGGTGGGGAATCTGGCAGCCCCAGGAGCCATCACCATGGTGTATTGGGGCAGCCCACCAACACCTGGGCATGGCGGATGTGAACCACCCAGACATACAGGCTTCTATGCAACAGAAAAGCAAAGTGGCAACTCGTGTCACTGTCAGGAGGCACAGGGAGTGTCAGTAGGGTGCTAGGCCCACCAGCCAGCTCACTAGCCACAGCCAGGGTGACTGGCAGTGTGAGAAAAGCCTTGCTCAGGGTATCCGCAGCATGGGAGACCTGGCATGCCCAGAGATGGTCATCGAGGGTGGCTGCTGCCTCCAGTGGGAGGGCAGCCTGGATGTCACACAGGAGATGGCCCACACTGTGGACGGAGTGCATACCTAGCTGGGTGGTCAGGGCCTCAGGTGAGAGCCAGACCAGCTGAGTGGTATCAAGGAGATGGCTCAGGCGGAGGACACGTGCCTGGATCAGAGCGGCCATGAGGCTGTGAGAGGCCAGGCTTGGCATGGGGTGCCTCAGGGTTGGATTGTGCACTAGGGGCTCCCTCAGCAGCTGTGGGAACTGCAGGTGCCGGGCCCGGGGATGGAGGTGGAACGTGGCCTGCCAGGCTTGTGCCATACTGTGGTAGAAAGCTGGAAGCACTGCCCAGTTCAGGAGCATGAGGTCCAACAGGAAAAGCTCCTGGTCAAAGCCGAGGGCCCCCACCCTCTGCAGGAACCAACACACCAGTTGTTGCCAGGGTAGGCGCTCCTCACCATAGAGAAGTTGCTGAAGGGCTTGCAGGTGGAAGGCGGCCACCTTGCTTGTGAGGTCGGCCAGGCTCTGGGCCCCCTCAGCAACAGGTAGGTAAAGCATAGTTTGTGGGAGCCAGTGGTGCCCATCCCAGAAAAAATCTACCAGGAGGTGCTGGAGCTTCTCAAGTAGGTCCTGTGGTAGGACCTACTTGAGAGGCTCCAGTAGGTCAAGTATGGCGCACCAGTGCCACAGGGTTGCTGCCACCAGGTTGTTCAAAATGAGGACACTTCCACAGTAGAAGAGGCTGGGTAGCACCAGCACCACCATTGTAGGCAGGCCTCTACCCCTTCCTCAAGGACATCCCAGTTGCACACCATGAAGGTCAGTGGCCCCAGGAACATGCCCAGGACCTTGAGGCCCTCGCAGCGCCAGGTGAGGCCCCCTGGCAAATCCAGGGGAGTTACACTGATCCATGCACCAAGCAGCAGGGTATCACTCTTGGCCCAGTTGATACAGACCAAGGAGGCGTGTTCATAGGCTCACTGGCAGTCCATCAGGGTCCACACGTCTTCCTAGGTGTTAAGGAAGATTGTCACATCATCCTCATATACCGACAGCTGGAGCAGAGGGCCAATGGATGGGCCCGTGGCTGATGACAAGGCCACACCATGCAGCTGGCACTGCAGCGCATGCAGCAGTGTCTTGATGGCCAGGGCATAGAGCAGGAGGCAGCCCTGATGGATGCCTCTGCATGCAGGGAACGGGGCGCAGAGCATGCCATTCACCTTGACTAGGCTGGAGGTGTCTTGATACAAGACCCGGAGGGCTCCATGAAGAGGGGCCTGAAGCCAAAGGCCTCCATGGTCTAGAAGAGGTAGGCATGGGCTACCCGGTTGAAGGCCTTCTCCTGGTCCAAAGAGATGAGGCCAATGTCTAGGCCAAAGAGTTCGCTGGTTGTGAGTAGGTCACGCAGCAGGAACAGGTTGTCTTGGATGGTCCTGCCTGGCACGCAGTAGCTCTGCTCAGGCCCAGTGACGGAGGCCATGACGGTGTGAAGGTGGGTTGCCAGCGCTTTGGCCAGAATCCTGTAGTCTGTGCACAGCATGGAGACCAGCCACCAGTTCTTAATGCAGCCAAGGTCTTACTTCTTGGGCAGCAGTGTGAGTACCGCTTGCCGGCAGCTGATTGGCAGGACCTTGTTGGCAAGGCTTTCCTGGAAAACGTGCAGGAGGCACGTTCTCCTGGAGAACACAATGGTCAGCCGCTTCTGGCACAAGAGCTCCAGGACAGCCTCCTGTTTCATCGGATCTTCACTGCCATTGATGTTAAAAGTGCCAATGGTCGTGGCTACCATGGGTATGGCTATGGGAGAGGAAGAGCGAGGTAAGGTGTAGGTGGAAGAACGAGCACCCAAGAGCAGAGCAAAAAAGCAGAGACAGGTTGGGGAAGGCCTATCATGTCCTACTCTACTCCAGGGACCCCCTGAGGCCCCACTCATCTCTCACCCACTGTGTGAGCTTCTCCAGATGGTAAGCCATCTGCCGAGTACCTAGATCTTGTTGCATAAGTTTGGATGCAGCTCTGGCAGCCTTGACAAAGAGTTTAGGATCTGCGCACCACTGGGTGATGCACCCTGCTACATTCTTCTGTCCTTTGGTCTGCTTCAAAAAGGCCAGGAGAACCCCATAGTTGAGGCCAACCCAGTGGGGGGTCTGCCAACATGGGCTGGACATTTCCAACACAAGCACGGTGAGGCTGCACCCCAGGTGTAAGCTCACCCACAAACACAGTGTCTATACCCTCAATGTCTAGACTCACTAGCCTCCTCTCATCATCCAGGTTGAGGACTGGCTCCGGAACAGCGATCCCCACCTTCTTGAGGGGAGAGAAGTCATTCTGCTCTCAAGGTCGCTTGCAACAGTCAGAAAGCTGGATCTCCATCTCACTAGCTTCCTCATCCAATTCAGTAGGCTGGGACATGACCAAGAGGTCAGCAGACTCCTCTGCCACCCCCTGGGTCAGGCCTCCAGAAGAGAGGCATTGTACATAACTTTTACTGCCACCGGCCTCTGGAAGCTAGGAGACAGGCGAGGGGTTGGTGATCCGCACCTTTGCCTCCCTCACCTCCAAGTCATCCCCGTCCACAGTCAACAGGGTTGCCAGCATGACAGCCAGAGCAGGGTCAGGCTCTCCAGCAGGGGCCCCCCCCAGCACCAGCCAAGGAGGGTCCTAGCAGGGGTGGGGTCTCCTGAGAGGCCCCCTTTACCTTCCTCTCTTTGTTGTTGTTCTTCCTAGTGGCAGGTGGCCCACCCTTCTTAGGGGATGGGCTAGATTGTTCCCAGCCTGCCTCGCCAGGGCCACCTACCTCAGACAAGGCTGCGGTGCAGGGTGGCCAAGAGGAGGACTAAGCCCCAACATCTGACAGGGCCTTGGCACCACATTCACCAGTCACCCCAGCTGCCTTGGCCAGGGCGGTCAGGCCAGTCAGGGGGCAAGTGGAGGCGTCAGTCCCTCCACCTGGTGTGGCCTCTGCACTGGGGAGGGTGGGCACCATAGGTGGAATGGGTGGAGGAGAGGGCTGGGGAGTAGTCCCAGCCCCTCCGCTGGATGGTGCTCTCACACCAGAGACCCCAGCCCCCTCGGATGGAACAGGGGTGAAAGGAGGTCGGGAAGAGCTCCTGGCCTCACTGGGTGAGACCTGTGTCACAGAAGTGGATGCACCATCCATTGGCACTGCTGTAGTAGCCGATGTTCCAGTCACTTTCCTCTGTAAGCATTGGGCTGCCAGGTGGGAAGAGCTACCACACTTGAAACACATGGTCTCCCCCAAGGAAAACTAAATCACAAACCTCCACCCATTGAACGTGAGGTTCAAGGACCAAGGCAAAGACTGTGGGCCCTCCCTGAGGAGCATGAAAACCTGCATTCGAAAAGACAGGACATGCTTCAGTTTCAGGTTCTTGCTTCCGATTGTCAGCCAGTGAAAGGGACTTGTAGGAACCCCAAAGGGTGCAAGTTCCTTGGCCAGCTCCCAATCGGTCACATGTGGGGGCATGTTGGAAATCACCACCCTCACTGCCTGGGTGTCTAGGGACATGACAAGATTGTGTATGCCCCCAATGTCCAGGCCCTCTGAGCACACTTTGTTGACCAGGGTGGAAGCACTCAGGTAAATCACGGGGACCATGTTAACATGACCTGCATAACATATGTTACACTGTCCCAGGAGACTAGCTAGGGCACCTATGCAGACCTCAACTCAGACATAGAGAGGAGTGCGAACCCTCAAGCCACAGGCAAGGGGGAGGTCTTGAGAGGCATCCCCATGCCAGCTGCTGGGTGTAGGAGCAGGTAGGAGCAGCCATTCCTGCTAGGACAGGGTTAATTTCAAAAGCTAAAAGCTAAGAGAATGAAAAAAAATGTGTATATTAACTACAGAGATACATGTCTGGAAATGCGGCCATAAAAACTAAATGGGAGGGGGCAGAGGGTGGGGTGAAAAGAGTCCGGGAGTGGGGTATGAGGGTTAGGAAAAAAACAAAAACAGAAAAAAAGAAAAAAAAGGGTGGGGGCAATTAAGAGCACCCCTCGAAAGGCAAGATATTGAAAAAGATAACTTCCCGCAAGAAACAAGCAAAAAAGAAAGAAAGAAAAAGAAACAGTAAAGAAAAAGCCTGTGAAGTAGCAACTCGCAGACAAAGAAACTGAAAGTGATTGGGGAGAGGACAGAGAGCAGAGAAAAAGAAGAAAAAACACTGTGAAAATGCAAGAAAAGAATCAGAAAGGGAGAGAAACAGAAGCAGAGACATATAGACAGGTGGGAGTCAGAAAAGAAAAGAGATAGGAAGCCAGGGAGTCTTACACTCAGGTTCACCCCATGCAGCTCCAAGTGAGCCTGGTCCAAAGCGTCCAAAGAGGAAGGAAGGAAGGAAGTTGATGCTGGGCAGCAAACCGCTTCACTTTCAGTATTTTTCAATGTCCTAACTGGCTAGACTTTTGAACTTTGGATTTGGTCCCTTTTCATTTCTTTGGTGCTTAGGGCAGAACAAAATTAACAGAGCACATATTTACTTAGAGCCATTTGAATCTAAAATGTATGCACACTTTTTATAAAGGAAGGTACAGACATTCACCTGTTGGAAACCACTGTAGCTCCTCATTGACCTCAGTGGGGCTCCACTGATTTTCATCAGGTGAGGCACTAGCCTTGAAACTCTTGAAGCTTTAAGCCATAACATTTATGTCCTTTAGCACTACATAGGAGACAACTACTTTTTGATAGCATGGAAAACTGGAGAAGGCAAGACAAATCCTTACATTTGTAATTTTGAAGAAGTGTTTGACAGTGACTCCAGCATATGAAAACTAGGATCTTCCAATGCATCGTCATGACCTGTACCCAGTGCACGTGACTAACTCCTACAGACCCTACTGCTGATAACTAGCAGTGTCTTTTTCTTGCCTTTCTATATCACTGTCAAGTTTATTTTATATGCTCGCTTGCTCCTTTCCTAACCCCCATCTGCACCCCCTCTAGCAGATCCTCCTGCTCTATAATTATTAATGCATTGTAAAGCTCAATTGGCAGCCTGTATTGTGATTCTGGCACTTTTATCTCTATTTGGCATAACTGCAGTTATGGAAGACTGTTACTGACAAACATGAATGTTCCCTTTAAAAGATAATAGGTACGTGCTTCAATCACTCTTTTGACAGTCCAACATTTACATTACTGAACATTTATTTCCATAAGGGAGAAGTATTTTCTAATAAACCAGATGAGATTTTCCTGAGCCTTAGTCTAGCAGTTTATTATGAAACAGTTTTAGAACCGAAGACAGGAAAGGGGGTTTTTGGGGAAAGGTCATTAGCATGTCAAGAAACCCAGTAAATGGATTAAGCCTATTTCTACTTCTGTTTTTAAAAATACTATCTAATCATAATTCTTTACATTTATACAGATCCAAGGAACAGGACATACTTAAACTGCGTGGCATGCTAACCTACTCCACTGCATAGTATCATAAAGGGATTCAAGATGAGTCTGACCAAACTTTGGATTGGATTTTTCCAATGGTTAAGGGTTTTCCAATGTGTGCTGGGGGGAGGGGGGTGGTTATTCAGTCTGTTTTTTAGGTAGGTGCTAGCTGAAAAGTTCAACTCTGGATTGGAACTTTTCCGAATTTAAGGGGAATTTGGAATTGAGGTTTTTGTTTCAGCACATCTCAAATCAGGGAATTTGGAATTGAGGTTTTTGTTTCAGCAAAACTCAAATCCCTTTCCTGCCACTGATATTTGGCCACTTCTGGGGTAGAATTAGACTTTAACTATATATATATACTTGGGATACCCATGGATACTAACCCTATGGTTTTGAACCTTCAGTATGAATGCAGCTTCTATTTGAGCTAGAGAGAGAATTTAAGTGAACAGAATGCAATTACCAGAGCTGAAATTTAGCCTAAACAAATTATAGCTGGAAATCTTAAATTGTTTCTATAACACAAAAAAAATCATTAAAAGGTTCATTTTATTACATGGCAACAAATGGCTGGGACCTTCACTATGTGGAAAATCCATTATAT
>NW_005842150.1:331532-379507 GCF_000455745.1 Alligator sinensis | reverse complement strand
CTGAAGCAGAGACAGAATTTGCTGTGGGCATCTGTAGCAGCACAGTGTCTACTGTTCAATCTAGATTAAAAGGAAAAAGTGCTGGCTACCAAATGTGCAACACTTCAGCTGAGACTGAGCATGCTTTGGACCAGTTATGGTGTCACTAGAGAGAAAGAGTTTAACACAAATTCCACTATTTAAAATTGCCTGTGGGGCTCAAAAGAGTGTGTAAGGCATGACAGATACTAACTATTTCTCTCAGGTGGTTCTATAAGGAACAGATGTGGAGACAAAGGAATCCAACACTTTGCTATTATATTCAGCATTTCACATGATCAATGGCTATATAAATGAGTCTTGAAATATAGTAATGATTCATACAATTAGCCACTATTCTGAGCTTCTTTCCAATATAGTTGGTCAAGGACTAAAGACACCAGTACAGTAACAGTGGGTTCTTTTCTGGTAGCTCCCCACTTCAGCCTTGTTTTTATTATTAGTGTATGTTGGCTGTGTGCTCCTCAAAACAGATTCATAGATTTGGAGAACAGAAGTGATCACCAAGATTATCTACCCACATAACACAAGCCAGAGGATTGCCTTGAAATCTAGTCAGTGTCTTACTGAAAGAAGACATTTTGAAACTGCAAGCATTTTGAAACTACAAAACAGTTTTAAGAAAATTAATGTATGCCAAAGATATGTTCCCTCCTCCATCTCACTAAGCCTCATATGAAGCCCATTAAATCTGTGAGAAGATACTCTATGAACTTTTGATTGGGTCTGCTTTCATTTCTTTGGTATTTAGGGAAGAATTAAAAGAACAGCATTTTCTAATAGATTTTTTGGCCAAGAGCTTCTATCCATGCACATATACGCGGCTTCCTTACCATTTTGCTTATTCTGTCTCCAAATTTCTGTATAACCCATCCATCTGTTACCACCCATTACCAAAAGTTTTATCTTGTCATCTCCTTGTAAAGACAGGTGTCAAATACATGGCCAGCTCATTGGATCCAGCCAGTGAAATAGTTTAATCTTTCTGGTGGAGTAATTAAAAAGTCATCCTAGCCAACCAATCAACCTTAAACAAACAGTTCATCAGCACTACTGGAAGTTGGACTTTCATGGTACAGGTGACAGAGGGAATAGGAAGGGAAATCAGGACATTCAGTCATATGCTGAGAATTCACATTTTTGGCCGCTGTATTCCCAAGCATCCAGCTGTAGGACTTGGTCTGACAAAGGTGACCCTACCTATTGTGAATACATCAAAACCCTAGGATGATAGCAGCCTCTAAAAAGGTAAATCCTGTGAGCTGAAACTGGATGGAATTTTATTAGTCTTTTTCTTTCACTTGGCAAAATTGCTACTATCTTTGGGACAGGCACACTCCCACTGTAATCACAAGCAAATAATACGTAGTTATTTCTGCTGAAACATACCTGAAAGGAATGAGCACTCTGACGGTAGCATGGTTGACAGTGGCAAGTAGTTTTCTAGCATTGTCCTAAAGGTGACTTGCACCATTGTATTCCACCATGTGCTTATTGTGAATCCTAAACAATAAATCAAAAATAAAGTGATGACTATAATGAATCCTGCTCCTATCATGATGCATTGAAGAAGATATCTTCTACTTAAAATGAAGCTTTATATTGAGCATTATCTCGAAGACAAATTTTGCTGCTTCTTGAAAGAAAACATCTCCAAACAGAATATCCTGTTGTGACAATATTTTAACTAGATAGCAAGACTGGAATTTAATTAAAGTCTCTTATTTCAGGTCTCTTATACACAAGCTAATAAATCCTTGAACTTTTCATGAACTAAAAGGATTTTAAAAGTGCCTGGCATTTTGTTGGAGAAAACCATGGCTCTTGGTGAACCTGAGAAGAGAAATGATATTGTGATAGGTGCTGCCTTCTCCATTACCCAAGAGGATGTGGGAAAAAGAGATTTGACCAACAAGAAGAGACAAGCCTTGTTTCTATCTGGTGGGAGGAATTGTTTCTTTTCTTACTATCCTTTTCATTCTAGAAACTTCAGTGACATTTCAGGTTTTCTTTTCCATTTCCTCATTTTCTGGAGTATTTTTTCAGTTCCTTTCTTCTCTGACTCCACCTGCTTTACAAAATCAGCCCTGCTTGAAAGGTATAGTTATAACAACATCATTGCCTCTAAGGTTTTTAAAACAAGTGTTCTATATTCCATTACAGATGGAATTTAACTATGTTTTAATGATGTTCCTTGTCCACGTCAAAGTCCAAGATGAGTTAACCTACCACCACTCACCTCAAAGCTTTTGCATGATTGATTAAGGCTGCTGGTTTGATAGCGAGACTAGACCCACAGAGAGGAAACACAACCCCAAACATCTAAGCCTAACAGTTTTCATTATTTGAATTTAAAGACATTTGAGGAACACCAACCTAATGATATATATATACACAAATATCAGAGAAGATGAAGAATAAACAGTAGCATTAAAAAGTCAATGATAGAAATGGAGATAAGAGATATCCACTTAATCTTCAGAAAAAAACAAATGCTGCATGCTAGGGAAAAAGGTTTATTTTGCAAGTGCTATTAAGTGATTATCCAGGAAAAAGTATGTTGTTGGCAACATCATCATCAAGAATATTTTGTTTAAAAATTGTCATCAATATTTGCATTTTCATTAAACACTTCTAAAAAATGTCAGAAAAATATTCCATGTCCCTTCCCTATCCTCTCTCCCAAGAAAAAGTAAAAGGAAAGGAAGAAAAAATTGAAAGAAAGTGGGAGTTTATTACTTAGCTCCCACTGAAGATTTCCTTTTCTTTAAATTAATTTATTCAATTTTTCACACTTTCTTCATTTGGATCAGAAAGGTGCATCTCCCTGGTAAAGCAGTGGTGCAGTTTTGCCTCAACAATCAGACCAAAACAAACTGAGGGATCACTGCAAGTGCAGACAAGAGTAGAGATAACATTGGAGAAAAGCCTAATATAGGATGAGGTGACAGAATTTACAGGGCGAAAGCAAGGATTTAAAGAGGAGGAGCATGCATATTGGTTGGATAAGAAATGTGTGGCTTTACACAAAGGAGAGAACACAAAATAAGTTGTATAGTCAGTAGTAGCAGAAAGAGATATATGGAGCTGAAAGGAGATTGGATTGGACTGGAGATAAATCTGTCATCTAAACCAGTGGCTTTCAAAATTTCTGAAGTCATGGAACCCTTTCATATCACTTGTTCTGCTGCAGAGTCCCTACCCCTGTCCTGCGAAGGGATAAGGAACCAGCTAACCCAGCATGGTAATGACAGCACGTTGCCTCCTGGCCCACTCTCTCAGTACCCCAAGTCTCTTCGTGGGACCCATGATGACCTACATTGAACCCCAAGGTTCAGCAAAACAGTTTGAAAAACACTAATCTAAAACCATTGTAAAATGAATTACACTGTGAAGAGTCACATATCAGTTTTAATTTTATGGAACCTGTAAATATCTTAGTGACCAGTCAAATTTGATCTGGTAATAAGGAAAAGCAACTCACTGAAGGGGGCAGGAGGGTTGCCTGTTTCATACTGAAAGTCTCAGGTCATTGTATCTAGTTACCTGGAAGAAACATCAGTGAGATTTCCAGGTTGACCTAACTAACATACTGTGAGAGAAAAAACTCTAATTAATTGATAGCTGATAACTTCTGATAGCTGCACAAGTAGAAGAAACATGCTATTTGTCAGTGTATTTCAGATGCATCACTGGCCGCTGCTTGACACACATCTAAATTACTGATTACCACCCCAGGCAGGGAAAGGCAAGCAAACCTCCTAGGAGAGGTATGGGCTTCAGTCATAAGGTTCCATTTGGAAGCCACTCCATTACACACAGACCTGTTTCCTCTCCTTACACTGTGGTGGAAATATCCATTTTTATTTAACTAGTTAAACGATCCTTTCCTTTTCAGACTCACATGAAATATAAAAATATTTAGATTAAGATCTACAAAAAGCTCTCTGCTTTCTTGGATACCTTTTAATTTCAGACTACTGAGAATTGTTACTGTCCAGCCACAACTTACTAAACACGCTGGGACTGCCAGCTTCTTTAGTGTTTGAAGTGACAGCTCCATGGACTGTGACATTTTAAAAGCATGATGTCTACCGGGCATGCCTCAAAAGTTGTGTGTGTTTGCTAAGTCAATAAATCTTGCATACTCACTTTTTGCATTACCGTGTTTTCAATTCAGATTCCAACTTCTACTTAGTTTTGCCAAAGAATTTTTCTATGTCAGTGTTTAATATCTCTCAGTAAATTTTTGTAACTCTTAGAACCAACACCGTCTGATATGTAGGGTGTATCTACAGTGTATGCCAGAGGTCTGACTGTAGGCACTGCAAACATATGCAAGGGGATTTTAAACATGTTATCTCAGGTACTGATAATAGCAGAGCCAAGCCAACAAAGGTTTCAGCACAAGCTAACAAACACTCCAGGGACCCGGGGGGTACACACTGGGGCAGTTAACCCAAGCTGAGGTCTGTGCTATCCTAGTAGCAACTACACCTTTGGATTTGAGTGGGGACAACTGTAGAGAGAAGGCAGTGATAATACCTTGTGTCCCTAAATGTGCTGATGCCAATGGATATTATGACTTCAGGACTGAGAGTCTATTTGCTAAACAAACTGGCTTCTCTGATGTACCTTTCTTCTCCTAATGAACAATACTTCCCTATGATGACGGATTGCTCAACTGATGACACTATCCAGAAAAACACATATCAGAGAACAAATCAACTCTTTTCAGAGAACAAATCATCTCTTTCCCAGTGTAAAGTAGCAGATGCATCCTGTGTTTTCATGTGCCATTAGGGGGCAGCAATAAACTGCGGAGCTTATTGCTCCTCAATTTATTGTTCCCGAGGAAACTCTCCGGTGCATATCTGCACATGTGCCCAGACCACAGCATAGTGGGCTGGGTTACAGCAGCCCTAGCTGGCAGGGAGCATGGGGGGTCAGTCTGCCAGCCTGGGGCTGCTCTGATCCAGCTCAGTGTGTTAAGGAGGGGCTGGCTGGGGCACAAGGGAGCCCCAGCACTGAAGCAGCCTCATGCCCCAGCCAGCTGGTCATCATCCACACATGCGCTGTTGTGCACAAAAAAAACTCTGCAGCAGGGTAGGACTTGTAAATACAGGTCCTACCCTGATGCAGAATTTATTAGTTTTGTGTGCCCTAATAGGGATACACATGTAGACACTGGGATGTTTACCGAGCAGTTAATTAGGCAACTGTGCAGTAAATGTTTCATGTAGATGTACCCACAGTTTATGAAACCAGCTTCATTAGTTAAGACATTGGTAATTTAATTCGTAACACAGTGTATTTCTTTGGAAAATAGGAAACATAATGGCTGTAGTGGATCAGATCATGCGATCTAGCTACATCTAGTATCCTGTCTCTATCAGTACTATTTCCAGATGATTCAGAGGAAGGCAAAGACATCCTGTAATAAGCAATTATGGATTAATTGCCCAAAGGAGGAGTTTCTTTCTAACCCATTTCAATTAATGGTGTCCTCCTTAGCTTGAGGACTGATACCTTTTCCACGTTGGATTCCTTATTATTCATATAAATTCCTAATCCTTTCTTGAAACTTGCAGAGCTCTTGGCCTGAGTAATACTTCCTGGCAACGAGCCCCACAGGTTAATTATGTGTTAATTATTTCCTGAGTTTTCTCCAAAAACTTTGTATCCAAGTCAAAGAAAATCCTCACTTCCTTTTGTTTTCAGTAGACTCAGGGGCTCACAAACCTTGGCAGATGACAATGGCATTGGCAAGAAGGTAAAAAGCCCATATACTGCATATATTTTGCATAAAGTGGAACTGACTTCAGCAGCCCTCATCTTTGATCCAGATGTGAGGACTATGTAGATAATAGGTTCAAAGTACAGTCATCCATTGTGGTTCCAGTGATAAGGTGAACTGAAAGAATAGCAACAGCCAGCAGTCAAAAACTCTGTGGAATATATTTGGGCATATTGAGGCAGATCATGCAGGGGGAAAAATGCAGCTAAGAAACAGTATCTTTCCTGCCTGCTGTCCTTCCTGCCATGTTCTTACATCTTAAAAAAAAGAAGGAAGTCTGACTTTTGAGCTCATTTAAGTGTGGGCTAATTTACCCTTTTTCTCAAGTGCATATAGCTATCAAACTAGGTTTAAGCTATCAGTTGGGCATCAACTGCAGTGTAGACACCACATAGAAGGTAACTCTGATCTGCACTGAGTCTCTGTCACAACATATGTGAACAGCCTCCTATCAATATATCACTAAATTTGAGCATTATATTCAAGGAAAGGAAACCTAAGGAGTTTTCTTTCTTTAATACATTGCCTTGTGTTTGTGCAGCACCAAGCAAAATCGGGTGCAGGTGCCTGCCTGGGACTTTTGGATACTATCACAGTACAGATAATAAACACATTGGCTCTCCATCTAACTCCACTTGAGTGGTCAGAAAGTGCAGGGGTAAAGTGAAACTTGTAACGCTGAGTTGGACCTGTGGAAGAACATTAAATAGCAAAAAGTTCTTCAGCCATATAAAGAGAAAAAGGACAAAGAAAAAGAGAGGAAGATGATTTGTTTTTCCAAGTGCAGGAGCTCATTAGATAGAAGGCCTCTAAAATTTTATACATTCCTTGGATCCCCCCAATTGGGACAGCCATCACCAGTTATGTTGGGGTCAAGTGATGAAAGAAAGGTTCCACATACTACCTCACCCTGTGAGAGATGAGACAAAAAGCCCTTGCTAGAGTGGGTGGCTGTGTTTGGATGCCTGTGCGCCAAAATGCTTAACATCACCAGCATTTTATTCTTATCTTAATGGACAGAACCGCTTTATTTTTTGAGTGGGTCAAACATCTGCATACTGAGGTTTCCTTTAGATTGCATCTCTTGCTTCGAGGCATGAAAATAGCTTAAGGTTACCAGATTTTTCAAAATAATAAACAACAAAAACAGGGATATTTTTATGGCAGCATTTTTTCAGGCCATGAAATACTCCTAGAATTTAAAAAAACCCCATATGCTTTGATGTGCACTAGGGTTATAACTTCCAGTTTCTGACTCAGCATGTGTATCCCCATGTGTACACATTTCTGGGCACTGAGGATTTTTTCCAGTAATTTAATCTGGATCCTCTAATGAAGAAGGTGACGTAAGAGCCAGGAAGGCTGGTTGTGCACCTATTGTAGATGCACCTTCACCAGGGATATCCCCAGGAGATCCTATCTCCATGCGATGCCAAGGTAGATAAACCAGATTCTGTGCCAATATACCTGTTAAAGCAGGAATGTCAGAGATTATCATCTGCCCACAGGGCTCCTGGAAGGGCCAGGAATTTGGGGGCAGGGTGAGCAGGGGGTGGAGCCTAACGGGCAATGTGTATTGGTGGCAAAGGGACAATGGCAGTGTTAGTCCTCCTGGCTCCCTGACACTGCTTACCCTGGTGCTGGAGGTGGGTCTGGATCCAGCCCACAAGCAACCAGATTTGGCCTAGGAGACCAAGGAGTTTGACACCCCTATGTTAAAGTATTTCTGCTTTTTTCCAGAGAACTATTCGTATAGCATCTAAGTGCTGGGGAAAAATTATTGTTGAGAAGAACCTAGACATAATTCCACCATGCCATGGCACTAACAGCGCTATCATATTTTTTTTTTTAGTATCTTCTCAGTGGCAGAAAAGTGGATGTTAAAAAAAGAAAAAACAAGCGTGGAAAACAAGAAAAAAAGGGCTGATTTACCATTCAATTTGCAGCAAACCAATTGAGTCCAGGGGAGAATAATTGTCTTTGGATATGCTGGTAAAATAACAAATCTATATTAATCCAGACTTTAACATAACTGCCAACATTTTGCCTGGTTCTGTCTGTTAACAGTATACCAACACAGTCAAAACAGACTTTGTTTTAAAAAAGGAATGGAAAGATGAAGGCACCAAGAAGACAGAAGTCAGTTATCCATTATAATGCTTTTTGCAGTAGTGCTTAGTGTTAGGAGTGGTGAAGCTGGTTATTTTCTTTGCTTTGGCATCAGGTGGACTAACATCTAGCTGATATTCAAGAACCCATGTAGAGGATTGAATTAATAAACCCATTTACCATTGGGAAGAAGAGCAAGATGTAAAAGTCCACTACAGTGTATGCAATAAGCCATTTTTCACTCTTGCTGCCGAGATATGATGGTACAATGAAGTCACCTACATTTTGCTTATCTTATCACAAGGTGGCCGCTCCATCACAAGCTTTTAAATGGTACAGTTTAAATATGGGTTTTAAATAGAAAAGTGACTAACCTACTTGAAGGTTGAATTTTTTAATAATGGCTAGACTTAAATTCTACAGGGCAGGGCACACTCATCATTAAGCAGGAAGAGAAAGGAGGAAGAATTAACCAATATCAACAAATTCAGAATGATACTATGTTGACTGAAAAAGGGAACCATATGTATGGGACTGCTGCAGAGGGCAAACTTTCCCATGCAGAATTTCTCTATGAAACTCAGCAAATCAGATTACAGTGACAAAAGGCTCAAACAAAATTGTTAATAGTCCAGTGGAATATTAACTTAATACATTCCTTTATAGGGACTGGTCAATGGTGCTCGTTAAGGAGATGGTTGTAAGACACAAACGTGGGGTAACTTCCTTGGCTGGTGAGAAGGAAGCCAGTAGAAGTACCCACACATGCACAAGAAGAAGATTTGACCCTGCCTTTTTGCACATTCAGAGCCATCTGAAATGTTCATTTTTTATGGCTGAAAGTTTCCAGAGTTTTTTTTTTTTTTTTCAGTTGGAGCAACATCCTTGAGTTGAATCAAGCATGGATAAAATAAACAAATATATACATTTGAAATAGAGTAATTTCCAATCAACACTTCCCTTTTTCAGTTAGAGTTGCAGCAACAAAAGGATGAAATTTGACTCTTGGCTTCAATTATCTTCCTTACTGAGAAGTGTAGCTTTGCTGGTTTGGAACGTCATCACAGATTGCAGAACTGAGCTCCAAGCCTGTCCAAGATCTCTTATGCAACAGCCTCTTCTGGGCAGAGGAGGTTGACGACTCCCTTGTGGTTTGCAGGGATCAATGTCCATGTAGATTTATTATCTAATAAGCATCACCGTGGTGTCCAAATGCCTCACTGTGCTGGGCTGTACAAACACTGATGAAGAGACTGTCTCTGTCCTAAAGAGCCCACAGTATGAAAAGCACAAAAGCAGGGGGCTCAAACAGAAGCACTATCATGATATATAACAACAACAACAACAAGACCCTGGCCTACACACCTGCACAGGGAAGCAGGGAGAAGGCAGCCCTCATTCCCTGATACAGACCACCCACATTTTGGGTTGCAGTAAACTATCAACTAACTATTGACCCTTCCACATTGTTTAGAGGAGTTCATTTCCCCCTCAGCTCTCCAGCACTTGTGGACATATGCCTGAGCTAGTTTTAATTTAGTCTGCTCAGACATTGACTGCAGTACAGGCTCAAAGACATGGCTTTAGCTGCCAATTGGGTCCTGGTGGACTTCTAGGCTAGGTACAGACTAATGTACTAATTTTACTGGTATAAGCGATTGGAAACAGGTCTATACTTAGAACAGAACAGAAGTTCAGCATTCACAGACTAGTTTAAAAACCGCAGAACCCAGTCTAAGATTCCCCCCCCAGGAAAATGTCTGTTCTGTTTGCTACTGTAACAGGTTGCCCTCCCCAGCAGTATTTTTTTTTGTGTGTTTGCAGCCTATGAGGGGCACCCTTGAAGTCCCTTAATGTTTCTTGTATCCTACTTTTACTTGCCTGCCACGTCTTGATGTAAATATTATACAGATGTTCCAACAAGCAGTAGACTGCCTATTGTATTTCTATGTTGGGGATCTCAGCCACCACAGGCCTCGCCCCCCTGTCTTTCTCTAGCTATGCCTACCAGTCTAAACCCACCAGATAGGGTTTGACTCCGAGGCTCTAGCTCCTTGATCTTGGGGCTCGTGGCCCTCCTTTTTGCTTCCAATATGGAGCCCAGACTCTCTGGCCTAGAGGCCCACCCACCGGCCCTGCAGCCAGAGGTGCCACAAGTCCAAGAGTGGGCAGCGGCCCCGAACCCCCACTGGCCCAGCCCAAAAGCTTACAATGGCACACACTGGTGCACCAGGCCCCTTTGGCCTTTTATGACTGTGCCCAAGGTGCTAATGAGGCCTCCTCCTCCCCTACAGCCTCATCCACAAACCACGGGCATATCAATCAACAATACACACACACACACACACACACACACACACACACACACACACACACACCCAACCCACAAAGTAAGTCAGTGGGTCCTAACCACAAAAAAAAAAAAAATTAAAGAAGGCAACATGCCAGCTTATGTTTTCTTCGTGGCTTGGTGCTTCTGCTTTCCCGCTGCCTGTGATGCTCCTCCCTGTGGTGCTGCCGCCACTTCTCTGAGAGTCAGCAGCAGTTCTCGTCTCACAGCAGCCAGATCAGCAGCCAAGCCAAGCCTCTCTGTGGAGCTCTCACGCGTAACCTCCTTCCTCTTTGGCAGCTGCCCCCTACTGCAGCCAAGCCCAGGGTTTTTATAGTTCTGGCCTGCTCCTTTCTGGTCACCTGACTAGCTGGCCAGGCTCAGCTTTTAACCCCTACCCTGCCAGCAGGCGGTGCCCGGAAAGTTCTGGTCTTAAAGGGACTGACCTGCCTTCTTGTAACAGGACTAGGGTTCCCTGTTACAGTTACCAATCTAAACTACACCGCTTACAGAAAAGCACGTAACTTAGATTCTGCCTTGGACTTTTAAAATCTCTTTTCCTAGCCCTAGAAGTCCCAATTTCAGCCCACGCTACTCTGGCTCTACAGTGGAGAGATAGCCTCAGTCACAGGTCAGCACCTGTGCTGCCTCTAACGCATGACGGAACAGAAGATACAAAATAGTCATAGGCATAAGGGGGTCTTAAACCCACCCAAGGTGCTGGGTGATTATTTTCCCCTCTTTATTCTGTTCTTAATAATGTTCTCTGTAAGCTACTTGGATGCTTCAGTAGCTACTCTGACAAAGCTGTTACTGTTTTCCAAGGGCTGGCTTGGGATCTCTAACTCACATGGATGAGTTATTCATCAGGGTTAGCAAGGGTTTTACTGTTGGGCCCAGAGATAACAAATGCATCTAATCTTTTTAAAGGCAGATTTATGGCCAACAATCAGCAAAGTGTTTAAGCATTCATTTCATTTTAAGCAAATATTTTGCTGATGAGGAACAGTGTATAGGTAAATCAGACTCTATATAACCATGATTAGGGTAATTAATTCCACACTTAGCCCTGTGTATAGGACCAGTTTTGTCTTTGAGGGCCATGCTCTATGTCAAAATCACAATTTTGATAATAATTTATTACTAAGTTAATTTAATGTCTTCACTGGTGGCTGCTTATTTTTAAAAGAAAAGCACATAGTGCCTGGTAATACACAGTGTGTCTTGGCCATTGACTGGAGTTCCTGGGTGCTAACATAACATAGTCAGATTCTAGGGTAAAATCCTAAGCCATCTAGAATCAATGGGAATTTTTACATTAGCTGTCAAGAGAGACGATTTGCTCAAATTATCTTAGGAAAATTTTAACTTCTCTATCCTTCAGTTTCCCCGTATGTATGCACAGAAAAAAATATTAATACTCGTGGTGAATCTAAATGAATACTTTAAAAGTGCTTAGAGATCCTTATAAAAACACACCTACATTCTAAATATGTTTCTTTTCAATGTGTTGGTAAGTTTGCTGATGATTCAGTGAATGTAATAGTTTCTTCCTTTTCCTTCTCAAAGTGGTTCAAAAGTTTGTTTCATAATGCTGCATACACCTCTATAAAACAGCAGTTTGGGGAAGAAAAAAAAGCTACGCACTGTTTTTGGTTTATAGAATGATCAAAATGTTTAAAGCTCAAACGGTTGATTCATTTTGTAGCTCTCCAGAAAACACAAAGACCTTGCACCTTTGCCAAGGACTTATATAATAGATTTCATCTCTCAGCTTTTAAGAGACTGAAACAAGATCTTAAACAAACATCTTCAATGGAAATGCTAACAGACTTACAACTTAGATTGCTATTGGTATACATAAACAACCAAGAAAATATCATGGGTATTTACAGAAATACTGTAAAACTAAGACTGGATACACACTTCAGTACATGTAACTACTTTTCTAAATGTGTTCATAATCCCTCTATAAAGGAATAAGGCAAGAGTTTTTAACGGAGTTTAGGGCAATTAGGTGACTCTCTCCTATTGGATTTCATTTCTTAGGTGATAACAATCCAAGCCTGGAAGTGTCTCTTTTTGAGTTACTTTAAAAAAGTAGAAGTGCTTTTTATGGTATCTCATCTAACTTAACTGTATGAAAGCTTTTCATGTTTTATTGTAATCCAAGCAACTGACCATTATTTTTAACTTTAATAGAGCTTAATAGTCCTTCCTGGGCATTTGAATTTTTACACTAGAAACAGCCTATTTCATTTTTCAGGAACATTATGTGCTCTGGAAAATGTTTTTCATAAAGTTGTAAAAAATGTTTTTAATTTTTCCCTTAAAAAGTTTGCATTTGTCAAATATAATTTATGCCCACACATAATTCATTCCTTAAAATAAATATTGAAACCCAAGAGAAAAGCTTTGTGCAGGATTTGTACAGAAAAAAGTGCCAAATAAATGGAAGTAGTGGTTAACTTCAGCTACAGTCCTATTAGTATTCTCTGTGAGTAGTGTAACAGACTCTTTTTTTACTGGCCTCTATTGTGTCTGTTGAACTGTTGCTCTGTCTTTAGTAAAATCTCTAGCAACAGAAATCTTCTATTAAAACCACCTGCACGCCTTTGTCAGCTGAACTCCATGCTGTCAAATAACTTAGCTTCTTAAGCCAATACAAGTCATTAAGAAGAAGGTGAATTAGAGATTTAGACATTGCCGATAGTAACTATCTATGATCAATTGATATCTTCCTCTGATAAAGTGGAGTTCCAGAGGCGGCCCCCTCCTTTGCATCATCCGTATAGGCCTCAACCACTGGATCTAATTATGACTGAAGAATACCAGGCCTGAGTCAGCGCTGAAAGGCCATCAGTAGGCCTATCCATTAATAACTCTCCAGTGCGCTGTACATTGTAATTGTCAGACTGCAATTTACAGTAATCCTCCAATGCAAAAACTTAAATAGCTGCAGCTGATTTGAAATTCATACAAGCAGTTGAAAGAGAGAAAAACAAGATGCACGGGTTAAAAGGCCAAATTGTGCAAGTGTGTGCGCTGAGTGACAGACATTTTAGTACTAGCCTGGGACTATATTTTAAAAGGTCACTGAAAACTTTTGGCTTGGGCCCTCTGACAAACAATGAACTTTCCATATATTTATTTGCCATCTCTTTGTTTTTACAGCAAGCAGAATAAATGAGTTAAATGACGTTGTGCGGGTCTGCACATTGTCAGCACAGGTTATAAGTCATTATTAAACTCCATCAAATCAGACCAAACCCGGTCTAGGCAATGAGACTAAAAGTTATTTGCATTCCTTCTGTCATAAAAAATCATATCCCCTTACCCAAGACTTTCGTTTCTTTATTAAATGCAGCCACAAGAGTATTTCAGGTCTGGCAATGTGAGCGCAGGAAAACCTACTCTGTATAACTCAGTGTAACAGCTTAGAACCGATTCCACTAAAACGTCCCAGTTGAGTGTATCTGGGCACTCAATCAAGACACACATATTACTTTTAAATAAGATTAGCCTTTATATTTTGCTGCTTAAGTTAAAACTTTTCATGTCATTCTCTTTTTTTATGTAAACTCCAGCATAATTCTGTTTTAGAGAATACTTCAAACAAATTAAAAACCTCAAGCTGAACGTGTCTAACAAAACTTGCCTAATGGCATAGCAAGCTGTTTGGTGACACTAAAACACTTTTAAATAAGATGAATTTTCCCTGCCTTGCCCTGGCTTTGTAATTACTGCTGCTGAGCAGCATACGCCTTTGGTTACAATGGTAAAAGCAGCGGCCTGTGTTTCGAAACGTATTTGACAAATAACTTACAAGTGACCTGCAACATCTGTTTAAAAAATTGTCCTTTGTTATCTGCCTCAAGTCAAATTTGGCATTAATTATGAAATGCAAACATATCATCTGGGGCCAAGGGCACCTTTGACACATACATAGACCACTGTGGGGGAGGGGGAGGGAAACTGCAAGCAAGTTTCTCATGTATGTCAAGAGGAAACAAAACGCTTAAATAAATCCCTGTCTGAGCTACCAAGCTGTAATGCTGGACTTGATGTTATCCATCGATGCCTAACTAAGGGACTGATCCTGGGAGGGACCACGAGGCCTCAATTCGCATTGACGGCAGGAAGAGATGAGTGCCTTACACACTCTGCTGGACAGGGGAAATTGGGAGATACCCACAGAAATGCTGAGTACCTTCAGCTGCCACTGGTACCCAGTAGAGTTGTAAGTGCTCAGCACCTCTCAAGAATCAGTCCCTAGGTCTCATTCATCTGGAAAATGACACAAGCCATGACAGTGCTGTGTAAATAGTGGTAAACCCCAGGAGCTACTTGCTCGTTGTCACACCACTATCAACCCCCAAAAGTCCAGCACCAGTGTACTAGTAAAACTAACAACCACCAAATTTACAGCTGTGGAGCTCCTCCAATTATGTGAGGTGGAAGAGCCTTTCTTGAATAAATATTAAATAAATTGTACCTAGCTATTTTATAAATAGTCCACACTGCTCCATAATTCAGCATCGATTAAACTCATGATAAGATTTGCCCAGCAATATAAAATCAGACAGAATACTGAAAGGCGTTACTTATCTCAGCCCTGGAGAAGGTGCATAAATATTATAAAGCTTTGTGAATTTTGAGTGGACCAGTATAAACAACATTCTGAACCGTCTGAAACCAACTAATTTGGGATTCCTATTTTGACCTACCCAGAGGTCCATTTAATATCTGCATTTCAGATATGCTTTCATGTCAGTTAATAACATTGCTACTGCGCACAGGCTGTCACAGAACTATTTGATCGCTGTAATCTAAATAAACTACTTGACATGAGCAAAGAGAAAAAGTGATTTAAAGTACAGTTTAAATACCAGGCTGTAAATTTCTTCTCCTTTAAAATGTGTTTTACAAAATAAATCCAAACATCTCTTCTGCAAACCCTTTACTCTGCATAGCTCTTTCATTTACCTTGCTATGCATAAACACAGTCAGCAAACGATCAGCCATTAAAGTCAGCCACTAAACGATAACACTTCCAAGGATAATCAGAGAAGTCCAATATGAAATATTACTAAACTTTCACATAATTCTCATTTTGTGTGAAAAATCAAGACATTAAAAACACCTGCCCAAACAATTCATAAACACACCACACATCAAATACCTCTGGTAATTCACAGGATTTACAAACAAACGTCAGACTGTATTAAATATACAATATCAACATTTATCACCCATTACATGGATTCCTGTTTTAATAATATTTTGTACTTGTGCAATAGCACCTTCCATCCCAAAGGATTGCAAAGCACTTTAAAATCATATATGCAGCAATGCTTCATTCACCATGGAAACACAGCTGCCTCTGGGGTGGAACGTGGTTTAGCAGAGTAGAGTAATAGTACACAACAGTTATAAAAGCTGACAGATTAGATAGATGGTTTAGGACAGGAAGTGAGGAAAACTATATCCATGTGTCGAGAACATGATATAACATCCATAACCCAGGGCTGCAGGGTTAAGAGGAGAGTAGTCAGGCTAGTTGAATACATACTGTTTTGGTTTGTCCCCTGTGTAGCCAAAATCAGGTTTCTATAGAAGCCCAACCACAGTTCAAAGTTACATTCCCTTAGCCTAACCTTTAAGAGAAGATAGCAGTACAAAATATTTGCAGCAAGGACGAATTCATCCTGGGAGGGCTGGATCAACGGCTTGCTCGGGGAATTGAGGCCGCTGAATACAGGCCAGATCCCACAGCTACCTCTGGTTCTTTGCATCCAGCATAAGATATCTAGCGTTGTCAGACAAAGTCTCTCAAAATCCAAGGGAAACTGCTGATTGCACTGCAAGGAACACCAAGAAGGGGGTATTTGGGTATTAAATCTACCAAACAGAAATTTCAGGGGGGAATAGAATAATCTAATATGAAAAAAGTTGGATAGGTGTTTCAATTTATGGCCAGGCCATTGATCCAATTAGAACCTGGCTATCAAAGGCTGCTGTTACATACGCTGTTGAAAAGCTTTTGTGGGGTCTCTGGGCTTGATTGTAATCACAGCTTCCATCCCACTTCTCCATACTTACGTTTACGGAAGCCAGAGTAACTTTCTGTGGCTCCAAGTCGAAGCTGAATCTCTTCAGTCTTGGCTTCCCCAGAACTTCTGAGAAAGCCTTTGATCCTTGGAAGAAATCAATCTAATTTTTATGTTCAGGTATGAATTAGGTTGCGCAAGAAGTTGGACCTTGAAATAGAAAACTTTAGATTCCACCACTCTGTCTGCTGAACGTAAATTTGAATAGATTTAGACCAACGCATCTGACCTAAACAAGAAAGATGAAATGCTAGGCAGCAGTTCCTTGTCTTTATTTTGAGCCTGATAATTTGGCCAAGCTGCAGAGCAGCTAGCCTGATACACATCAAGGTTAAAGGTCCCATCCATGAGGTAAACGTGTGGAAGCAGTGTCACTATATACTGACACTCACAATGACAATAAATATCATTTGAGAATTTTGAACTGAACAATGGCAGAAGATGCCTAATGAAGATCACTTTGCTCTTGCCCACCTAAGCAAAAACTTGTGCCCCGCCTCTCAAACCCCTTACGCTCTCCTGCTCCTTACCATTGCTGTGGGAATCTAAGTGATTCCCTGGGCTCAGGACCGAAGTCAGGTCAAGAACTGCCAGCTACGAGAGGAAAAATCACATGGAGAAAACAAATCCATCTAATGGGAGGCAGGGGCAGTCCCTGTAAGCATGAGTCCGGCACCCTCCAGTCTTTCCTCAGCTCTAGTCACTCTGAAATAGATAGTTCATAGAATTCATCACTAAAGACATTCTGCTGTCACCTCATTCACAAGGCTAATCGTTAATCCTAGGCTTTTTCTGTAGTTTCCCCACCATTGCTACCGCCACTGCAGCCCCACTAGGAGGAGTGATGCTTTTGGTGGCCAACCCAAACTTTCTGGGGCAAAGCCCAGCTCACCTGCAAGTGATCTTGTGCAACCACTCAACCACCATGATTGATATGGATGGAGACAATGAGCGCTTTGCCTTTAGCTCTACCTCTGAGTGGCACAATTTGTCTCATAAGGCTTCTAAGTCTTTATAGATCGAAGCCAAATCCTTAAGGAATCCTGATTTACAAAGTGGTAGGGGCAGTAAAGGCTACTGCTTACTATGCTGATGACTCACAGCAGTACTTCAACAATGATTGCAGCTTTACATTTCAGCCTGCCCCTACTCGCATCTCCTCCTTGATGTCTCACTGTCTACTGAAAACTTGATGCTGGCAAAAGCAAACCTTTGATTTTTACCCAAGATGTTTTACCCATTGCCTATCACCACTTCCCCTTTCAGGGGTCAGTCAGGGTTTACGACCTGGAGTTTCCTGTGACCCTTCCATCTCTTCTCCATTCCACATTTAGGATATCTCCAGATCTTGGCACACCTTCTTCAGCATCTCCAGCCTAGACCCTTTCTTTTTGTCCACACAGCTAAAACTTTTATCCAGGTCTCCCATCATCTCCTGCCTTGACCTACTCACTGCCCTCCAATCCATACAAATGGCAGCTACCATATATTTAATCTTCTCTCCCCACTTCTTAATTCTGCTTTGTCTTAGACTGGAAACGTTTCTGGGCACAGAGCATGTTTGGATAGCACCCAGCAAGCACAGCAGGGTCTGATCTTGACCAGGGCCTCCCTATGCTGGCATAAGTTACTCAAGAATGTGCTTGTTATAGATGTAGCTGTAAGTGCACCCTGTGCTCTGGTCACTTGCCCCTAAAAAATAAGTAAAGTTAGATGCACACGCATGAGGGCCCCCGAGGAAACAGGATGTAGCAATGAAGCCCACATTCCCTCCCTTCTCTTTCCTATGTCTGCAGGGGAAACCCTGCCCCACTGGGAAGTCATGCAAGGAAAGACAAGCAGCAGGAGCAGAGACCCTCTGTATGGTGCATTCCATCAAGAGAGGGCAACTTTAAAAGTCTTGCTGGCTCTGTCTGTGAGAAGTATGGATTCATCACATCTCCCAGGTGCCAGGGATCTACTTCCCATCTCCAGTTCCACTAGTTTCAGGGCCATAATAAATTATGGACAACATTTGCCACTCGGCAATCTGGTCCCACCTGAGTGTCAGTGTAATGTTTGCTTGGTGCAGGTATCTTTCACCTGGAGCACCTGTACATGTGCAACACCAGGAAAAGGGTGATGATTCTAGCAAGGAAGCCCATAACATAAGACTGCTCAAAGATCATTGTTTCCAGGCTGATTTTAAGTTAAATTTGTTTTGCAAAATTATTGCAAATGACACAAGCATCACCTTGATTTCATCCATCAATACACAGAGAATGAGGTCCTGGATGTGCCAGATGCAGTGGGGATTTGGTCACTGATGTCAGTGGAACCAAGATTTTACCTTGAGCAGCAGTGTCAAACTCCCTTGGCTCGCTGAGCCAGATCCAGGCTGCAGGGAGCCTTGCAGGCCAGATCCAGACCCACCTGTGGCAGCATGAGCAGCATCAGGGAGCTGTGGGGCTTGATGCAGCTGTTACACCTCCACCATTAACTTGTGGGATCCATAAACCAGAATTTGGTGGTGGGTCCCCTCATCCCCCATTCACTCTGCTTCTGAATTCCTGGTCTGTCCAGGAACCCTGCAGGTTGTATTTTTGACATCCCTGAGCCAGAGAGTTAAAGTTACCTAAGAGTAAAGTACCAAATGCAATGAAATAATTTTGGGTGGTGGGGGTAGAGAAGGAAATGTGTTAGGAATATAGAAGCTTGCATATCCAGGCCTATATTTGAAGCAGTTGGACATGAGTGGATGCAGGTGTCCAGACCAAACTTCTTCCTCCAATCTGTGAAAAAAAACAGAGATAAAACCATGGCATAAAACCCTATCAATGGCAAAAGCAGGACTTAAACTACTATCGCTTTCTGTGGAGCCAAGATTGTATCCCTGTTACTACAGGCACTTCTATGTAAGCTATTTTGTTTAAGGGAAGGAGACGTGAGCATGGTGATCTTGCATTCCCTTCACATAATTATGTCACAACCCAGTGATTTTGGTGCCTCGGCATGATGGAATTTCCTTGCCACATGAGAGCCTCTTGCACAGTAAAGGTTTTCTGTTGTAGCAGAAGAACCTCGGTGCAAGAGAGTTCCCGCCAATTTGCAGGGTGCATTTCTTCCTTGCAGCACAGAAACGCACGGTGCAAAGAGTTCCCGCTATTCGGATGCAAGTGTGTCCTGCTATTGGCCAGTTCTAAATTATTCCTACATGGCGGCTGGGAATTGGCCTGCTGGCCATTTAAAAAATTCACGCGACTTCCGCCCAAGTCGAAGAACTTTGAGCACGCTGCAGAGTGCCTCAGAAGAGATCTGACTTGCGGCTAGCTGATCCATAGACTGATCCCCTATCGATCCTTCTTCCCGTCGCCGAGTGCAATCCCAGACGTACCCTTTTCCCGCTGGCTTAAACTGCGGACGGATTAACTGGCTTGGGCCTCGCCAGCTGGAACAACTCACATAGTTGTTCAGACGACCGGACCATCTGCGTCGCAAGTACAGGCGGCGTAAGTAAACGTTTTTGCAACCATTAACCCTTGTCTGCCTCTCCATTCACCAGCCCGCCCTGACGAACGAGCAATTTCTAAATCACCTCAAGTCGGCTCTGGCCGGCCGAGACAAATTCAATACATTAGTCAATTAAATGAACTGAATGCTATTACTACCCAGTGGGCACATCTACACATGCACGTTTACTGCACAATAATGTAAATTACTGCACAGTACAGGTGCACATCTACATGTGCATGCCCAGACTGTGCAGTAACTATGATGACTTATGCTGACTTGGGCATAAATTTGATACCTGCAGGATACAGGTATAAAATTTATACTGGGTTAGTTACTGCACAGTAACACACATGTAGACGCCTTACTGCTCAGTAACAGTGTGTGTGTGGACTAATTTGGGACTAACTTTAATCCCAAATCAGACCACAACCAGCATTAATGTGCTTTAATGCCTGTGCGTGTAGACCCTGGCCTATCCCTACTTACTGTGCAGTAAATTTAATGCTACATAAATGCACATGTAGATGTGCCCAGTGAGCTACAAACTCTGGGGCAGTTGAAACAGCCAATTCAGAAAGAACCAAATCAAGTAGCAGTGAATTAAGAGGAAATGATTTTTGCTTGGTAACGAATGGGCATGATCTTAGATTTAGCTGGTGTCTGACTGGCTGGCTGAGCAGCCAATTCCCAGGCCTACCTCCCTGTAGCTAGAAATCTGTCCTTCTCCTGGCTTACCTATTTCCTCCATGGCTTACTTTCAACCTACAGCAATCTGACAGGCCATAGGGCGCTTACCAAAGCCTTAAGAAATAAGGTGCCTCCCTGCTCTGGCTCCTTTCACCTGGCAAAAGAAATGGAAATGGCCAGAGGGACACATGGATACTGGATTTGGGTTCACTGATTATTTCAAATGAAGAAGGCCAACTTGCACTATAGCCCACAAAGTCTTTCAGAGCCCATCAGGCTAGCCTGGTTAAGTGATGGTAGCACTGAGTCAGAGGTATAGCAAGTCCCCTTGCCACCCTCAGCAAAGCAGCAGGGGGTGAAGGGAGGTCAAGAGCTGCGTAGAACTGTACCTGCCACAACCCCCAGCTCTCTGGTGGTGGCTGCTATTGCCGCAGCTACTGTGACACTTTGGGCTCAACCTGCTGCAGGACCTGCATCTAAATGCTTGAAGAAGCCCTTTCCCAATACAAATGAAAGTTGCTACCAGACTGGCTGCTCCCTCTTCTCGGGAAAGCTATGCAGAGGTTATCCTGCCATTTTTAGGTGGAAACTAATCCTTCCCTTTTTTGGCACAAAATATTTCTGAACCAATTTTTTTTAATTTGGAAAGATTGGGATCTAAGGTTTCATCCCTCTTCAGCTTTATACACGACTAAAACTTCCTCATATTAAAGAGCACAAGAACCCAAGCACTATTAAGTAGTCTTCCCACATTTCCTTAGTGGATGGAAATACACAAAAGTTTTCGTGCACTTCAGATGAACCACTCTAACTTGGCAGAAGGAACGATAGAAATCACCTGGTTCATTGATATCTTCCTGCTAATTTGGGGGTTTTGCTTTACTGAATCACCATGCAAGTTTGACGTTTGATTATTCTTCCTCTGAACAGCTGGACTCAGCAGTCCTCTACTGGGCTTTACCATTGCTCTGAAGCTAGAGGAGGCATAACCACACTTATGAACAGACTGATCCTGATGGCCCCTCCTGGAAAATACCCAATTCACATAAGCTTTTAAAGCAACTTAACTTTGAACAGCAAGGGGCCCTAACTAGTTTGATACCCCAAGCTCATTAGAAGTCAATGGAAAGTAGATGCATCACTCTCTAATGCTTCTTTGTAAAAACCCAGCCTAGTATTTGTATAATTGTATAAACACCATCTGATTTTACCCACCCACAGGCCACAACTGAGGAAATGGCTGTCCAAGCACTTTTCTCACTTTATTGAAGAGATGCAAATAGGTTAAGCACAGTGAGATGAAAGCGCAAGAGTACTGAATAACTCTCTTCTATGCAGATTTGCTATTTGTATAGAAACCTTGACTTAAAAGATTTCCCTGAGCCAGCAGATAAAGTAAGGGAGGACAGGTCGGTTCTTTTGACATTCAAGAAACAAGTTCTCCAATTAATGAGTAACCATTACAGTTTTTCCCCTTGTTTATTAATTTTACTATTTTTCTCCAACTCTAGATACATCTTGCTTCACAGTATGCAGAACCTTACTTTCCACTCCCACTTACAACATAAAAAATAGGAATGCATAGAAAAGCGGTTTGGACTTATCACATGCTGGTTGTTTACAAAGAAACACCAAACTTCGCTCCAAATTTTCTATTAGTAGGAGCAGCATTTGGCAGGGAAGTACTTTCATTTACTAAGTTAGCAAGAGATTTGTTAACCCCTAGATTTGGGCATTGCAAAGAATTTGTTCTGCTGTTTCCATGTCTCATACTTGTTTAGTTGCTTCCACTTGGACTTGATATGTACCTAATGGAAATAAATGCAGACACCTCTCTTTGAAGCTAAAGCAGGGAATTGTTTTCCGACTCCCTCCAGTCTGTGACCTTTGCAGCCTCCCTAGTATTTAGTGTGGAGTTGCCTACCTCCTTTTCTCTTCTAATGTAGAAGCTGCAGGGGAGCTTCTGACTCTCTCAGGAAGTTGAAGAATATTTGTGATTACTAGTCCTCTCTTCCAAGAGAAAGTTGGGTTTTCCTCCTGGAAAGATAGATCTTTCATTGCTGTGCCTTACCTTCATGATTAGACCAACTAAGGGTCCCAGGGCATGGGATACTCTGCCTGATTCTTCTTTTTTTTCTTCTTTTCTAGGCTGCCACATGAAATGTCTCCTGACAAGGATCTTTTGCTCTTACTAGAGGGCAGTGCCATACTGCAAGGGATTACTTTTCCACTGAGGAAAGCTCTGCTTGGCTTATTTTTCCTTGGGAGCCCTTGAATAGAAGGATTAAAAGGACTTCTACCTGAGACAGCTTTAACCTGAGCCTCTGCCAAATGACTAGATATTAATTAGATGAGAAACCTGTCCCCAACCCACTCCCCAGAAAAAAAAAGTTGAGAGCACTTACTTGAGTGGGGTAGGGCAGTTGACAAGACTGAGGCAAGGCATGCATTGTTACCTTGCAAAGGCCATCCTGAAGAGAAGGAAGAATGGGAACATAGACTAAAGGTCTGTTGCTCCAGTGCTCCATGGGGAAAAGGCAGGAATCAAAGTTACTTGCCCTCATTTTGAAAAGTGCCTTGACAGTAGAAGGAGGCACCCCTATTCTCATGCCACAGCGATGCCCATAGCAGGGGGAGAAGGCTTTTAGAATCAGTCAAGTCTCAAGTAATGTGGTGAGTGTGAGATGAGAGCAGAGCAGGGATATACACAAGCCACCTGCATTGCCATGTCCTCCCATGAGTTTGACATCTGTATCTTGTTTCTGTGCTGCCAATGCTGGGAGCAGAAGCTCTGCTCCCACACCCTGACACAATGCACGAGCCTAAAAATCAAAATCCTGAGAAATGTTGCATATCAGCACCAATGGTGGTTATATTACTGAGATGGCAACCTATGGCAAGAAGGCCAAAGCTTCTACGCCAAGTGCAAAGGAGCACAAGAGTCACTGTTTAGAAAACTATAGGACAAATGAGCACAACAGATACCCAATTTCTCCATTGGCTTCTTAGCCAAGTTGCCTACTTCACTGAGGTTGCGGTGGGAACAGAAAGGAAGGTTCTGCATGCTCTGAAGCAAGATTCACCTAGCGATGGAGAAAAAGCAAATGCCCTAGCCCTTCACAGACTGTTAGGTTCTTTTTCAAAAGCTCTGCAACCCCTACCCCTCTCCCCCAAAGGAAAAAAAGACTTGGGAGCTATATGGGTAGTTTACTGAGCTTTCGTCTATGCTCCATAGTTTAAGAGGAGGAGTGAAAATGACCTGTTGCAGATACCAAGAGGCACTTGGGTAAGTTTTGAAAACCGCTGTTTTCAAAACCCTGATTGGTGACCAGCAAATCTG
Organism: Alligator sinensis; assembly: GCF_000455745.1. Classification (NCBI taxonomy): domain Eukaryota; kingdom Metazoa; phylum Chordata; order Crocodylia; family Alligatoridae; genus Alligator; species Alligator sinensis. Next base: position 355,604 of record NW_005842150.1, on the reverse strand, counting down.
TTTTGCATCCCCCCCCACCCCAATTCACAAGCCAGAAAGCTAGGCTAGCCTGCTTCCAGGATCCAAGATGAGTGAATCACCAAAGAAACAGAGTGCTGCAAGTAAAAAGAGTTATTACAACTTTTATTTTGGTTTAGTATATTTTAATGCACAGGCTACTAATTTTTTTTCTTGAAAAGATGGGGTCAAAGTTGTGCAGCGAGATCTGCATAAACAGACCCTTATGCCCATGTGAAATCCTTCAGACTTGGGGGAGGGAACTGTAGGCATAAGAATCCACTCACACAGAGCAAACTGTGGTACTGGGGCCATCAATTTTAACCAGAGTCCCCTAAGAGTAATTTTTATATAGTTATGGAGAAACCTTGACAATTTTTTTGATAGTCCATTCATCAATAAAATGGGATAAGCAGAGTTGTACAGAAACTTTATATCTTAGTTGTATTTTAAAATACAAGTTTAACTAGAAAGCTGACTATGTAGCTTCAAACCAAAAGGCAAAAATGCTGTGAAGAGTAAATGACTATTAGAGATTTGTGGCAAATAAAAATAATCTAAACTTAAAAAAAGAGAGACAAAACAAAGTGAACAGACCATAACTTTATTGGAGATATACTCAGCTACAATTATTACAAAAAACTATTAAAGGTAATTGTGATCCATAAGGTGCAGACTGCAAATTTCTGCAGCATGATTACAGTATGAATGAATTACATTTTATGTCCCTTAAAGACAGCTGCAGCATGTGATGGTAAATATTTTATTGTCCATCCATCAAATTATTTGTTATTCATTCTACTTGATTTTAACCATCTTTTATGTCAAAACTATTTACAATAAAAATGCCTGCAATTTCCAATTCTTGTTCACAAACATTTTTTTCTGCTATGCAATTTGCTGCTTTAGTAAATTCTGAATGCATCTACAAAGCAATTTAAATAGTCTGTGGTTGCTAGACAAATTAAAAAGGGAAGAAAACTGCAATTCATTGGATAAAATGTACACACTTTTAGATGCTGTGAGATAAGTTAAAATTAACTGCTTGTGGAGTACAGTGCAATGACCTCTATAAATATATATATATATTTTTTTTTACATAAATTTTGATGGAGCTACAGTTGATATTTGGATTACATTTCATGGTCATAATTGTAGTGTTTCAGATGTTTAAGAACTCATTATGTAAAATCATTTTAACTTCTTGAAAATTAAAGTGGTTGAACAATATATATCTCGATATCAAGTACCAAAGTCAAAATCCTTCTCATATTAATCATACAACAAATTCATTAACTCCCATGAGAATGCTTACATGAAAAAAAAGTTAACAGGATTTGGGCAAACAGACAAATGTAACATCACAGCAAATTACAAAAGAATTTGATGTTTTCCAGTTTCCAAGCACTGTCGAGACTGGGATCCAAATTCTCTAGTATTTTCTATGTAAATAGGTGTGTACAATAGGTATGGTGTACACATGAGAACACATTCCCCAGTTGCAGGCTCTATTTCAGTGCTTCTGAAACTTTCTTGGCATGCACACCCCTTTTTGAGTCCTACTGCTGTGTATCCTTATGATTCCATGTTATGGATAATAAAAAAAGTAACCCTGTGTCACCAGAACCACACTCTAACCTCTCCAACCACCTCAGGGATATATCTGACAGCTGTTCTTCATTTTTTCCTTTTTTTCTTTCCCCCATTTACATTTCCCTTTTTCTTTCTTCTGCTTTTCCTTTCTTCCTCTCACATACGCTCTAAAAGTTCACTGCATGTCCCAGTATGAGAAACACTGATGTATTTTTATGTACAAGGACAGAAATCTAAGTTCTGGAATAGACTAGATCCTCAACTGAGGTAAGCCAATGTGGTTCCAGATTTCAATGGAGTGATGCCAGTTTATACCTGCTGAGGATCTGGCCCCAAGTCTATGAGACCCTGAATTCAGCTCTGAGTTTGTACTCAGATTGGCTGGCTTGAACTCCTGTTAAATTCTGTACTCTGCAGTCAGTGTAACTTCATGTAATGAGACTGAAAAAAATAGTAGGCCTTTTTATATGAACTTTAGCAGCATCAAGCTGAACAAACACTTCAGAAGTCAGTACATGGCCCTTGATATCCAGAAAGAAGGGAGATTTAGTTAAAGCTGACCAAATTACTATGGGCTGTCTTGTAGCAAAAAACTACACTGTGCATAACATGTTGGCTTGTTCAGAGATAATTACAGGAGTGTCAGAGGTCATTCTAATTTTAATTACTTCACATAACAGTAAAAATGATGTAATAAAAAACAATAGTGTTAAAATACAATCAAGAGTTTCGTAACACATCTTAGTTGTATTTTTCACATACAGTAAAAATGCCACAGACATTACAAATGACCTATTTAAGTTGTGCAAGTAAATGACACATTGCAGGCATTATAATTATCTTTTTCAAATTCAGTAAATCAAAACAGCAGCAAGGCCAAACCACATTTTTCCTCTCTGTTAAGCATATTTTTTCCTTGAAATGAGGTAAAGCATGGTACCAAGTGCAATGCTTATTTGTGCTACATGAACAGAACAGCGCAAAAAAAGCCATAAAAATAAAAATGCAGCATAGTTAGGAGGACTGTTTAAAGTACAGTATAATAGGACTAAGAAGAACAAAAAACAGGTTCATGCCAACTAACCCCCACACTATTCATGAGGAGTCTGTGTGGTTGCTTTTGAAGATGGGTTGCAACAGTCCACTTACACTTGTGCTTATAGCACATCAAGCAATTTCTATCCCAAGCTTCAAATTATCAGATTTAGGTCTTTAATATCATACACTGTCCCATATCACAATTATATCAACTGAAGGGTAAAACACAGTTCTACAGCATGGAAACTAAGATGACTTCTCTTTCTCAAAGGATATGAATTATTTCAATGAGGTCACACTGGAAGAGAAATTACGGCATTTAAAAATGCATCAGCAGCAGAAACGACTTTATAGTCAGCCACTGCACATTTCAAATGTCCAATTCATAGGCTTTATCTAATAACAAAGGGATCACTGAACGCATCTGAAATACAGAGAAGATTAACCAAATTCAGTTACTTTTTTTACATCAAAACACCTGGTAGCAAGTAGATTTTCCTATCAATTTACTGCTAACTGATATACCTCAAAACCCTGAGATCTCATGACCTCCCAAGTGCCAAGTAACAAACTTGTTTTCTTAAAGGAGTCACAAAAGATTTTTTATAGTGACAACTGTAATGTAATTAACTTTTTTTTGTAAGAAAAGCTTTACAGATGATGCATCTTCCAAAAAAACCAAACAAACAAACAAACAAAACAAACAAACAAACATACAAACTCCTAGACCAAGTACCAAAATTGTTAACATGCTGCAGAATCTTGACTTCTGGAACAAAAAATAGTTATAGGTTTCCAGTAGATTTTAACAGGGGATTGTTTATAGCAATTTACTACGTAGAATTTTATTGCATAAAACAAAGATTAGTTTAAACGTATTTCAAAACTTGCAGGGTTTAAACTTGATATGATGCTCTCTCTTCTCAATCACTAAAAGAAATGTTTTCTTGCAAATATAAAAATTATTATACAATTCATATGAGGAAATTAATTCTACTTCCAGATTCCCATAAGAACTATTAGAATTCCAAAAGAATAAAAGAAAACCTGGATAGAAAAAAATGAATTAAAACATTTCTGTATTTCAGAGAAGCTTAATGACCATCCTTTGCCACACAATTTTTTTTTTTTTTAAGAAAGCTAGAGCTGACAGGTTATTTATTTACTTAGTGTGCATTTGTGAGGGGAGAGTGGGGCTTTAAAAGCAGGAAATACAGTATTTATTTGTAATTTAACACACAAAACAGCATCAAGTTCAGACCAATGTGCTGGAAAACATTAACACACCTTGCTCCGCTTTCTCAAAACTTCAAGCATAATTAACAGGGCAAAATTGCAGCAAACCTCTACTGATAATGGTGGGAGTGCAAGACTACCCACAGCTTTTTAAAAAGGTAAATTAAGAGGTATTATAGTTACAGTGCAAAAAATTAAAATTTCAAGCATAATATATAAACATAGCACCAAAACAGAAAAACAATGCATGCAAAAAAAAAAAAAAAAAAAAAAGAAAGAAAAAAAGAAAGAAAGAAAGAAAGAAAAAGAACTGAGGTATTTAAGTGAAGAGTGCCTACAAAAATCTAGTCAAAGAAATATAGGCAAAAGCCTAAAAAGTATGTTCCCCTCCCCCCTCCCCAAAACAGACTGAAACAATGAGCTAGTTCTCTAAATTAAGGACCTAAATCACAAATGTATCAAAAGTACGGCAGTTTAATCTCAAACATCAACTTTCATGGCATTTAACAGCACAGCTTTGGTAGGTGAAATATGCATGCAACTCTGAAAAGTACAGTAAGAAATTTATGTGGAAATATCTCTAAGTGTAAAGGTGCTCCATTTTTTTAAATAAGTAACCAATTGATTATAAAATCTGCAGCATATTTTAGGTGTGATATGTCTAAGGTTATTTTGTTACAGCAACAGTTTGAACTGTGCAATTTACTCACTACTATGTTTCCAGTATCAGAACTATCTAGCTTGCAGGTTTGTGTAAAATTGGCATTTTAGCCAAAGACCATATTTTGTTTATGGTATAAAAAAAAATCTGTAGACTAACCACTTCCTCTGTATTGTTAAAAATAACCTAATTACATATATATGAATACAATTTCTATTATAATCCTGTAATAAGTTAAAGTCACAGCTATACTAATGAGTTGTATTGTAAATATAGAGCTGTATCATTGTAAAATGCATAATAAAATGAAGGGAATGTAAAATAGCTTGTTCCAAAAAGGTCAGAAATTAAAGATTACTAATGAGGGTTTATTTAAGGCAAGAACCTTTTTTATGCAAGACAATGTGGCATCAGGAAACTGAAATTTCATTTTACCAGTATGCCAGCCATTTCAATTAAAAACCTGTCCCTAATAAATAAGTGCAATAATGATTGGGAATGTCATCTTAATGCAAAGACGACAAGGAAAAAAAGAGGACAATACTGGCACACTTATTCTCTCTTACACCAAATCATCCAATACAGTTTACAAACTGCTTTATGACTGGCACTAGTGCACAGATTGAGGAATTTCAAGATTACTATATATAAATCTAGGAACTGCATTAGGCATAAGCTCCCTGGCCTTCTAATACTAAGCAAAGCTGTACTGACAATAAAAGTCAACCAAAAAGACCTGACAACAATTATTCTGAACACTTGCTAAATGTCATCATTAAAGCACTCTTGTGATTAAACAAAGCGGAAGTGAGGAAAGAAGACAAGATTGTGTTTGCGCAAAAAACTAACTACAATTAGTTCCAAAATTTTATACATGTTAAATGTTTTGCTATCTATTCAGTTATCAAACAAACTTTAAATTCTGTCTTCAATTTGTTCCTCTCAACATCAACTTTAAAAATTTTTTTTAATTTCATTTGTGTGTGTTTTTTAAATTTTCAATATTATTTTGTTTATTTTTAAGAGGAGTCTCAGCTGTTTAGGACCTGAGGTTGATTTGCTTTGAGGCTTCGTAGTGCTCTTCTTGCAGCTGCAGATTTGGCAATCCTGTAGCTTCTGCCAACACCTTTAACCTTTCCTTCCCCTACAACTTCCACAGTTACTCTGACCTTTCCATCATAAGTTCTTTCTGCAGGACTGCAAAAAAGCAAACACAAATTACAGCCAGGGTGCGCTAGGGTGAAGCAAGACTAATATTCTTCGTATGGCATGAAACATTTAAATATGCACGTTTTCATCTTTCTCTTTTAATTGGAAAGTTTTGTAAGGAAAATGTAAGAGAGAAGTAGTCAGTACAAGAAACATCTCTTGCACCTTAGAGAACAAATGAATCCTCTTCAGAGCCTCTTAAAATCCTTAGTAGTTTAGGAGGCATGGTTTTAAAATATTTTACAGTAAAGCAGACCCAAACAAGTTTACTCTTACCTGAATTTGGCAGTCTCTGGTTCCATCTCCAGCAGCTCTCGTACTGGGGAACGGGGCACATTTGCAGAAAATTTTTCTACAAGGAAGAAAGGAAAAGGAAAGAAAAATGATCTAACATAAACTTCATTTTTTCTTTCTGCCAGTACTAGACAATCAATTACTATAAAGATTTTTCATCTCTATAAAAACCTATTACCTATTAATGGCCTCATCATAGGATAGTACACTTGCCAAACCATTTCCAAAGACATTCCGCTATCCATATAAATGGCACCAGCAAGTGACTCGAATATATCTCCCATGGCCTTTGGTACTTCAATGTCTTCTTCTTTTTCCTCATCCTCTTCAGATCTTCTGAGCTGTTTGCAATTATTGAAGAAAGTGAAAAAGGAGCTGTTGTACTAAACAGATTTTTTAAAATCAAGCTTCAGAAATATAAAGTTCTCTCTTCCACCCTGTCCTGCACTGCCTCCTTTGAGCCTTTCATTGACAGTTTTCCACAGCTAAATCATTTCTGTATTCCCCTATGAAATCGAGTTGCTGAATCTAGAGTTTTTCAAGCTTGGAAAAAAAAAAAAGAAAAGCAAAGCAAAGAAACACCATATACAGAGACCATACATGCTTTTGAATCCCACTTGCAATAATTCTGTAGGATTTCACCATGGGTCTGCTTTTTTCAATGTGAAACTGACTTGTCTCAGTCAGTTAATGCCAGCAAGCCTGCACAGCCAAGAAAGTTCATATTTTAAACATTTTCTAGGTAGAGGCTTTCAAAGCTGTAAGTCTAATTTTTGGATGAATACACCATGCTCAGTGGGATGCAACTGACATACACAATTTTCATAGGTTATTTGCCTCAGAAGGCAGGTGTAGTATGTGTTAGTGAAATAAATCATTAACAAGAACAACCTAGTAGTGTTGGACTAAGTTAATACTGTATGTATGCTTAGTTATTTGATGCTGGGGGGGTTGTTTAATGCATGTGGCAGTGTTTTCTTCTATGCTATCCTATTCATTCCAGAGTGCTATTTTTCCTTTATTGTAGAAAGGTTTGTACATACACAAAAGCTGCATGCCTTGATTCCAGTACATTCACTTACTGTAATATTGATTTCACTTGCATGTAAAAATCATTTTACTTAAGTCCAAATAACAAAGAAATTTGAAGTGAATAAAACTATGATTGACCATTGCTCCCCTACATAAATATAAGTGAATATTTGCCTATCTTTTTCTCCCCCCAGTGGCCAGCCTCTCACTCAGTTTGGCTGCAGTTCATGAATTTGAAATGCTATGGCAAGTCATCAGCCCTCTTAAATAGGTAGTATAATATCATGTACTAGTCACATCCAACATTTATTCCTAAAATAAATGAAATGGTGTGTACACCCTTCAAACAGCAATAATTATTAGGAAACAGATATGTAACTGTATTTTGTAGCTTATTTTATATCAAGTGTATTTCTAAACATGTTAGGGAATTATGCAGTACTTCAATAACAAAAGAAAGAAGAAAATTAAGAGGTACAGGACAAGAGACAAAAGGTTTTATGAACAATACCTGGAAAAATAAGAGCTGATGGTGTGGAAAGGCATATAAAGGTTGATCTAGTTGGCAGCAACTTCAGAAGCAAAAACTCTTGCATTAATTGTGATGAAATAGCAAAAGATTCAGTAATCAAGTGCCAGGCTTAGGAAGTGGGCAGAGGAGGATAGCGAGGAACAGCAGTCCAGGAAAATGACAGACCCCCCGGCACATGCGCCATAGCATGACATAAGACGACATTTTGCTTGGCACTTCTGCTTCACGGAAGGGGCTAGGGCTGCACTGCCACAACGAAGATTGAGCCCCCCACTGTCTGCCCTGGCACATCAGCATCTTACAAGTTGAGGTTGCAGGTGTTCTTGGCCCTCTGCCCAAAACCGCTGCTGACCCCTGTGATATATTATAATTTGCTGATATCTCAGCTGTGATTTCTTCTTCTCTGCCTAACTGAGGGAACACTATCATCATGCAAGATCACTTCTGTAAATCTTTAGTATTCTTTACAGTGGGACTGCTCAGTGTCAGTAAGGGGGAAGAATCTTTTCCTATTCAAAATAAGGACAGAATCAGATCTGTTGCAACGAAACCGTTTTCCCTTATCCAGGCTTCACAGGATTAATAAACATCCACTCTTGTTAAAAATATCGTATCAATTCTTTTTTGAACTTGGAACAGAAATTGAAAGGTTTTGCTTTGTGGTAAAATGCCAGGTCTATGAAGACATGCTTATATATTCAAATATTTTGATCTCCAGACCTTACGTTTGAGTAATCAAATGAGCAAACAATCCAAGACAAAAGATGGCAGATTTTTACTCACTGATTTAATCAACATTAGTTTTAGAATATTCTTAGAAAAGTGACTTCTCTCAGAGTAAGTTATACTTCTTTTCTAGAAAAAAGTGTTTAGATTCTCAAATCAGAGACTGAAAGGTTAAACCAGAACATTAAGAAAAGTTGGATGGTGTAGGGGCTTGAAACAGAATGAGGTCTTTCAGTTCTAGGGCACTGGTTTGAATAAGAATTGTGCAGTAGCTTATCTGAAAGCAGCTAGATTTAGTCCATTTCCCAATAACACATGTCCATTATTACATATGGTACTTAGTTTCCCTGGCCAGTGTAGACACACCCTGTGTGCACAAGTCTCCAACAGAACTGCTTTTAAAATAGTATGCTTGAAAATTGCTAGCAAGGCTTCCCTGGCCAGTAGAAACAGAGCATATAAGCTGGTAATAAAGGAGACTCTTGGAGCTGCACGGAAAAAAATGTTGCACTAGCATGAAGCATGCAGTTGGTATTATACCAACTTCACTGAAACACCAGGGAAGAATCCAGGAATAATAGCTAGTATTAATCCTATTACAAAGTTATTTTCTGAGCCCCTTCACATAGTGAAACATTTTAATGAAAGCATGTAGCATACAAAAGTATTGGATTACTGGCAACCACCTGCTGCTTTGGCTGGTGTGCGTTATTATGCTAAGAAATTTGATGACATCCTAAAATCAGACACTAAACACAAACACTTTCAAATACCACTAACCTCAGAATCCATTCCTTGCATTTCATTCTTTTCCATCTGAAACTGGACAAAGTCATCAATAACATGAAACAGCTCAGGAGAGACAGCTTTAAAGTACTTGTGGTAGTCGTACTTTACAGCTAACGATGCAAAGATGGTATTGTTGACAAGAGCAGATCGCAAGTCAGTGAGAACTCCTGGAGAGTGTTGCCGTGGGTCTTCATAAAGGTGCTTGGTTATGAGGTAGTCCAAAATTGCATCTCCCAGGAATTCCAAGCGCTGGTAACAATCTTAAAATATTAGAAATAAAAGAATGTACAGCATCACTTCTTTAACTACCACGTTCTTTTCAGGCCCCTGGTTAGGCAGCTCGGCCCTTTACCACGTGAACACCACAAGTTAACCAAATGCTCAAAAAAGATAATATACACATTTAAAACATGGGTATCATTTTATTGGGGTTATGTTTTGTGTTATTTTAAAAGATCACTCAGTGAATTCAAAAAATAAGAAGTTTCATCAAATATACTTTGTAATGAAGCCACTTCTGAATCAAACACCCATTTATAGCGTTGTGGCAAAAAAAATAATCAGAGCTTATAATCAATGTTACACAATTAAATCAAAGGCATTAGCCGGACCAAATAAATAAAATCAAATTATATTTTATTGGCTGGCTGAACTTAAAAGAATGGCAACCAAGCTTAAAAATAAAACAAAAACCCAAGAAAGGAATATTAAAAGAAAAAAAAAAGGTAGTGGAGGTATATTTAACAATTAAGATTTCTGATGCAATTTTCTGTATGTTTAGGCTTCTTGAAGTTTAAGTGTTCAGCAGCATTTCAGTTGCAGGACTGCTGCTTTTAATTTTGAATCTGAAAACAATACTGGCTGTTGCTGTTAGTTTAGACTGTGAAGGGGGTGTAGGATTTTTTTTCATTTGTTTGTTTTTAAAAGCACGCCATGAATAACTCTTGAAAAGCAAAAGGAATGGTTTACGGGGAAAAGGAAGAAGAGAAAAACAATGAGAATGTTTTAAATGTGAAATGGCTAGTACAAAGCAGCTGTCTGTACCTAGTCATTGGGAAGCTGCTAGGATTTTAAACTTTTACTTTTCATGGAAAAAGCATCACTAACATGCAAGTATTCTCAGAATAGTCTTCTGTGCCAGTCTGAGTAAGAGATTAGAAATCAGAATTCCCAAATTCCATTCAAGTTTCTGCCGCTGACTTACTGTGTTAATTAGCTTTGGTCAAGAGACTATCCCCTAATTTTCCCATTTTTCTTGTGGAACTCAATATCTACCATCTATTGCCTCTAAATATAGTGAAACCGTGTTTTTAAAGAAACACACGTGCCTAGACATATTCACTGTTAATTCTATGCATGGAAGCTTTACTCAGCAGATAAACACAGTAGTAAGAGCTGTGATTTCTTGGGAAGAATTTCTCCTTGAAAAATCAACCTCTATTTTCTCTGAAGCCCCATGCTGTTTGGTCAAGGTATCACTTGACTGAAACAAATCCTTCTTTCCCAAGATCTAGATCCTATGAAGCACTAAGCATTTTTAAAGTTGAGGACACTTTATCCTACATGCACACACACAGAATCGGGCCCTAAAAATATTCCTCAGTATTCCCAAACTCTAGTAGTGTAAGGGGAGACTAAGAAAGCAGGGATGAAACCATGGCTTAGTAAACTCAATGGCAGGAGTTTTGCAATCATTTCAAATGGAGCCATTATTTTTCTTTTTTTAAATCTCATGCTGACAGAAAACACTCTGGGTTTTAGAACAAGTGAATGTTACATTTTAGAATATATAATTTAGACAAAAATAATTACAAATAGTCTAAGACTCATGTTGTAAACCACAGCTCCTTGTTATTGTAAATAACTCATTTAGTTTTTTTTAAACTATGCGCAGTCATGTACACATGTGCACACACACACACACACGCACACAAACTTTATAGGAAAAACTCCATATGAATTAAAGAAATTATGTATGGAAACACTTCACATTTCATGAACAGATAAATATTTAGTAAGTTACTCAAACATCTGTTTAACTTTAAGCATTTGAGTATAAAATGCGACAACTATTTTACAGTGATATTATTCAATTCACCACAATCTATTTTGCTACCACATGATCCCTTTCAGCTAATAAATGACAGAGTCTTATTTTATAGCTCAGGAATACAGTCAAGGTGATGCTCCTGGGATGAGAACTGGGGAAACAGCTGCAGATTACACCACCTTTCATTTTATTTTATGCAAACTATTGTGACTAGTTCTAGCAAGGCACTGCACTTTCCAATGTTATTTGATAACTCAACCAGCTGAGTTTAGGATTAGTTCTGAGCATATCCAGCTGATGAGAGGAGAGTTAAAGAAGAAAAAACAGAAAAAAAAGACTCAATTATATGCTGTACACTTGAAGCAGGTCAAACCTGAGTCACTTACATACCCTTCTAGCATTTAGAGAGGGAGAGGTCACACATGGTTGACTGGGATTTCCCTCTAAAATAACTGAAACAAGATATTCTCCTCCATTTTCGTAGTCATTTTTGTATAAAGCGGCAATTATTTTAACATATAAAAAAGTCTACTAGTATCTCATAAGGAAAGATCTGCTTATGAAGACGACCTGCATTTTATATCCCATAATTATAGCTAACGTAGGTATGAAATTATTTAAAACAACTTACCAGTAATGGTATTGTAATGGTAGGAGGCATGAGTAAATGCCTGAAGAAGATAAGCCTTGTTCTTAAAACTGTAGTTAATTTTCCTCTCAAAGTTTTCGAAGCCAGATATAAGGTGATTCAGGGTTTTTTCAGCATCTGGATGATCAAACATACACCTTGGTGGAATCTTCAAAGAGCCGTACTCCAAGTCTTTATAGAGAGAAGACTCCAAACTGGCTACAGAACTGGAAGCACAGTTTGGTGAAGGAGTCTTCTGCTGACTGATAAAGTTCTGTCTCTTACAACACAAAGTGCTGTCCCAATCAGTTTTTTTAATTACAGGGAGCACCTTTAGCCCTAACGAACAAAGGAAAAGCTGAGCAGCTCTTTCACCACAGCTGGTCAGATAGCAGCCCAGCAGGGCTTCCACGCAGTCTGCAATGCTTTTGTCAGCAATACACTGCTCTGTATGCAAGTCATACGAGATAGACTGTTTTCCTGCATCAACACCACAGTTTTCTTCTGACGGATTCCAGAAGCCTACTACAAATTCATCCTCTTCGACAGCCTTGCTAGGATCCAGATAGCACATAGCATCCCAAGAGCTATAGTCGAAATCATCAAAATCTGATGAAAACTGAACATTACCCAGGGTTGATTTTTTGGGTGCTTTCCATTCATAACTAGAATCAGTGGTTGAAAAGGGTGAGAGAGAAATTTTCTTCACAAAAGCCCCTGATCCCATTAACATATTATCAATGAATTTGATATGTTCCTGATCATACTCCAAAAAATCATCTTCAAAGTCAGCTTCTTCCTTGGGTAACCGCCACATTAGGTCTTCATCTTCCTCCTCATCATAATCATCAGGAATTTTACCATTAGGCAACAAGCCCTCTCCTTTTGTCTAAAACAGAAAGCATAAAAATAAAATGAGGCAGAGGGAAAAGATGGTTATGCAACTCTGTTTTAAGAAGGTACGTAGGTAATTATTTTTATATTATACTCACCATCAGTTAACTTTAAAAGAAAGAATAAAAACATTTTCTGTCAGTTAATATTATTAATTACATTGTTTACACCACATGCATGGAGCAAGGCCAAAATAAAATAACTCTCTCAGAGTACAATTGATTTGCAAATTATATTTTCTACTAGGAACCTCTGTTGTTTTACTACAAATTGTTTCTTTTTAAACATTTTAAACAGAAATACAAATAAGCAGAAGAAAAAAAATGTGTACACATCTGTCTCTCAAAACTAAAAGTCAAACAAATATTTTACTTGCATAGAAAAAAGAAAGAGGGGGGAAACCCCCCATAGTTAGGCAGATGTACCCAAGTCATTCCTTTAGATGTTCTGTGTCAGCATTATTTAGTAGCCAGAGACTATTACCTATATCCAAGGAAGTAAAATGAAATCTTGTGTTCTGTAAAAATGCCATAATGGGGATTTTATAAACCTTACTTAAGGTAGAGCTTAGGCATATTGCCTCATGATCATACAACACAATTGCATACAAATGGAAAATTTGTTCAGTGAAACAATTAGAAAAATGTTTTAGTTTTGTGCTACTGCAATCATTTGCTTTATGCAGAAAAATGCATTCTTCCACGTCAAGTATAGTTAGTTGCAAATAGTTTATAGTCTACTTGGCAAACATGAAGGAAAACAAGTTTAGGGAATCAATGTAGGATGATTTTTATATTATAGAAAGAAAAACAGGAGCTCTAATGCCAGTTAGTTTGGCAAAAGTCTGATGTTTATGTGGGTGACAGTCTGGATAGCATGTGTTAGTGATTCAATAAGTGATCTAACTTTCTAAAAATGTTAGATATAGGCCAATATTTGGTTCTACAGTACAAACTGCATTTGAAAAAAGAGTCAGAAAAAAAGAACATTTAAATTCCAACAGAAATGAACTTTCAGACTATGTTTTGCCAAGAAGATTTTTCCAATTTGTCATGCATTTTTCTAATGCTGCGAATCTTTCATTAAATCAGGTCTAAAAATAGGAAATGCAGAAACCTTGGCATATTTCTTAAAAATTGCATTTTTGACAAAATAGTAAGGTTCACATTAAGTAACAAAGGATAACACCACATAATATTCCAAAGGGAATACATTAAGAGAACGTTATCCTTTAAGATGTAGCTAATTAAACAAAAATAAGTCTTTAGTTACTATATCAATTTAATTGAAACTATTTTTAAAATTATTGCTGGATTTTCTAACATCTAGTTTTGCCTTGGTTGAGAGAACCTAGTGATGTTTTCCATTAATGACAATTATAATAAATTATAGCCAAAACCAGGAATGTGCAAAATACCTCACTACAGTTTTCACTGGTGCCTTGCTACCCAACGTTCTGGTATTAAAAACGAAGCCTGCCGCAAGAACCAGTGTGGTGCACACAGCAGCAGCGTACACCACTAGAAATGGAGCCTGGCCATCCAGAGCCACCCTCAGGCTGCTAGCCAGGCTCGTGCAGCTGGATAAGCACCACTGCTGCCCCAAGAGGCCCCCCAGTTAAGGCTCCTGGGACCAGCACATGCTGGCCCCCGCCTTCCCTACCCCAGCTGGGACAATTTGGCACTTGCTGGAGCGCACATGTGGAGGCGTGCCCTGGGGCACAAAGCAGCAGCAAAAATATGTGCCACTGCTATTTGGCTGCTGCAAATGCACACCCCTGCATGTGGGGACACAGCCAAAGTGCCTTCCTGGTCTGAAGCCCTAAGAGCCCAAAGGCCCACTGTCATTTTAAATGTAGTGTGATCGTTCATATCTATCCTCATCTTTAAATTTGGACACAGGCTTGCAAATAGTATGGCACCAATATGTAAAGCTTTAGATCAGCATTTCCCAAACGCTGGGGATTTACACTCCATGCAGTGAAGCTGACCACTCTCAGCCTGCCAAATTTTGTTCGGTACTTTTGTGCACGCACAGCATCAACATTATATGCACCCATGTGAGCAGCAGACTTCTTGAGTAATTTTCTTCCTTTAGTTGCTGTTCCCCCTCCTCCCATCCCACCCTAGGAACCTTTCATACACCCCACAATTTGGAAAATGCTGCTCTAGAAGACGTGATCAAGAGAAAGCATTTAGTACTCTGAGACATGCCATATTTCTTTATTAGAGAAGATAGTGAAATGTAGAACTGTATAGGTCAGAACCAACTTGCAAGCAGTTATGGCTGCTCTTATTAAGGCTGCTGTAACATTGCAGTTACAGAACTGACTGCAATGTACTGCAAGGTAGCTTAAACTGGATACCTGGGGTACCAGGAGCAGTCTAACTGCAGCAGCATAAAGCTCAAGGTAAAAAATATTTACCTGGTACAATACAGAAGCAAGCTATGCTAGATTACTTGAGCTACATACTCCCATAGCTAGACTGTATCTGGTACTCAAACAAGGTAAGCTCCCAACACTATACTTGGTAATTGCAGTGTAGATGTAGACTGCGATTGACAGGAGACAAGGGAGAGATTTAAAACAGACTTAAGCATTAGTAAATCTGCCAGTTTTATGATTACAAAAAAATGTTCTTCAATTTTCAGAAATAAAAGTTTATGAAAAACTATACATGACTGAACTCTGTAAAAAAGAATGCAGTAGCCCTTATTTCTGTCACAACCCAAAAGGTGTGATTTTTATTTGTGTGCGCTTCGGCACTGCTAAATTGTCCCCGCTAAATTGCAGCTTCCTTGCACAGTGGAGTTTTCTGCTGCAGAGGAGAACCCCGGTGCAAGGGAGAATTTCCCGCCAATTTGGAGCTTGTTTTGCAGGGTGCATTTCTTTGCTGCAGAGAGGGGATGCTCGCTGCAAAGAGTCCCCGCCATTGGTATGCTAATTCGAGTCCCATTATTGGCCAGTTCTAAATTATTCACATGTGGCGGCTAGTGATTGGCTTGCTAGCTGTATAAGAGGCTTGAGTGGTTTCTGCCCAAGTTGGAGGACTCCACGAACAAGGGAGGAGGAGACTTCACGCTGTGTGAAGATCTCTAAGCGCTGCGGATCCTCACGGACCCAGTGCATTTGAAGCAGGCAACGGAGGTCTGATCAACCTCTAGCCTCTCCCCGTCGCCAATAGAATTCCTAGACGTACCCCTCCCGCGCGCTATGAACCGAACCCACGGAGCCTAGCAAACTTCGTGTGGATGAGTGAATGGAAGAACCCACGGAGCCTGACAAACTTCGTGTGAGCCCTTACAATCGGCCTCAGAGCTCTTCTACCCGGGTTCGAGTCCTGCAGGTTTATTTTCCCGTCGCCGAAACCCTATGCGACGTACCCTCGTATTTTCATCTTCCCGTCGCCGGAACCCTATGCGACGTACCCTCGTGTTCTGCAGGTTCGAGTTTTTGTTTTCTTTTCTCTTTCTGTAACTGCAACTTAATCAAGCTTTCCAGCCTACACCACTGCCATCTTGGTGTAAGTAAACAATCTTTTAAACTACTGATACGCGTCCGTGCCTAATTCCAGAGCGAAGGCCTTCCCTCTCCGCCCCCACGTGCCCGGGCTGCTGGCCACAGCCCGCGTGCAGCGCGAAAAAGGGCTCGGGGCGCTCCCGGCCCACACAATTTCATGTACACATTACTTTGTATTTTTTAAAACATTAATCTGTATACCAGTAGTTTGGAAGCCAATAGGAAATTCAGGTAGCTTTGCGTTTTAATAATACCATTCTTTCAGGAATTACTACTGCTAGATGCCCTCTCCCCCGAATAAACATATTTTTTCATAAAATTTTGCTCGATTTTAAATATTTTTTTCTGCCACTACTTGCATTTCAAGTTGAGGATAAAATGCTTTTTGTGCTCTCAACTTAAGCAGTTTGATCACTTAATTAGAATTACTTGTTTTGTTCTTGTTCAAATTGGCCAAGCCAAGAATCTGACATATTTCTAAAATGTTTTAATAACAATTAATCAAAATATTATGAAATTTCAATTCCCAGCTGGAACACTCCATTTTACAGACTAGGAATAGAAATCATTACTTAGTCATTTCATGGTTACCATATTTGAAGGTGTTTGTGTTGGGTTTTGAAGCCCAATTTGTGTCTTAAAAAAAATCCAACTTGACTTATACACCATGCCACATAAAATAATAATAATAATAATAATAATAATAATAATAATAATAATAAAAATCGGGGGCGGGGTGGGGCGGGGCTGGGTTCCGCTGGCCCAACCTCATCCCCTGCAAGCAGCTCAGCCCCATCCCCTGCAACCGGCACTGGGCTCGCAGGGGTTGGGGCCATGCCAGCTGAGCACTGAGCAAGTAGCACTAGGCTTGGCGCCACTTGCACCAGCCAGGGACAGGGACGAGGTTGGTGCTCAGCTGGTGCAGCTCCATCCCCTGCAAGCAGCACCGCCTGCAGGGGATGGGGCTGTGCCAGCTACATGCTGAGCCCAACTTATACACTGTGACTATGAAAATCCTTACCTTTCAAATTGGAAAGCCGGGGGTCAACCTATACACCATGAAACACGCTATTTTACCATTTGGCTGTAGTAAATGTCTGTAGTAAATGCCCACAACCCAGACCAAAACTATATGATTTTTACAAATTAGAGTTCATGACTGACAAAGGAAGCAAGTTGTTCAGAGGCTAGGGAAATGTAATTTTTTTTAAGTAATTATCAGCTGTCATTTTATTTTTAAAAAGGGAAAATAAGAAATTTGATATTAAACTCTGGCATAATAGAGAACCACAATAATCAGGCTATTTTACTCTGCAATAAATATTTATTCATTCAGTACATCTGCTGAACAGATCTCAGGTGTGCCCTCTGGTGGTTCTAAACTATGGGCTTCTCATGTGTCCCAAGTCTAAGAACAGAACCATTACAAATGAATCATAGGAAGTAAATAGCTTAAAGATATACTGTAAAGAAAAGTAACACCCATTTTAAATATATAACTTTGTGAGAATTCACTGAGTGAGACTGGTTAAAAATTGCAAGCTATTATCTGAAAGTTCTTAGGGCTATTCCAGATCCCTTCCTTAGTGGGCACTATTCTCCTTCAAATGTGAAATCCACAACACTGACAGAATGAGGGCCTCACAAGAGGAATCAAAGTTCAATTTCCAGCCAGTTGTAACCCTCATTTAGGATTAGAAGTTGGACTGTACAGCACAAGAATTGCAGCTACCTGGTGTGGAAGATAACAGGAACTAAACAGGTCCCTTAGCCCTCTTGCATTTAGATGTTAAATTTAAATTACCAAATAGGAATAAAGTTCAGTTGCAGGCCATAGCAGAAAAGAGGTCCTCAGTATTCAATCACTGCAGTGTAAAATGCGACCTGGCAACAGAGAATGACTACTAAGAAACTTATCTACCCAACTCGTTATCCCCAAATCATCATCAGGAATCTATGAAAAATCCCTTCCTTTTATGCAAAGTAGGAATTATAAACACCTGGTAAGGTGAGACAAAAATTAACTCACTTTGACATAGGGATAACCTACATTTAGAGGCGAGGTCACTTAACAGCAAAATGGATAGTTACCCACCACCAGTTTTCAGTGTAGAGGGACACCAACACATGAGCTTCCATGGTTTCCAAGAACAATGGATACATGCTCCTCTCTGAAATGTTTCTCTTCTTATACCACTAAGATATACACTTACTAAACTGTTTCATGAATTCCCCTCACTAAATTCTCCATCACTTTTCTCCACATCTTTCTTAAGTTACAGTGAAGTTAAGGGAAAGTGGGAAACAAAAAATGTATGGAATTATTTTACTGAAGTATAATAAAAAGGAAAATGTGTGTTCCCTTCCCTCCACTTTTGTGATACTTGTATATAGGAAGTTATGCAAGTCTTAACATACCGCAATAGGAGCTTACCATTTCATCTTTCTCCCATTTGTCTGTGTTACTCTTGTCCTGGTTTACTACATAACCAGGAGGAAGCCAGTTGACCGGGGGGTCAAAAATAGATACCACCATACGGCTAGGAAGCCCCTTCTTTTTCCCCAGGCGATACAAATTACAATTACTGACCTTTAAGACAAAAATTATTATGAAGATCTATATGCACATGAATACAAATGCATATGGAAATGCAAATAAAATACTCAACTTAAGGTGCTAAGCAAATGCTTGTTTCTTACACTTAAATCAATATCACATATGTAAACATCTGTGCACAGCTTAAATACAAAAAATAAAATAAAATCACACTTTAAAAATATATCTATATTTTCTAACTTTCCAGAAGAGTACAACTCAGCCTAATACAGCATTTATGACAGATTACCAAATACTAGCTTAAAACAAATTTTAGGGGTTTTCTTTCCAAAAGGCACTAATCATACAATTTAAGAAATAAATTTACTCAACTGAAGCAGAATGACAGGCAAACAACTTAAATAATTGTTAACTTTAAAATAATAGTAATGGTAGTTATGAAAAACAAGTATCATTAAATGGCAGTATCACTAATGACAACTTCATCAAGCTTTGAAAAATAAGAATTTCTATTGCAAACATTCTCCTTCAATTGAAACTTAACAGTAGAAAGATAAAAACAGTTCTGAGTTCATCCATAAATGTGGGTTTAGTTATGCTTCAAGCTTAATTAATTTTAGCAATTTTAGAATAGAGGGAAGGAAAAAAGTACTCTCATTGCATATATTGAAAACATTTTCCTCATAGCTATACACTTTTAATCTCTACTTTTCCTTTTAACAATACGTTTCGTTTCTTAAAATGTCTAAGTATTCTTAAAATAGATTTTGTAGCCTTCAGGTTTGATCATATTGAACTGTTAACATAATATATGCTTTCCTTTCTTCCTAGATTAAATAATAATCATCAACTATTCAGGGACTTGATTCTCCCTGTGCAAAATGTGACCCAGCTTTAACAGTTGCTGACCTTTAAGTGCAGGGCAAAAATCAGATTATTAGAATTTGAATTGAAAGTCACCACATTTTGCAGAAGGAAAACTGGATCAAATTAATTACTCCAGATTTTAAGATGGTGGTAGGCAGATAGAAAACCTTGCCAGTCTTTAAAGGCACCCCAAACACGGTTACAAAACTGCTCAGTTCAAAAGAACATTAAATAAATTTTCGATGCTCTTGGAAAAGCTAAGGGAAGTGAATACACTTTTGGTAGCAAATTAAAATGTATTTGGTATACGGTTTAGAACAGTGGAATTTACGAACTCATATATTCAATCTTATAGTCAAACTTATCAATCTTCTCCCCCTCAGGCCAAGTACAGACTGGCCTAAACTTTTGTCGGTATAAGTGATCAGAAACTGGTCTATACCTGTAACAGAACAGAAGTTCGGCACACGTGGACTGGTTCAAAAACGGTGGAAAGTGGTCTAAGATTTGTGCCCCCACCCCACCAAGGGTGAACGTGTGTTCTGTTTGCTACCTATCTAACCCATTCTGCTTACAGAAAACTGCATAATTCAGAACTATTCCACCTTGGGGTTTTTGAATGTTTGTACCTAGCCTCAAAGTAATGAACAAGAAGTTTAAATTTAGAAACTTGTAGCAAAAAGTTGTGTCAGTCAACATGATGCTAGTGCTGGTTCCATGATCCTGTAATTATATTCCTAGCATACATAGTACCACATCTATCCACTGTAGGCAGAAATTCACCTTTAGGCCTATCAATCTGTGGTAAAAATGTTAACATGTGCATAGTGTCACCTATTCAGTCCAAACAAAACATGTGTTACACTCAGCATTATGCAGCGTAGTTATGGATTGTTACTACTTACTTTTTTGCTTCTCATATATGACAGGCGTCCCTCATGAGCATCAGGATAAGTGCAAAACAAATATGTGGTGATGGCATGCTTTAAAAAGGAATCGCCAAGCATTTCAAGCCGTTCCAGATTAAATCCATCACTAGCATTTGAAAGGGTCAGAGCTTGAAGAATGAGACCAGGGTTAGGGCCAAGGGTTTTTGAAGAGTACCCATTGGAAGGGCTCTTTTCAGAATCCATTCGGTCTATTGAGGGATTAAGAGCTTCTGAAGTACTGGTGGTCACTGCCATTTTGGGGCATCCATCTGAGGTAGATTTGTTAGCATTTCCATCAAGGTATTTATTACTCAGTAGAGTACATTCATTGCTGGGCTTGGGCTGGTTCTCACTGCTGTATAAATTGTGAATGGGGAATGAGGTAGTTGGTTGTAAAGGTATGTCCTGCCTGCAGTAATTCAGCTGATTTCCTTGGCAAAAGTCTCTGGTAACTAAATCACAATTGCCATTGGCAAGATTTTTGTTGTAAGAAACACCATTAATTGCTGCAAGTTCTACTGGGACATCAGTTTGGAGTTTACTGGGTGACTCATTGAGCAATGTTCTGTAATTCACAGACATTTGGTCATGCTTTTCTGCAGAAGAGGTTCTATTAGCACCTTGATGTGCAGCATTTTCAGGGACTACAATTGTGCTGTGCTTACAGTAATTTTCATTCTCTGCTAAAGAGGAGCTAGGAATAGAGATGAAGGATTTGCTGTCAATAGACTTTTTCCATCCAAAGTCCAGGTTAGGATATCTGCAAAGATAAATGTTAATTTTGTTAAAGCCTATAAAAATGTTCACACAGCAAGAGAACAGTTTTATATGCATGTTTTACATGGTGTAGAAAGGAATATTTTTAAAGAAATAATAACAACTTAGGCATATAAAAATTTTTACAACAATCCAAATATTCAATACTATTTCCCTTAACTGAAAAATTACATGGAACAGATGTAGTAGATCAATTTTAGACTGTTGCAGCTTTGAAAATTTTCACAGAGTTTTTGCAGCATTTCTATAATGCGTATAAAAGAAAAACAGATACCTGAAATCTGCAGGAAGTGATTTAACCCCTACACCAGCATCAGTGGCTGTTTGGGCTCTCAATTCTTCTGCTGTCAATAGACAATGGAGACGATAAAGTATGCTGGGGAGACAAACTGCTTTTCTCCACAATGATGCTGGAATAGGATGTATAGCACAGAGTTCGGGAACCAATATCTTTGAAGAAGGAAAAGAGTTTTATTTTTACCTATAGTCTTCAGAGGTCTAAAGTATTAGTTAAAAGAGGCAAGATAAATGCACTGTTAGACTAGAAAGCAAATCATTACCTGCTTATTCTGCAGACTTTCCCATTTAGCTTTCCTCTTCTCAGCACTGCTTAGTGGAAGAGCTTTCCCCTTCTGATTCAAATGGCGAGGGGTTAAAAGATTAAGTCTAAAAACAAATTGGGAAATTCTCTTTAATGTAATTAAATAAAAATTACTTAAAATTTCCCCAATGATAAATGCATTTGCATACCCATCTTCACTGACAACTTGAGCACTCAAAAAGCCACCAAAAAAATCAATAGTTAGTAATAAATATAAGTCTTCAAAATGTTATCCAAAAGTTAACTAACAAACTAAAATGGTGCATTATAACAACTGTTTCAGGACTGTATAAATAAGACACAAATGCACATTATATTGATTTAATTACCTTGAAGATGTGTGGTCCACATCCAGCAGTGGCTGGTTGAGATTGGTCAGGTCAAGATTATACTTTGTTTTATAATATTCAGCAAATGTTTCATATTCAGGGGAAGGGAATTTGCTGAGTGGAGTAAGATCAGTGTATACATCAGCTACATAGAATCGATGAGGCTGATCAAAATTTCGATACCTTAAAAAAAAACAAAAAAACAGTGTGGTACATAGTACTTTGAGTAAAATTTTTCATTGAAGTCTCATATTCTTCACTGGATCAGATGTTTCTAAGTTGTCAAATAAACTCAAAGAATTAGCTCTTATGTACAGAAAATTCAAAAAGAGTACTGGATCAAGTACTACAGAAATAAGCACAGGATAAGAACAGAAAAAAAATCAGCTCAGTAATCTATATACTGTTCTGTGAAGAAACAGGAATCAAAATGACCTATTTAAATAAAAGGATGTATTGCATCCTTTGTAAATATTGGAATATGCATGTTAGGCTGTCAGCTTCAGTATGAGCATTTATTTTAAAAATTAAAAATTGATCACTGGTAAACAGAAATTTAGTCATAATAATTTTTTTTTAATTTAGAATTTTATTTCATTAAAAACCAAACTTGAGCTCTACCTCTCAAATTCTGAATGCTCAAAAGTAGACTTCTAGCTATTGTATATTAGAACTGGCACTTTTGCTAAGCTTTACCCCCAAAAGGAGTCTGTTACTGCACTAGCGTGCTTATATTTCAGTTTGCACAATTTACTAGCTGACAAGATCAATTCTTAAATTATGAAATGGCATGTGTTTGGGGGTGTTCGATCTGATGCATATACCATTCCCCATCCCTATCCAAATATCTGAGAAGCCTTCTTAAATTAAGTAAAATCTCTCTTAATAAATTTTTCATCCCTGTTCCAAAAAGGCAACCAAGACTGCTACGCTCCTGCACCATCTCGATTCTGTAGTCTTGGAAACTGGATATGTAAAGCTAAAGCAACCTTCTCTTACCAGTCTTTTCACAATGATTATCTGTATCACAATGATGCCCAGTGTCCAAGTTAGACTGGAAATCAGTTGGGCATTGTACAAAGGAGAAGTTACTTACAACATCTTGTTGTAGATGCTCATACATCATAACACGTGGAGACTTTTTTGCCTTAACGGTACCCATAGCCCTTTCCCCCCTAGTGCGTTGCACCAAAATGATAAAGGCTGGTGCATGCTTCCTGCTCTCAAGTTCTGTCAAGTGTAAATTCTTAAGCTGCACACAATTCTGAGAAAAAGACAGACAGTGGAAGGGATGCAGATGTGCATATGGACAACACATTTTGAAGAACAGCAGTTGCTTGTAAATAACTTTCTCTTTTGAGTGACTATCCACATGCACAGTTTCTGTGGGCGAGGTAAAGCCCACATTCCTGGGGGTAGTCTTGGAGTCCCTAGACAAACAGCGATTGAGGGACAACTTGACAAAGGCAGCCACCCTTCAGGTATCAGCAAGAGTGCCACAGCACAGGGAGGCTATGGAATTGGTCTAAGTTCTGGTGAAACAAGCTCTGACTACATGAATCTGTTTCAGTTTAGCAGTCTTGTAACAGCTTGACATGGCTTGATATAAAATTGGACAGGCTATACTGATCTCAGTGTACCCTAAGAGCTCAGGTAGGAACAGCGGGGGAGACTTTCTGCAAGGTTTCTGAAAAACAAAGCTCTTTTCACAATCAATGCTGATAGGAAAGCTTGAACACTGGAGGAGCATCTTTTTTTGAAGAATACCAGAAAGTTGATCTGCTGACTTGTAATTCAACGATCATTTTCAGCA